>NW_026944049.1:0-389202 GCF_033296635.1 Dichotomopilus funicola
CCGTGCACCTCCCTTCACTCTTGTGTACCAACCCCTCGGGTCTCACGGCCTGACAGGAGAGCGCTCGGGTACGGTAGAATTATAGGTCGATTATTTCGGTGGTGATCTACGGTAGGAGGGTAGGGTGTTATACGGGGCCTTGGTCAAGGGAGGCTGGACGTCCCGCCGTCTCGTGCTACAGGACTTCCTAGGGGTGTGAACGTTGGTTTGTGTTAGGTTTGTGGTCGTTTTTGTGCTGGTCAGGTCAGCTTCTTTCTGGCCATGCTAATATTATTCGATTAAACCGATTTCCACGGTTTCTTCTCCCTCTCCGATAACTCTCTCACCCCTTAAAATGCGGCACCGGCCGAAGCCCACCCGTGTTGGTACTCCCGCCCACAAAATTCCCAAGTAACTGAAACCCAGTCGTCAACCCACCCGCCGTGTCGCCCGTTTCCCTCGGCGGCGGCCCGGCCTTTTTCGCCGCCGGAATCTTGAACAGACTCATCCTCGCAGCCAACTCGGCCTCCTCTTTCTCTTTCTTCTCTTTCTTCTTCTTCTCTGCTTCTTCCCTCGCCTTCCTCACTTTTTCTCCATCCTCATCCTCGTCCTCTTCCGCTACATTCTCCTCCGCATCCCACCTCTTCGCCTTCTTCTCCCTCTCCGCCTCCTCCTTCCTCTTCTTCGCCTCGTCCGCCGTAATCATAACATGATACGCCGGATTCCCCGACTTACCCACAGCCCCGGCACCACCGCTCCCATCCAGCGGGATCTTCCGCAGCGCCGCGACAAGCGCACACATGAACTTCATCGACCGCGCCGCGCGCAACGGCTCGTCGGCCCAGTTGGAGCGGTGGGTAAAGACACATTTCAGATCCATCTTGCCCTGGTCGGTGTTCAGGTTGGTGATGGAGAGACCTAGTGCGGGCAAGTAATCCCGGCGGTTGTCGGGGTGTTTGACAAAGGCTTCGAGTTCGGAACGGAGGAACTGCAGGTCGCGGAAGGAAGTATCGGAGAGATCGGCGGCTAAGGTGATGGCTTGGCGGTTGGCGCCGGAGCGGGTGACGTTTTCGATGCGGCATTGCTGGAGGTATTCGTTGCCTGCTTGGAGGGTCATGCCGTTGTCGACGCGGCGGAAGATGGTGTAGAGTAAGGAGGTGTGGGTGACGATGAGGGAGGTTGGGGCTGGCGCGGGGGACTGGCCGTTCCAGAGCTCGATGCGGTCGCCGATGTCGTAGGGGTGGTCGAAGAGGATGAAGATGCAGCCAGCGAGGAAGTGGTGGATGGTGCGGCCTACGGCGAAGGCGAGGCCGAAACCGAGGATTTTGATGGTTTCTTGGATGTCCTTCAGGGCAGGGACCCAGAAGACAAGGATGAAGTAGACCATGACGCCGGCCAGGCAGGCGAGCATGACCCAGTCGAAGGTGTTGATGCAGTGGTCGGCGGCGTGCATGTTGCGGTAGATGTTGTTGCGGATGCGGCCGGCTTCGGTGACGGACCATTCCATCTCGTCGAGCCGGAGATCGCCTAGGTCGCCTTCGTCGAGGAGCTTGAAGTAGGCTTCTGCTTCGGACTTGCGGGAGGGACCAAGCACCTCGGCCATGTTTTCGGCAGTTAGGGCCTCTTTGCCCATGGGGACAAAGGACATCCAGATCCGTCGGGCGAGGGCGGCGGCTGATTTGGGGTTGGCAATGGCCCGTTCTACCGTGGCGTACCCGGACGCGGGCCGTAGCCAGTGGGAGTCTGGGCTGCTGGACAGGAAGTTGCCGAAGAAGGATGTGAGGCCGTAGGTGTCGATGCCCAGACGGCTGAGGTAGTGTGTAGCGCGGATGCGGTGCTCGCCGTGTTCTTGGCCTGTGGCGTTCCGGATCATGGTGTCCTCGTCTTCAAACTCGGCGGTGCCGATGGGGTAGAGGTAGACGGAGGCTTCGTACAGCGCAATCAGGGCGTTGTGCATGTCCTTGGAGCGGGTGATCTGGCCCATGTCGGAACGTGCGTGGTAGTGGATGGTGATGTAGAGCATGCCGATCTTCTCGACCAGGTAGAACCAGGCCCAGAGCACGCCTTGTTGGAGGAAGTCTTCCAGGATGTCGATCCAGCCGATTTCGTCGGGAGAGGAATACAGGGAGGTCGCCAGGCTTGCACGGTCGATGTAGAGGAGCTAAGATGTTAGCCAGGCTTTACTACACAACAAAGGGCGTCGTCGAACTTACAGCCAGGTAGATGACGTAGGAAAAAGTGACGAGACCAACGTAGCAAATTGGTCCTCGCATTGTCCGCAGAACACGCCAGTACCGCGCATGCCCCGGGTTGACATATCTAGCCGACAGTCAGTACATCCCACACGGAACGGAAGAAGATAGTAGTTAATAGCAGAAACATACCTCGCAACAAATCGAAACACATAAGGCAACACCGTCCCAAACGCATAGCACGCTGCCAACGCTATCCACGAGAACCACAGCCATCCAAAGACGTAGTATGTCACCAAACGCGTCTGCTGCGCCGAAAACCCCGCCTCGTCGTCCCCAAACTCCGCTCGGCTCTTGACATTGTCGGCATCGATGACAACGGTTGGGATGACCAGCAGCGCGGTGACGATGCCGAAGATGAGGACGAATTTAAGTGGGCCGTATAGGGTCTTTAGGATGTAGCGGCCGTAGGTGCCGGTTGCGGTGGTGGGTGGTGGACGGTGGTTGTTGGCATTGTAGTTGTGGTTAATAGAAGTAGGGAGTTCCGGGCTTGGGGCTTGGGGGTAGGGATAAGATTGTGTTTGTGCATAAGGAGGTGTGTAGGAGGACTGGTTGTTGAAGTCGACCTGGGAGTCGGTTTTGGGTTCGTGTTGGAGGAGGGGTGCGTTGAACATGTCGGGTGGTGGATGGGGGTTCATGGTGATGGTCGTGGGTAGTTGGGCTTGTGTTGAAGCCTTCTACACGAGACTCGATCAAAGCCAGATGGCAGGTAATTGTTGCTTAGATACTTTGATGGAGAAAACAGAGAAAGGGACCAAGGAAACCCTAGTTGGGCAATCTTTCGCCTTTGAAGCAATCCAGCAATGCAGGTCTTCGACGCTGCCATCACTAATCCCCTTACCTTCTGCCATTTCGACAACTCAACCCTGATACCCATCCCCCACCGCCCTGATGGCCTGATCGTGGCTTGCAGGCAGTCAGAAAAAGTCGGCGGCTAATTAGCCCACCGCAAATTCTCAACTTCAGCTTCATCGTGAGACCCGATTAAAAGCACCCAGTCGAGCCAAGTGCCTCGAGCTGAATGGCGGTGCCTAATTTTTCCCCGACTCTCAACTGCCAAGCTAAGCCAAATCGGCCCTAGAGAATCTGACAGGAGTTGCTGGCGATGAATTTAGCCCCCAGTTCCATTGGTGCCAGAACGACGGGAGGCACATCAGAAATCTGACTGCCTGGCCTTGGCACTGATGAGCGGGCCAAGCCCCCTGAACTGGTATTGGTGTTTTGTTCGAAACTTGGGACCAAATCTTGCTAGTCGCGCTGAAGGGCAGTGCCCAACACATGAAACCAAGGCGAAGGGTGTGATTTAAGGTTAAACACACTGCAACCTTGAGAATCTAGACCGGACCTGGTTCCGAAATGTTGAGAAAATAGACCGTGGCTTAAAGAAATAAGGATTGCTTTAGTGGCCGGCCGGAGATAACTAACTGGGTGTCGGTGATTTCCTCATCTGCAAAAAAAATGGTACGCTCGCTTTCCACCCCCTAAATGCCGATTCTTTCTAATATACATCTCAACGGTCCCATAACAATGCTTATCCTCCCAAAATGGCACCAAACCCAACCCTAATCGCCCCTCCGTCTAACCGGAGAACAGCTTCGGCCCCGGAATGGTGTAGTCCTTGATAGTCACATACGGGTTGAACAAAATGCCCGGGTCGTCGCTCTTGTAAAGGTCCACGCCCAGCGTGCCCTCCGGGTTGGCCGACCCCCCGCCGGTAATAGCAATGTTAAAGCACTGCGGGTAATTCTGGGCGCCGTTCGGGCTGCCCGCGCCATGCAGCGCAATGATCTCATGACGGAAGACATAGTTCCCCGACGCCAGGCTCGCGGGAACCTTGGTTTCCCACTTGCCGCCCTGGTCCACCAGCACCTGCGACGCCCACACCTGCGAGTCGTAGTCGATCCCCTGCTCCTGAATCTTAACCCACTTTAGCGACGACTTATCCGCCTCCGTGCACTCGCCCGCGCACTTGGCGACATAGGTCAGGATGGGACCGTACGGGTGCGGCCAGGTGGCGGGCCAGTTGAACTGCACCGTCCCGCCGGCCTTGACCTCAACGGCGAGGGTGCCGGGCGTGGCGTTGATGTGGCAGTTGATGTCTTCGGTTTGGTACGCGTTGGGCGCGACGAAGCCGCTGTCGAGGTTCTCTGCGTACCACGCCGCGATGTCGGGCACTGGCGCGCCGTTGACTTTGTCGTAGTAGTAGTCGAGGATGAAGCCTTGGTGTTCCGTGCCGTCGGTTGCGAAGCTGGTGACCATGCCGTGGCCGAGGACGGTCGACGCGAAGGCGCTGAGTAGCGCGGCGGAAATAGCGCGGGGGGCCATCTTAAGATGTCGACCGAAGGCTGACGAAAGAATATGAGGATATTTACGGCAGACGTTGGGTAGGGTAAAACACAAGGTCAGACAGGGAACGAGATTCCCAGGGGGGTGACGACCACTTTCATTTATATCATTCTCTCCATCTTGAATTCCAGCTTCAATCCGAAAACGAGACCCCGAACGTGTGGATTGCATTACCACGGGGCAGCCCCTTCCATGGTCCATCCCAAACCTTCCTCAGTCCCCCAACATGAGTGGTGGAAATTCTCGGATCAAATGCAGCCTTCCCGAATGCCCAGACACTCGGAGCTTCCCCATAGCTTCGAAATGGCACCTCATCCAGGATGCAGCCAACAACAACGGACAACTGGATTGAGAACATCGAAAAAACTCAAAAAAGCTGGAGCCCGATACGGACCGACCAAGTGATTCGGAGCGCTCCCATCCGCCTTGGCTTGGCAGGGTTACAATGGGGCGCATGGCGAGCGACCCCTGAGCGGTAGTGCGTCATGTCGATCGTTTGGGGAAACCTGGCTCGGTGTTTGTTGATGTTTGCGATTCAGGTATGGTGTGGCTCTATTCTGAGACATATCAGGATGTCCCAAGGCGGAGGTTTAGAGTCCTTTTGGGATGGCGTCTCTTGGGTGTTGATGCCGGGTGGTTTGTTCTAATCGCGGGCAAGAAAAGAGACGCACCGTGAAAAGCAGGTTCGGATGGTTCGGTAAAGTCTTGGTCAATTGAATCATGGGGCTTGAATCAACGACCTGAATGTCTACGGGGCAATTTATGAAGGGGGTGGACGGGGCTTGAACGGCCCGAAAGCAACTTGTTGTCAAACTTCCATCCGTCCGGCTGAGAAAGGTGTAAGTTATCGAGCAGTAGATTCCCAGGAGTGAAGCTGTCCGCCAGCCAGCTGGATGAGACAACTGATCCCAACTGTTATTTAAGGAGACGAAGAAATGCAGTTCCATTATTTTCATGTCGTTAACTACGAAGTTCCTGGGGGTTCAGGTTCGCGGCGATGTATAGGTCGTAACTCAAACGCACTTCGAAGCTTCGCAACATTCCCAAGTCCGGATACGAACTAATTACACCATCATTCAAGCAACGTGTAAACCGGAAGCGAGCACGTATGCCGCCGTGAACCCCCACATCCCGGCCTTGCACCGGAGAATTAATGTTGAGGGTAGCGAGATGCAACTCGCGAATGCATTACCCCGGACGGGCCTTCTCCGGTGGGGTGGGGGCAACCCGGGCGAGCGGCCGCTCAAATGAGCACGCGAGGCCGAGTACAAAGTATCCTAGGTACCTACCTAGGTCGGTAACGTGACCCACTCAACTTCCCTCGCCCTCTATTTCTTTAGATGCTAGGCTGATCAGAACTCGGTCCGGCGCACTTCCATTCTCACTCTCCGTCCACGGTTGATTCCCTGTATCGTAGTTAGACCATCTGTGCGGAAATTACACAAAACTAAGGCAACTTACACTCCTTGATCTTAGCAGTGAACAAAGCCCGTGCAGGCATCCAAGTAAATTCTATCGGCTTATTCGTCTGCGGCCCGTTAAAGTTCACCTCGATAACATTCAGCGGTGGCAGCTCATCCAGTGCCTTGGGTTCTGGCTCAGACCCAGGCGAGCTCCGATTCCGCGGCGGTCGTATCGGCCCACCAGCGTCCCTCCACATAGAGGTGGTAAAGGCAATGAACTCCCGTCTGCGGATAGCGATGAAGTCGAATTCCTGCAACTGGGTCTTGCCGTCGAAGAGAGCCTTGGAAAGCACCAGTTGGCAACGGCTGTCCAATCATCTCCAAGGAGGCGCTTTTTCTCAGGACGCGTTTCCTCAGGACGCGTTTTCTAAGAACACGTACATGATGAGGTCCTGCCCCGTCTCCGAGCTATCGTATTCCGGTTTTCCTCACGATACTGCCCACCCGTGACCCGTCACCGAATAACCGCGTCCAGTCGCGCACGTCCTGTGGTGGTGTGAATGCCGATACAGACCGCGGGTCACACAGGCTTGAAAAGTTTCTGAGAGAGATAGGAGGGACACGGTCAGAAGAATCAGGGTGATGTCTGATCACGTTCATGCCGCATCTGCGGCCCCCACCCTGCATGGCCGACGGCACTTTCGGGGGTATTGCTATACCGAACACCTTGCATGTCCACGGCCGACTCTACATGCGAAAAAGCGAGAATTGGAGTCAAGTTATAAAAGTGAACAGACGAAAGCAAATGAGTGTAGGGAAGTAAACCAGAACAGAAAACAGCAGCAACTAAGATATGCGAAGGCTCCCTTTTTGCTACCATAACGAAACCAACCAGGATCCCGAACAGCAAAAACTTGAGACGTCTGGCTCAACCCGTGAGTATACCCCAGCCGACAAATGACGATCCCAGTCATATGAGTGAAGATTATCTCATGCGCCTTCTCTTACTTCCCCCGCCAATCGCTACATCACTCTCGGGACCCTCATGATCCCCAATGATAGGTCGCTTGGGAGGAACGGCCATGGGGCTTGGGGGGGGTTCCTGCTCGCTTAGGAATGCATTCCATGGATCAAAGGCCTGGGACTCCTCCAAGTTCTGGGGCGTGCCCCTTAACTCGTAAATGGGCTGTTCTTCCTCTTCTTCATCTCTAATCGCCTCGTTCTGTTCGCCCTCCTTACAGTCTCCATCTCTCTGGTCACTCCCTTCAACGGAACTCACAGCATCCGGGCCACCCCAATCTTCGAATTCTACGCTTTCGCAGAGAGAGTCCTCGTAGTCAGGTAGGTCGTTACCGTTGTCGTAGGCAACGGGTATACTTCCACCATACGAAGAGAAGCCAGCCGGTCCGTCCTCAGCGCAAGCTCTAGTTAATTCGTTTAATTCCATGAAACGGGCCAAGTAGGCCCATATCCGATCCCTTGGGAATCATATATAGGCAAGCGTGAAGCGCCCGCGTGAAGTCGGCAGTTCCTACCTACCAGCCAACCGTATTGTATCGCTCCTTTTCAACAATGATCACAGCCTAGGCCTGCTGGGTGGCAATAAGCTGTTGCTGAACCGTATAAAAGTATTCCAATTCGAGATTTAGTTTTGCTTGGCAGGCCGCTACAATATCCGAGATGTCGCTATTAGCCTGTTTTTCCATAAACTCCATTTTTTCTGCGGAGAGAAGTCCTGTACGACTGGGTGGCTCATTCGAGTATATATTCAAGTAATACTTGCCGTAATCGAGGATATTTTACGCAGGGTTTATGCTGTATTCGGTGGAGGTGATCAGTCAGCGATTTGATACATAAGGAATACAAGGTTTGGGCTGAGTAGTTACTCGCATCTTTGAGATGGGGCCAGCTTATTAGCAGTCCGCTATCCGCGTCCATGGCACCCAAGCCACGACAGAGGCTCCGAGGCGCCGCAATCCTGGTTGCGGCATGCCGTGGTCTAGGCCGCGAACTATCCCCAAGTAGGACTTCCACTTCAGCTAGCTAGGTGTATCCAAGCCCCAGCCTGGGCTGTCGGATGCTCACCACTCCGATGGCTAGGCATATGTTACCCTCATATGTAATGGCTGCTAGTAATTTAAACCGTTAGTATCTAACTAATCGAATCTTGATATTTAAATACTATCAGTGAACTGTAAAGTGACCATCCAATCTTATCACATTCAGCATTCAGCAGTCCTATCATCCAGCGTCTTTGTTACGGTCTTTCGCGAAGTACTACCCAGCTTCAACTTCACACGACAGCACTCCTGTAACACCCAAAACTTCCAAAGTAACCGCCCTTACAATGCTCGTCCGATCGCTACTTGCCCTAGTAGTCGCAGCTCTCCCTCTCGCTACCGCAGCCCCAACCTTAAGCCCCCCGGCCACCCTCACCGAAATCTCCCCGCGCATCACGCACACTGTAGTAGCCGGCCGTCCTAGCTTACGCTTCGACCCGGAAAATATCGTCGCGGAAGTCGGCTCGATCGTCGAGTTCCACTTCCTGCAGCTCAATCACTCGGTCGCCGAGGCCGCCTTCGCCGCGCCCTGCGTGCCCAAGGACGCCGCCTCCCTCTTCTCAGGGTTCTTCCCCGTACCGCCAAACCCCAACGGGAGTATGTCCCAGTCAAAGGAGGTGTTTAAAATCGAGGTGAAAGATGACAAGCCGATCTGGTTCTACTGCCCGCAGGCAAGACATTGCTGTTTTGAGAAAGGGGTGTGTTCCCCCTCAAACTCTCGCAAGCTGCAGCATGACAACCGCATTCCCAACCGCCTGTTCTTCCTCTAAAATGATATCCGCCTGTTCCATCCCCTCTCCCGCCTCCTCAACCGTTCCCCGCAGCGCAGCGACAAACATATCCTGCCGCGCTACCACCAACTCACCAAACCCCACGCCCTCAGGATCAGAAATCACCCGTTGCCGCATGTAGACCTCGTCGGTTGGCACCAGACCAGCCTTCTTGCGCAGGCGCTGGAATCGGTTGATGAGCTCGCGCACCAGACCCTCTTCCACCAGCTCTGGATGTGGCGCAGCATCCAGCAAGACGATCATATCATCCGCAAACGCCGGCTCCCATTGCGGGCCGCCGCCCTTGCCGCCGTCTGCTTCTCCATACCCTTGCCTCTTTCCAACCACCCGCACGAGAGTCAAATCGCCCTCGCCTAGCGCGATGCCGTCTAGGTTAATCGTCTTTGTCCGTTGGTACTCCCTGAGCTGCGCCTGGGTGAGAGTCGGGAGAGCCTTGCGTACGACCTGGACGTCCTTTTTCAGTTTCTTGCCTAGGGACGGCCAGTCTACGCGGGCTTCGAGAAGAATATTATACTGCTCCTCGTCGTCGGTCAGAATGATGTTGCGAACGTTGAGTTCCTCCTGGACATATAACTTGAGAGACTCAATGTCCGCCAGAGCCTGTTTGTGGGCAACAACAACGAGCGACAATAGCGGGGTCTTGAGCGACAAGTTAGAGCGCTCTCGCGCCACCCTGCCGAGCTGGATGACCTTCTGCATAACCGACACCTGGCGCTCGATAACCCCGTCGAAGAGCGCCTCCTGGACGGTGGGGAAGGGGAGGAAATGCACGCTTCGTGCGTCTGCGAATTCGGCAGTGACCGAGGCGAGTTGCGGTCGGAGAAGCTGGTAGGTATGTTCCGTGAGAAAGGGAATGAAGGGCGCCAGTGCGCGGACCATGGTGAAGAGCACCTGTAGCAGCGTGTTCAGCGCTGCTGTGGTATCGTCTAGGCCCAGGCCGGTGACGCCCTTGAGGCGCTTGCGGTTGAAGCGAATGTACCAGTTGGTCAGGTTGTCGAGGACTTGCAATAACCGTGGCACAACAGTGTAGAGCCGGTAACCTAGCCGTCCGAGTGAGCAAACACAACATATCAGTTTATCGAGTAATGGGAATCGCATACCTCGCATCTCTTCTTCCATGAAGCGTAGCAGGCTCTGGCAGTCGGCTAGAATCCAACGGTCCATGACATTTGCCAGGGCATTATCGCCAAATGAGGGCTGAAGAGCGAAATCTTGGCCTGTGGTCATCTTGTACAAGAGACTTTGCTCGTGGAAGAATCGGTAGCTGTTCCAGAGAGGCAACAGGACCCTGGCCACGATTTCCTTGACCCCTGACTCCTTGAAGCGCATTGACTCTGCCCTCACGACGGGGCTGTTAACAAGATAAAGGCGCAATGCGTCTGAGCCATACTTGTCCAGAATGGCGCTTGGATCGGGGTAGTTCTTGAGGCTCTTTGACATCTTCTTGCCATCCTCAGCAAGCACAATGCCGTTGACGATGACGTTCTTGAATGGCGATATATTGAAGAGCTTATTACCGAGAACTGTAAGGGTGTAGAACCAGCCGCGTGTCTGGTCAAGACCTTCAGCAATGAAGTCGGCTGGGAAGAGCCCCTCGCGGAAATGTTCAGAGTTTTCAAACGGAAAATGATTCGAAGCGTAGGGCATACTACCGGATTCGAACCTACTTCATATTAGCAGGGCATTGGCGTGAAAAAGGCAGGAATAACAACAAACGAACCAGCAGTCGAAGATCTCCTCGACTCGGCGTAGAACGCCCTTCCCTTTTTTCGACGGAATCGTTATTCCGTCAACCTTATCCCGGTGGATGTCATCAAGCGGGCCGTCAAAGCCGCTCAACCGCTTCAATTCCTCCATACTGCCCACGCAAACAATCTCTTCATAATCGTCGCTCACCCATAGGGGAATGGGCGTTCCCCAGTATCGATTTCTCGAAACATTCCAATCATGGGCGTTCGCGACCCAGTTGGCAAAACGCTTGTCCTTGACAAACTGCGGAACCCAGTTCGTGGCCTCGAGGTTCTTGAGCATGTCCGGTATGGAATCAGTGACCCGGATGAACCACGAAGAGACGGCACGCCGAATAAGCTGCGTGTCCGACCTCCAGCAGAACTTATCGACATGAGCAACCTGGCTTTCGACTAGCAGACGGCCGGTGGACCTCAGGTCCTTCAAGATGGCCTTGTCGGCAATCTTAACATACTGCCCGGCATAATCTGGCACCTCGGAGGTGAAGCGACCGGCCTCGTCAACCGGACAAGGCGGCAGCCGCTGAGGTGTAATGAAGCCAGCGGCAACGGCGGCATCATAGTCTTCCTGACCAAAAGCCGGGGCCTGGTGAACAAGGCCGGTTTCACTGGCCTCGACGTAATCTGCGGCGATGACTTGGAAGCAGTCCGAGAAAGCATCGGTAAAGTAGTTGAACAGAGGCTTGTACTTCCACCCAACCATGGACTTTCCGGGAATCTTGTCGAGGACATTGTACTTTGCTTTCTTCAAGTCCTTGTAGAGCATGGACAAACCGCTCTCCAACATGATGTACCGCTGGTTGGTCTTCTCGTCAAGGACCTCCATGTACTCCAAGTTGGGGTTCACGGCAATGAGGAGATTCGAAGGCAGAGTCTAGGGCGTGGTAGTGTAGACGACAAGAGAAGTAGCTTCCTTGCCCTCGACACCAAGCAGGGGGAATGATACCAGGACAGCCGGGTCTTGGGTCATCTTGTCGTTTTGTTTTGCCTCCATCTGGCTGAGGGGCGTGCAGAGGGCAGTCGAGTACGGCATGATCTGGTAGGCGCGATAGACGGCCCCTTTGTCGAAGAGTTGCTTGAACACCCACCAGCAAGACTCCATGAACTTGAGGTCCATCGACTGTTAACAGGGGTCAGTACCGATGATAGTCAGGCGAAAGTGTGAATATTTACTGCCCACCTTATAATCGTTATCGAAGTCAATCCATCTGCCCAGACGTTCGATGATATGTCTCCATTCAGACGAGTACGTCATGACGATGGACCTGCATTCAGCATTGTACCTTTCGATGCCCATCTGCTTGACAGCGTCACGCGCCGAAATACCATGTCTTTTGTCGATTTCGTATTCAATGGGGAGCCCGTGGGTGTCCCAGCCAAAACGGCGACTGGCGTGATAGCCCTTCATAGACCAATAACGTGGGATGATGTCCTTGATCGTCGATGTGAGAAGATGGCCATAATGCGGCAGTCCTGCGGAGTGTTCAGTGCGAAATACCAGGAAACGGTCAGTTAGAGGGGTTTTGTACCTGTCGCTAATAGGGAGTTAGCATGTCTATCCCAGTAGTTTCAACCTCTCCAATGTGAGTGATATATGTTCTGGGCAAGCAGACGTACCAAAAGGAGGGCCGTCGTAAAACGTGAAGCGTGGCCTGTCTTGGCTGAGCCGAAGCTGAGTTTGGAACGCGTCGATCTCTCGCCAATGCCGTAGGATTTCCTCCTCGGCCTTGGGGAAGTTGACGCTCATGTTTTCCTGCTAAGCCAAAACGCTAGATACCGTCGACCGAGCGTGGAATTCTGCTTGCTTGAGATCGTCGTTCTCTCCAGAGGGGTTCCAAGTGGTTTTTTTGCTGAGGGGAAGCACGTTGCAATATGCGGGGCAGGAAATATCGCAGCGTAAGTGTGTTTGACTCACCTTGCAACTACCCGGTAAGGAAAGCGGTGAGTGAACGAGAAAAGCAGGTGAGTTGATCAGTTGTTTGCCAATGTGCTTTAATTATATTTTTATTTACACGTGATGGAGAACTTACTGGATGACAACATGGGCGATCTTGTGTACGGCAAAGTTCTTAAATCGATCCTCCGTCAAAGCCATTACTTCGGGAACTGGCACATCGAGATGGTCGACGTATTTTGAATCAGAATCAGATCTTCCAGATCCCGCGATCTTGACAGAGCGCAATGAAGGATCCACAACGATCTTTTGGGGAAGGATTTTGGGATCTTCAACTCGGGGGTGGGTTGATCGGGGGCGGATCGATTCATTTCTTCGTCGGTTCATCAATCAGCGGTGAAAAGTGTCAAATGGAGGAGGTTGTCCAACGGAGAGAAGCAGTTGGTTCAATAAAGTTTGACTCTGAACCAACAGCCCGTTCCAGACAGCCATCACGTGTTTACGGGCGCTTGAAATTCTTTACCGGTTATAACGGTGCACTAGGAATTAAGTAATCTCGGCCAATTGATCTTGCTAGAGTGGTGAGCATTCAAGCTTGTTTTCTTGTTTACGGGGTGTGTTGTCGTTGCCCGGTCACCCGGCCCTCAGACACAATGTTAAGAACGAGGGCCGTGCCAGAGATCAGACGAGACGGAGTTTCCTCATGTTTGTCGATCATAGCGTCGATGTCTTCTGGGCTTTTTGTCGACAAACCGAATCGCCATTACGACACCAGTTCATGCTTATTTTTACGTTCTTATTGAATATTCATTGACGGAGTGCTGGAAGTGAACTTTAGGCTGATTTATTACGGTATAGTAGTTACCTACTTTAGGTTTACAGTTTTCGGGATAACGAAAGTCAATTTCATTGGTGTTTTAGCCCAAGCAGTTACACTTAACACCATGGTAATGAGTGACGACGGGTAAATAATTACCTTGGGGCATTTGCCCGCCCTGGGAAGTGTAAAAACACGCATATTTCCGGATCACACCTCTGCACTAGGATCTCTGGTTAAGAGGCGTGGATCTTTAGCATGGCTATTGGCTCACATTCATCGTCCCATCATGAAGTGTTGACATCATGTATCCAAGTGAATACCTACATGGCAACCACAATGTAATAAAAAGAGGGCAGCTCTTGGGCGATACTTGGTTTCCTTTTCTCCTCGGCAACCATTGGGTCACATTTTTCTTGTACACACTAGCCTCATGATGCCGTTTACCAACTTTTACGCTGCTGGCCTCCTGGCACTGACATTAGTTGGCAACGCCTGTGCTGTCCCCGTTGTCTCCGAGGCCGCAACAAGCGTCTTCTCGGAGCCGACTAATTTGCCGTCACCATACGCTATCTCGCACCACAATGTTACATCTCATGGCCCCTACAATGGCCCCCCAGCCACAACAACTGGTGCTCTCTCCACCAGCGTCCTCGCTCCCTCTATCGCCCCGGCGCCTGCTCCGCCCCAGATTCTCCAGTATCAACCCGATGGCAAGCTACATGCGGACCAACCCATGCCATTTACCCCGAGTGGCGGTATTGGCACCAACGGGTCACTTCCCCTGTACAAAGTAGCCAGCGACTTTGACTACCAGTCCCTCGCCCTGGCGCTTTACCACGAATGGATTGAGCTGGACCTCTTCCACTGGGGTCTCGCCACCTTCTCCGACGAGGAGTTTGACTCCTTCGGCATCAACGCCGAGGACCGCCACCTCATCCAGCACATGGCCGACCAAGAAATCGGCCACGCCTCTGTCATCGCCAACATGCTCGGCGCCAGCGCCCCGAAGCAATGCACCTACAATTACCCAGTCTCCAACGTCCAGGAGTTCGTCGACTTCAACCAGAAACTCACCCGCTGGGCCGAAGCCGGCGTCTACGGTTTCCTCCCACACCTCGACTCCGGTCCGGCCGCGGCCATGTTACTGCAAAGCATCACCGTCGAAGCGCGACAGCAGATGAGTTTCCGCCAGTTCGGCGGGCAGTTCCCCATGCCCGAGTGGCACACCCCGGGTATCCCACAGAGCTGGGCCTGGACGCTACTTGCCCCGTACATCTCGTCTTGCCCAGCCGACGAAACTCGCTTGGTCTGGCAAAACTTCCCGACACTGCACATCCTCAACCAACCCAACCCAGCACGCATCAACGGCGCCGACGTCTGGAACGAGACGACTTGGGGCCCGGCCAACTCCCTCTCAACCAAGGACATCACCCCCGACGAGTCCTGCGTCAACGGCACCGGCACCGACACCGCCAATTCTTCCATGGATTGCACAGCGGCGATCGCCCAAAACCGATCCATCCCGCTCTCCTACCCCGGCCGTCAAGTCTTCCTGCATTGGGATGCACCCGGCCAACTGGTCGGGCCGAACAACAGCTACGTCACCACGACCAACGTAGCCGAGCCGCGGTTTGCCGCCTGGCTGTCCCAGTTGAATGTGACCTACACGCCGCTGTTGAATGTGTCCCTAGCGGAACGGACGGCGTACACGGTGCAGCCGAATGTGTCGACGTGGAAGGGGGACCCGGCCGTTAACGGGACGATGTTTATGG
This sequence comes from Dichotomopilus funicola, assembly GCF_033296635.1. Lineage (NCBI taxonomy): Eukaryota > Fungi > Ascomycota > Sordariomycetes > Sordariales > Chaetomiaceae > Dichotomopilus > Dichotomopilus funicola. Next base: position 15,066 of record NW_026944049.1, read on the forward strand.
CGTTGACGGACACGGACTTGTTTGTTACGCCGTATAATGTTACTATGATCAACCCGCATGTGGCTGCGTTGGCGGTGTACCAGGCGGGTTAAGTGGACTCTGTGGAGAGGGTGTGTCAGGAGGCTGAGACCTTGAAACCTTGAAGGCACTTTTGGGTGTATGCATGGCACTAATGTTGTGTGTCAGGGAAGTGGTTGGTAGAAGATCAAGACTGTATTTAAGAACCAATGAGACGATGTTTAATAGGGCTAATAGTGGTACGAAGGAGACGAAGTCGCCCCAAGGTTACAGCCAAGGGATTTTAATTACATAGTCTGACAACGCTTCGGGGAAACTCTCTCGTGACCATTCTCAGAGCTGAGATGTCGGTAAACAAAGACGGCCAATGTTGACTCGTTACTGTTGCCGAAAGCCGAAAGTTCCTTGAGCCTTCGTTGGGACAAGTTACTTTCATCCTCTTAAACCATTGAGCGTTGGTTAATGATCTACCCACAACAAATGCGGGGTATTAGTTTGATTCATGGTTTATGTTGGTGATTTTGAGACCAGAATGAGGATCGTCGGGCTGGGCATGAGGAGAACCATGGTCCGTCTTACCCGCCAGAAAATCCAAGCTGACACCGTCTGTGGCCTAAGTAGGCCACTACTGAATGTGTGTAGAGATCTATAAATGATGGCCCGGTCTGAACGGTGAGGTGGTTGTTCTTTTGATGCTCCAAATATCCTTCGTTTGTCTAAATTTGACACATTTGTTCTCATAACTCTACTCTGATTAATTGTTGTAACTTTGAGTAATTATTACAACATGCGATTCTTGGCCACCCTTGCGCTCTTGGCGGTTACTACCACCGCCATGCCCACCGAGCCGGAAAGCAATAGCATGGAGTTTGTTGTGGTAAGCGGCAGTATTCGCCTTCTTTGTCTGAATGTCAAATAAAAATGCTAGTCCCGGCGGCTGACCGAACTGTGAAATACAGAGAAGAGATGTTTGGAAGAGAGGCAGTTGCTCTGAGGAGTTCCCTCGTAAGCCCTCAACACAATTGTCTCATGAACCTTTGAAACTCCCAGGAACTAACCGATCACAATTTTTCGGTAGCCCCGGCTTGTGCCAACGCATGTTGCAGAGAGGCGGGCGGGTGCAGTTCGTTGAACTGTGCCGATTCTTATGTATGTGTTTCCCCGGTACTCATGAGTGGTGTTTGAATTGGGCAAGACTAATGCTTCTGTAGTGCCACATGTTTGCGCTTGATCAGCCCGAGTGTGTGTGCAAGTGCCATTATGGTTGAGTTTGGGCAAAGCTTCTCGACTCACTCGAGGGCCTTGGTTGAGCACACTTGATACAGTTCGCGGTTCGTTTCTGGAGTTGACACTGGGGCCTTGGAGGTGTGATATTGGTATTGCAAGTACATGATTGAATTCAAAAGCAGGAATAAAACATCCATCAGTACACTATTTTAGGACTCGTGGAACGTGCTATCCCAATCTACATGTCCCGCGGCCAACATCCTCTCCCCGTAACCTCACTATCGGTCCTCACGAACAAAACTTGTTCTGCGTCACCCAGTCACACATCACTTTCCCAACACATGCGCAGCACGCGCAAGCCTGGTGCTGCAGTTAGCCAATGCTGCTTCACTTCTTAGTCTACAGCTGATAAACTGCTTACTCTCGCCTTTCTCTGGGTGTCATCCACCCCATCGATACATCCCAAGGTCCGCGCACTCCAGCGGAATTGGTTGTAGCACGCTGTCGGGTTGACTACCGCCGCGCAGTCGTCTGTTCGCAGGAGGTCTGTCGTACATTCTGGGAAGCTTGTCTGGGCTGTTGCAAGCCCGAGGAGAGCGGCAATAACGCCAAGAGATGCTGTCAGATTCATGGTGACCACAGTAGACAATGGCAAAAGAGTAAACAAATGGTGCAAGGCGGCCGGGAGTTTTGCGATGCTATGGCGAGGTACCGAGCAGTTGGTATATCAAGAACCCGAAGCACTCATACCACCATGGATATCCCGATTTCACGTGTTGACCATGTCACACGCGGTGTGTCTTGATGTGGTTCTCGGGGATATTAAGCGGAGACTGCCGGATCAATCGGCTGTTTACCATTGATTAATGATATCGAAATATCCTTGGCTACGACGTTCAGCTTGGTACGATTATGCCGGTAGACGCAGATGGGCCATGGTTATCGCCGCAAATGAAGTTTCCTGACCCTGACTGCCAATCTTGCCCGCTGTTGTGTGTGAGAGCGTCCCTGAAATGGCGATAGGGAACTCCATTTCCCGGAACATTGTGATTCGGCCCTCATTATGAAGGCTTGGCAAAGTAGCAAGACGATTCGTTCGGGATGATTCTCGAGATGAAGTGAGATTAACATGGTCACGGCTCGGCTCTCGGAACGGGTACGGGCAGCGTTGTGTTCCATTTTGATACGCCCTCTGTTGTTAAAGAAGTCGTTCGAAGATCGGCACTTCTTCGACCAGAACTTCACCCCAGCCGAACTTAGACCCAAATCGGAAGATATTACCTGTCAGTATCGAGGTGCATCACCCACAACGAGCCTTCTTGGGGTTCTTTCTGCTTCTCCTTTCTCTCTAGCTATCTTCTGTTTGACTGTTTCTGTAACCGGGCCAACACCAGCACTGCATAAGCGATGAAGTGGAAGAATATCGTGGCCGCCTTTGGCCTGGCCAGTCCGGCCATCGCACTCCTGCGATTCGGCTGTGCCCGTCTCACCATCCAGCGTCTGGACCCTCTGGTGACCCCTGGCCAGAATCCGTCACCTCATCTCCATCAGATTATCGGAGGGGTATGGGAACACGATATCGCTCATCATACAGAAAGCAGACCCCGGTCGCTGACATATCGTCTAGAACTCCTTCAACGTGTCTATGTACCACCCCGAGCATGACCTCGTCAAGCTGTCGACGTGCACCAGCTGCCAGTTCAAAGAGGACTTTTCCAACTACTGGACCGCTGTGCTGTACTTTCGCGCGCGCAACGGCACATACAAGCGCGTTCCGCAGATTGCTCAGGCGGGGATGGAGGGCACTCAGGGGGGGATGGTACGTTGTTCTTTCTGTTTGACTGACATGAAACATGAGCCTATTCATGCTTTGATGTGACTGTGGTTAACATGCCCAAGGTCGTTTACTACATGAGCGACGCGCTCTTCGACACCGCCCAGAAATCCACCGTGACAGCCTTCAAACCCGGGTTCCGCATGATTATCGGCGACGCAACCTACTCCAGCCGCAACGAGTCCCGCGACTTCCGCCAGCTCACCTACACCTGCATGGAAAGCCAAGCCTCCCGCCAGCCCGAATCCATCGGCTTCCCCAAGACCCCGTGCAAACTAGCCATCATGGCGAACCACCGCTTCCCGACCTGCTGGGACGGCGTCAACCTCGACACGCCCAATCACCACGACCACGTCTCCTACCCGGAATCCGGCACTTTCGAGTCCGGCGGACCCTGTCCTGCTTCCCACCCTGTGCGTCTGCCGCAGATCCTGCTCGAGACGGTCTGGGATACCTCGCAGTTCAACAACCCGAACGACTGGCCCGAGGAGGAAGGGGCGCAGCCGTTTGTGTGGTCGAATGGGGACAGCACGGGGTACTCGTCGCACGCGGATTACGTGTTTGGGTGGGACGGGGACTCGCTGCAGCGGGCTATGGATGGGCACACGTATGTGAATGCGCCGATGTTGACGGCGCAGTCGATTGCGGAGCAGAATAAGTGTGTGGTGGAGGATATGGTGGGGGAGAACTTTGACGGATGTAAGTTTTTTGATCCATGCCTTGTGAGATCTACGAGGTACTACACTTGGAAGACACTGACTGACGTTTTACTACAGGGCTTGACGAGCTACCGGGTGGAAACTCTATGTTCTGATCTCCCGGCCATCTGCAAGGACAAGAGTGTGACACCGGAGGATGTTATATGGCGGAAGAGAGGATCATGAAGGAGATATTAGTTAAAGCCTTCATTGGAACCTAGGAGGTAGATACGTAAGGAATGAATACACGTTTCTTTTGCAGCCGAAAGTAAAAGCCCGCCCCAGTCCGTTGGAACAATATGAAAAGTACAGAGTGTCATCATTCATCATTCACGCCCTCATACAAACTCCCCCAATTGATATCATCCCTCTTAAACCCTTGACCCGCCCCTCCCGCCCAAATCCACCGTCGTCAACTCATGTTCCGTGTCTACCCCCCTCACCGACGACTCCCGGGACCGGTGCGACCCCCCCTCTGAGGTGGTCCTCCCCAACTTCTCCTCGCTCCCGCTACCCGGCGTCTTCACAAAGCTGGGGAGCTGATCCGATGAGGGTTTGCTGGACAGCTTGCTCGACAACTTGGAGAGGCCGAGCATCGAAGCCAGTGAGGCGAAGTCGCCTGGGAAGATGCGACCGAGTACGGGACGTAGGGTAGGACCGCAGGCAGCGATGATACCGACTTGGACTTCGACAAGGTTCCAGATGCCAATACCGGTGAGGATGGCTGGTGGTGGGATCTGTTAGAGTTTGGGCTTACCCAAGAGGGAAAGATCGATGACTTACAGATGGCGTCTTCAGTGTAGAGACCGAGTGTGGCAGTGATGTAGATGTAGCCCTTGGCGATAGAAGCGCCGACGGACCTAAGTTGCAGAGTCAGGAAGGAGTTCAGGCTGTTGATATCGCGATGGGAGGACTTACAAAGCACCGATCATGAAGGTCAACAGAGTCAAAATCCTGGTCCGCGTGCTAGTCTGCAGTGTCAAAATGACCGGGATCGGAATCATCAACGTGACAAAATCCGTCAGGATGTCACTGGCAACCATCGCATAACCTGCGGGTATGGCGCTGCCACAGTGGTCAAGGTACTCTTGGGGTGTCCCGAACAGAGCCAACAGATACGAGCCACACTCGAGCAGGCCGGAGAGCACAAACGCGGTCGCCCAGATGATGATGACGATAATCCAGACCATGAGAAAGCGGCGAAACATGACGCGGGCAAAGAGGTGCCAGTAGAAGAAGCATATGGACAACTTGATCAGACCGAGAGCGACGATGCCAACGAGGAGGTAGGCCAGTTCGAGCTAAACACACGTTTACGTCAGCATCATAGCTCATAGTCGCGAGGCAGCATATCAAGGGCCAGAATCGTACATGTTTCGCCAAGTTCAACCTCCCGGTGACCGCGTACGGGTCCTGGATTGTCGCGCCGAGGGGATACCCAAACGCCTGTTTTGCGATTCCTATGTGGTGTCAGAAGTCGATTATTCATAGCTTTGGCTCGTAGCATAGGAGCAAGCAAAACTGACCATAGATCTGGATGACGCTCAACCCGATCCCGAAGATCAGGGCCGACAGAATCAACCAGTCACTCACGAGATACTCCTGTCGCTTCCATCGCTTCGTGTAGAACCGGAGCCCGACACAGGTGATGGAGATGGCCTGGAGGATCACAGTGCCCGCGACCAGGCCGGCTGGGTCGTCGTATCGTGGGAGACCCATGGTAGGCAGGTAGAAGTCTCGTTCCGGTGTTTAAACCCTCGACAAACAAACGCCGAGATGAGGAGCTGTCCACGCGTCGCCAGTCGGTCAGTTGGGCAGTTGCTAGGATCGAGCGGCTGTTGGCATGTGCGTATGCAGAAGCCAGGAACCTCAAACTGCCAACGGAATCTCGCCAACTGGAAATGGGCTGGAGGAAACAAATAATATTCCTCCCTTGTTTCCTGAAAGCCGCCTGAGACAAGAGACAAACACAACTGATAAAGGCAGGCAGGCCGCAGGCCAATCCTCGCTTGCACACCATCATAATCACGCCGATTTCCGAATCCCTCCCCCCTCCATCAATCACCCCATTTCAAGAACAGTTCACCATCCACACCAAAAATACCCTATCTGCAACTCGGTGGGTAACCTGACTCAAGAACGCCAGAACTTCCTCCCCGTGGGTGGGACAAGCGCATGCGGATTACAGAGACCAGAACGCCATTAGCGCATCCCAGCCCTCGCCTTACACAACATCAAGTGCGGGAGAAGGCTGAAATGATGACCCGATCCTTCGACCGTCCCATATCTGCCAATGGCAGCTAACCAATTTGGTGCCGCGCAGTGCATTAGTGCCCCGCGTTCTCCCGCCGCCTGTCCCGCCTTCTTGTTGTGTCCCGGTACGAATCACGATACACGAAGAGGCGGTGCCACGGGTGCGGCACAGAGGCCTGTGATTTGATGTTGGCTGGTGGTGGGTTGTGGTCGCTTGGGGTTGTGGGCGCTGCAGGGCGTCGGGGTCTAGTGGGGCGCTGCGGCACAGCACCAAGCACAACCTCCAGCTCCAGCGTGCCTGGGCTGTCGAGGGAGAGAGACGGGGGAACCAGGAGCGGGGCGCTAAACTTCCTGAGGGTGGTGGGGGCCGGTACCTATTGTACGGGGGCACGAGATGCGACAACGAGGGAGAGCAGAACGTTAAGGTGTGGCGGACCACGCCGCATGGGGATTTGATTTGGTCTCCGTGTGCTACTTCAGGAGGGATGTTGAATGGTTCTCTTGGCTGCTGAGCCGCTGGAAAACGTCAAATCCATTTGGAGGTATCCCGGCAGTGGTTTATTGCCGGCGGTGGTTTATCTCCGACAGTACTCCGTAGCAACGAACCGGAAATACAAGAACCAAGGAATTCACCTTGCTTTGAAGATCAGCATCCTGCGAGTGTCGGTGGATGGGCTGTTGTGTCTATTTGCAACTGTGCCTTAGGTTTGCACTCAGGTTCGTGGAACTCCGGGCAACACTTCGGAGCCCGGCGGGTTTCCAGGTTGTGCGGACGGTGCAACATCGGTTGTTGTTGCTAAACCGGCGGTTTTGTCCAACGGGAAAGCACTTGGAGGCGGGGGCTCCTGCCTTACATAGTGTACTGTATCAATTTCGAACCCTCAATCCGCTCTCCGACCCTTGTTCCCGTGCAGGTTGCGCCTGCATCTTTTCAACCCCTTTCAGCTTCCAGATTCCTCCGAGGGTTGCAATGCGTTGACCTTGCACAGGAGGAAGCCACGATCGCGTGGATTTTGCCGTTTTGGCTGCGTTTGGCAGTCGGCCTGCCCGAGTTGCCGAGGTGTACAAGAACTCAAGACGGAATTTGCCCTTATCACTTTCGTGATTCAGACTCCTGTTCCATCACGGCGTTTGTCCTACCATCCGGCGGTTGATTTGTCAGTTGACCAGTCACTGGACTGCGCGCCTCCCCGTGACTTTGGCCGTTGGGCATCCACAGCTCCCGCCGGCCACAAATCCGGCACCAAGACTTCTAGATTCAAGTCAAACTCCCCAGATCCTAGAAGGGTTCTTCATCCTCATCCCGACGCCCCCACGTTACAAGTCGGCCGGCCGGCTACTTCGTTTAGCGCCGCAAGCCACCAATCCGTTACAACCATCCTCCCGGCATTCACCACCATGGCTCCCACCATCTTCCAATCCGTTCTTGTCGGCTTGGCCACAGGCATCTTGGCTCCCGTCCTTGCGGCGGATCCTATCGTTACACTCCCCGATACCAATATCGCGTACCGTGGCACCACCACCTCTGCGGACAGCATTGAGCACTTCCTCAACATTAGATTTGCCCACGATACCTCCGGCCCACGCAGATTTGCCCCGCCAGAGCTTTACACACCTCCTTCAAACTCCGTGATCGATGCCACGGTTCCTGGCCCAGCATGCCCCCAATCCAAGCCCGGCCTTCCTCCGTTCTTTGTCGACACCCCGAATATCAGCGAAGACTGCCTCAACCTGCGGATATCTCGTCCGGCTGGGACGACTCCAAGTGATAAGCTTCCCGTCGTAGTCCACATTCATGGAGGCGGCGTAGTCAAAGGATCAGCGTACGATCCGCACTTTGACCCAGACAACCTTCTCAGCCTTTCCAGCGAGCTCGGTCAACCCATCATCTACGTCGCGTTGAACTACCGGCTCACCATCTTTGGTTTCCCCCGCTTGCCGATCCTCAAGGATCAAAACTCACTCAACCTCGGCCTCCGCGATCAGCGCGCTGGGCTGGAATGGGTGCGCGACAACATTGCCGCCTTTGGCGGTGATCCGGAGAGAGTTACTGCCTTCGGCTTGAGCTCCGGCGGTACATTTTCCTCCATACATTTGGTGTCGTATGCCGGCGAAAGGGGCGTGCCATTCACGCGGGCATGGATGATGTCTGGTCCCCCGGGAACGGCGTTGAATATGTCAAGCGAGGTGACAGAGGCGCATACGAGGGCTGTTGCGGAAGAGGTTGGCTGTGGCGGAGAGGAGAAGGGTGACCAGGAGGTGCTAGACTGCTTGAGGGCGGTGCCATTTGAGGAGCTAACGGAAAAGGCGATGGCATATTCCGTGCAGAATCATCCTCCGGCAGGCTTGTTTACGTTCATCCCGTCGGTGGATGGAGACTTTTTGCCTGAGAGACAATCGGTTTTGTATCGCTCAGGAAGATTCGTCAAAGGTCAGATTCCCCTTGATAACATCCCCCACCCATTTTGGGGGTTCAACAAATGCTGACAGAGAGACCAGACGTCCCCCTTGTTCTTGCCTGGGCCGAAGCCGACGGCGACCTCAACGCCGGCCCAGCTCCGCTTTACCAGGCTGAAGCTGACATCCGCACAGCCATTCAGACGTCATTTGCCCACGCTATCACTGATGCCGACTACGAAACCCTCTTTTCCCTCTACCCTGTTTCCGACTTTGAAGTGGACGTCAACTCCTACGATGCTCGCCGCAATGAAAACGACCCCGTTGTCTCGGTGCATTACTTCCGCGCATCACGGATCCTGCGCGACCTGTTGTTTACTTGCTCTAGCATTGACTTCGCGCGGGCTTCTACGTACTACACTCGCTTAGATGGCCATGACAGCAATGTACGGCTGTACGCCCTTAACCAGAGTGTCTTGACATCACTGTTCCGCGGGGCGGGTATGCCATACGTCGGAAATGCAGTGCACGGGAGTGATACCCCGTACTTGTTCAACGGAGTATATCCGGAGGGCGAGATTTCGGAGGAGGATAAGGCTCTAAGCAGGCAATTTGCGGGGGCCTTTGTGAGATTTGCGCATGGGGGGAATCCGGAAGGGGAGCGTAAGGGCGAAGCATTTGATGCTTGGCCTGAGGCATTCACAAAGTCACCGACGGAGGGAGAGGTGGTCGGACAGGAGAAGGATGAGAGTGTGCGCTTCCTGGTTGTGGGTGGGCCATTCGGAACACGGAGTTACAAGGTGAACGCGGAGAGCGAGGACCAAGGTGAGCAGGGAGAGGGAGATGGATTGGAAGGTTTGCAGATCCCGATTACTGATGATGGAGTAGAGTATGGGGAGATGGGGAGCAAGGAGGCTGGGGAGGGGGAAAAGGTATTGGAGGCTGAGAAACTGATTGAGCGGTGTCGGTTCATTAACTCGTTGTCGGAGAAGTTGGGGAATTAAGGTACGGGGACAGCCACACTTGTTGGACTGATGGGAGCCGTTTAACTTACAAGAACTTAATTACTTGTCTTCCTCCAACGTTTGCGGAAGTAGTTATCATGTAACCATTGAAATGTAAATCTCCCTGATTCTTAATGTGCGCTGATTTATTTCTGATTTATTTCTGATTTAATCTTTTTGAGAAACTTAATGGGCGGTTCCTTAGTTCTGTTGGCTTAATTACTGCAAGGCAACACACTCGATCCTCCCAGCATAGATCGACTCTCGCCAAAGAGTTTTTGTCATTCACCGGTTCCCTCCCAAACTTGGTTTGTGGTAATTGATCTTCTCGGGAGTTGCCTGTCTCTATGGGTCCAGACGGTGGGCGTTGGCTTTCATGCGGGAGGGAGAGACCCACCACACAAAGCCTGGGAGTCTTGGAGAGTGCCGACAGGGTGGGGTCGACGCCTTGGAAAAGACAAAACAGAAAATAAGTGTGGCTGTGTGGATGGATGTGTGTTGTATTACTACGACGGTCCTGGGTGGATGTGGTGAGAGAGCATCGGGGGCTGTTGATGGCCTGCATTTTGGTGGGGGGGGGTACATAAGGTGGGGTTCCACTTAGGGGGTTGTGGTTACTGGTGGATTTCTTCGGGGGTTTTTATCGGACACTATTTTTCTTTGGTGGGGGGTCTGCTTTTAACCTGGTGTTGTTTTTTTGGTGTGGTTCGGCGCTTTTCGGTGGTCACAACATTTTGGGCGTTCTGCAGGTTGATGGGACCCGAGTACATGTAACATTATGTATGTATGTACATGTACCTATGTACCTACTCAATGCAGGTTGGACCCCCGATAGGCTTACTGGGTTTGGAGCTGCAGGCAAGAGATTGAAGGAGGTGCTGCTACTAGCAGAGCAGGACAAGGCCAAACAGTTTCGAGACGATGGGACAAATGTGGCGTTTTTCTTTCCTAGTTTGGCTTTGGTTCCATGCCCCCACGTGTGTCGATTGAGGCTGGTTATGTGGTTTGAAGGGAGAGGTCGAGGCGCTTGAAATGCTGAGATACGATAAGGCGAGTGGGTTTGGCGGTCTGTGAACCCTGGGGTCCCTGGACGGGCTTTGACGATCGGAGGCTAAAAAAAGGTTCGGCTGGCGTTGGACTAGCGGGAGATCGTGGTTTTCTCAGGGGCAACCATGACAACTGGAGGTGGGTGTGGGCGGGGCCAAGAGAAGAAAGGTGGAGGGCGAACGAAAGGGCGTGGGGTGGTATCGTGAATTCTGTGGTTGCTTCTCGGTTGGATGTATGCATGAAAGTTGGAGGCCTGGGTTCTGCGGTCTTGTGGTGTTCCTCTGTCTGCAGCTCAGCGGTTTTGCGTCCATCGGGTTTCACAGACGGGAGAGATGAGCGGAAATGGACTCTTTCAGCGTTGGCAGACACAAGGCTCTATATGATAATTGGGCCGGAGGTCGTTTAACGAATTAGGCGGGCATTTGGTCAGCGGCGCAGTGGCCGAGACATGCTTGGAAGGATGTGCTGAACATGCTGTGTTCCGGCGTTGAAAAGGGCCGGACCAGAACAGCAAAAGAGAGGGTCGGCTGATGGTTTGTTTCCTTGATGATCCTCTCATCCGTCTTTGCATCTGCCCAACCATCCATCCGTCCGGCGGTTCGCACACACTTTGAGGCAGATCCGCCTGCCCTTCACCGAGGTTAGGTAGTGCCCCGGAATCCTCAAGTTTTGTGGTGTTGCAAGGCAGGTGGGGCAACTACAGGGCAGCTCGATCGCCCCTCTCTCTACCTTACCGCTTATCAGAAATGGTATTTTCGGCTCGACTTGACCGACGAACCGTTCTGTCAGTCAGCATCATGTCAGTCAGGTTGTCGTGATTCCTTGGGCCCAGATTTGTTGGCGGAGCTTTCCATGTGGTGACTTGGTTGGTGGGCTGGATTCTTCCCAGGCGCCAATCCCCCCAACGATCCCCGGAGTTCTTGAGGTGTTCAGGTGTGGGTGGGTTGGTGGGTGTGCTCGGCGGGCCTAAGCGGCCATAAGAATCAGGCGGACGCCCTTTGATCTAGAAACGCCACACTCTGAAAATGTTCTCGAAAGAAACGACACATTGTCTTTGGGATTCTTGAACCTGAATCACATACAACTTGACCGTTATTCCCAAACCGAAACCCAAGCTAAAGATGAAGTTTGCGACTCGGCTCATTGTGGCCCTGGGGCTTTTGTTGGCCCCTGTACTGGCAGCCCCGATTGCTGTCGAAGGTAAGATATCCTTGGCACATCATGGAAGCTCAAAAGCCTCCACCTCCCCTTCTTCACCTGTGGACTAACAAATCTGTGCACTTTTTAGGTGCCAACACGGAAATTCAACAGCGAGACGGCTCCAGCGAGTTCGACACTGATCTCTGCGTTCTCAAGAAGAGGGAAGCGGCTAAGCGGGGAGATGTCCTGGGCATTGGTATCGACAACTGCGACATGTGAATTTTCGGTGTGGAAAGGTTGTGTAGCTTGTTCTTTCGGGTTTAAAGTTTGGATGGTTTCTTGGCAAGTACCGCTGTAAATTGCACGGGAATGGGCCAGAGCAGCCACATGGGACGGCTGTGGAAAAGGATGGGTCGTGTAAGCTAGGTCCTAGTGATTTTCTTTCGGGGTTTCGGAGTCGGGTCAGGCGGGTCATTGGAGTAGGGTGGTATTTTCGTTAGCGGACAGACTCCGGCTCGAGTCTGGCCATTGGCAGTCGGGCCATATGACTTTCAGTTGTTCAATGTCTCACTCTCTCCTACCTGGACTCATATCATAGCAGATATTAGTGAGACATGATTCATGGCATGACCCCAAAGCCGTTGCACAAGAGCGGCTCAATATCAATCACGTCTGGGCGATGGATGAGACAGCATCAACAGCGGCAGCGCTGCGAATACTGTGAAAGAAAGAGTTACACATTCGCCAGTCTCCGTCCCCTTGCATGCGGCACGGAGTGGCTGGATCCAACCGTTTGCGACTCTGTGATAGGAAAAGCATGCTTGCGGGGCCCCCAATATGCAAGCACTTAATCGTGGGCCCTGGTGGGCGAAAGTCGCCCCGATCCTCTGGGCTTATTACCCAAAACGCTCTTCGGTGAACTTAGCTGCCTCGGTTACTCGCGCCATCTGCGACACAAGACAGCCATCCACGTTGTGTCCAGGTTTCCGTCCTCGGCTCCTCATCCGATCACTGGCTCCTGAGTGTGCGCTGGCCTTCCACAACTGGAGCTCAACTCGGGGCCAAGTCCCAACGCATGGAGACCCTGTGCCATGACTCTGCCGTCCCCACCTTGGGGCTTCCCTTCTTCGTTCCAGCATCCAGACACACTGCCTAGGCGGTCCGACATCCCCCTCAGACCCCCATCCTCCTCCGGAACACCCCCAAGACAGACCCCCCGCGCTAACCCCGGCCCCCTTCCCTCTCATCTTACCTCCCCAATGCCCAGTGCCTGACCCGACCCGGTAAAACCACAGCCCTGTCAATAATGAGACCGTCAGGCGTCCAAACCACCTCAACGACCGCTTGACTGTTTCAACGTGAATCTCGATAATGATGGTACCGATGGCCAACGACGAGAAACCACAATACGCCCGTCTCCTCACAGAAGACGAGGCCCAAGACGAGGAATCAACGGTCCAAGACGCTGCGGCCCATAATGACCTAAAATGGAGGCGGAGGTTCTATATTCTCCTCGTCAGCTCAGTTCTCGCCATGGCTACCGTCATCGGAGCAAGCATATACAAGATCAAGACCACCGAATCTACCTTTTCGTGTCCCATCCTTCCCACAAACCACGGTGGTGTGGATGTCCCATATTGTACGTTCTCTCCGAACATCAGAAGCGTGTTGAACTCATAATGAAATCGTGGACCATATCGCTCACATTTCTTAATTACAGCCCCTGCCCCTGTGAAATACGTCAACAAACTCCTCGTGGGCGACCCAGACACACCCAAGTTCATGGGCGAGCCTCGGCCTGAAATGGACGCGGCCTGGCATGACTTGCTTGACGCCACGCTGATCCGGTACACGGACGAAGAGCTGCTGCAAGCGAACAACGCGACGTCTGTACGGCATGTTGATGGCGGGTATGTGGGCGGCCTTGGGATTTCGCATTCTTTGCATTGTTTGGTAAGCCCCTTTTTTGATGTCTTGACCTTATCTACGAGACTGCGAAGGTCCATTACCGCGATAATCAACTAACACTCCCACCAGAAACGTATCAAGCAATACCTACACCCAGACTATTACTACAACCACGAAGAGCAAGACTGGAAAGAGCTCTACTCACACGTCGACCACTGCCTCGAGTCCCTGCGCCAGGAGATCCTCTGCTCGGCGGACGTTAACGTCTACACGCTGAAGTGGACCCGTCACAGCCGGGTGAAGCCAACCGTCAAGGTACCACAACCACACGCGTGTGTTGACTGGCAGGCGTTGCACGGGTGGATGAAAGGGAGGGCGGCGAAGTTGGATGATATGGTGGGACCGCCGGATAGCTTGTATGAGGGGTTGTAAAAGAAGTTGTCGTTGAGTAGATGTGGGAACCTGCGTAGGATTGTATTGTGTTTTGTGTAAGACCTGATTTTTAAGATACCTGTGTGATAACAATTGACTTAATGGAAAACGTACACTGTGCATACCTTGGTCCCTTGCAATTATGCCGTTGTCTCTTGGGGGACTTGATCCCGCAGTCTCGGCTCGTTGTTATCTTAACCTCCTTTCCTCATGATGGGTGCCTGTCGGTGATACTTTGCAGCTGTCAATCACTCAACTAAAGGGAGGTGGATCGAAGGCGTCATTGTCTAATATTTCTATCTCACCTCGCCGATAAGTTTGAATCCCCACAAATACGAAAACAGTTCCCCGTCGTACTTGGCAGCTCAGTTCGGTAATTAGTTAGCTCACCAGAGATACTCTAAACGCCGGTTATCCTTTTAGATGCGTGACTCGACATCCGAGTACGACTTTGTCACGAGATTGTCCCTGCATGTGGCGCTTTTGACATGAATGAATAATTGAAAAGCGTGTTCCCAGGAGCGGCGGGTACGGTACCACATGCACAGACATCGGGTGGGGATTTTGTTTGTTTGGCTGGCGATCGATCCCTTCGATAGCCGAATTATGACGGCCTTGATGGCATGGTTTAGTTGGATCGGTGTTTGGTGATCGGGATGGGCCCGACGAACGATCGGGTCCAACCAAACTTCCCTCTCTGACTTATCCTGCCGAAATGATCCTGTCGTTACTCGCTCAGATCCAAAAGCGCCTGTTTTCGGTCATGCGCTCAACAAGTTGAAGACAATGGATCGATTAGCCATTATGCTGGTTGTGATTTCTCGCTCGGATTCCGAGCAAATGTCCATTCGGGAAGGCATGTCTCGGTCTCCCACCAACACTACTGGTGGCTGATCCGGGTTGTTGGTGGTCCCTTCCTTCGAAAACTTTCGCACCTTTTCGAGAGCCGGCTTCCTTCGGGTTTGGAGCGCATTTCGATCTAAACAAACATCAGTTGGTGCTGATCTTTCAATATTCTTTGGTCGAACCCTTTACTCGTGTACACTGAGGATATCGTCCGGGTTGACAGCCAACTGACTCCAGAAGTGCCGGTCCGTGAGTTAACCGAGGGTCGTCACCAAACTGCGCAAAAAAGCGAGAGCCAGTCAAGGGGTATTGGCGAAAGATGGCTGCGAACCCAAGTCGATTGAACCAACAGCCACAGCCCCGAATTAGGAAGGGTTGGCGAAGCGAGTGCGTAATCCAAAATGCAGAAGCGAAGACCGGAAACTTTATGGGATGCTCCCTTGCTGGTTTTTCGTTCCTTCATTGTTTGCGTTTCTTGATCTAGAACTTTTCTTTTTCCAGAGAATATCACATTTTGAGAAACCTCGAATCTCTCAACTTTCCCGAGTGTCTAAAACGCTTTGTAAGGTTCCGGTCCCCTCCCCGATGATCAACAAACGCCACGCCGTTGGATCCGTGGCTAGCACTGTTACAAACGACCATCGTTGGTTCCCCCCAAGACACAGGCTTCCGACAGACAGCCCCAACGACGAATTCAAACCAATCGTGGAAGATGATAGGGAAAGGTCCCGGAGACGAGGCGGTGGGGAAAGCCCGCCGAGAATCTCACTCACACTGTGAACTTTTCATGTCTCTTTGAAGATTGGGAGTAGCCTATCCGTTTTCGTGGCGCCCAGCTTGGAGGTATGCATTTGACAATGCTTGCTACGGGCTTCCCAGCCCTAAAATGGAGGTGTCCCCCTCCCTTGACTGCGTGAATCTTGTTCGCGCGTGTTGCTCGATAGGGACGACATTTAACTTACCCGACGACTTTCGACTCGCGGAGTGGGAAACCACCGTGATATGACGGACGACGGCGCAACGACGAGCATGCGACAAGCGGGGCAACAAAGGCGCTAAGGACGACTCATGAGGTGTCGTTCATGCCAGACTCAACATATCACCCACTGCCGACTCCGTGATGGGCAACGCGGGCGATGCGGCGAATATGGCAGATAATGCTGAATCCACCGCCATGAGCACTCTTTTGGCTTGCGCCTTGTGCCCGCCAATTGCTGCAGTCTTTGTGGCTCTGCGACTTTACACGGCACGGACGATCTTGAGAACGTTTCACCTCGATGACTGTGAGTGATGAGAGAGTGTACCCAAACCCCCGAGGATCTGCTTCGCCAAACCCCGCTGACCTCCCGATGCCAAACCGCAGGGCTCATCCTAGTAGCGTTGGTACGAGTTGATCGACGATGCCGAGAGAAAATGGGAAGGAAATAAGTTGACTGTTGGGGCCTGACAGGTCTTTTCGATTGGGTACTCCATCAGCATCGGTTTTCGTACGTGCATGTCAACCATTAACAAGCAAACCAACACGCCAACTCGTAGATGCTGACCAGCTTCGTCTGCACAGTCATCCCTTATGGTCTGGGGCATCACATGGCATATCTTGACGCACACAGCTGGCGTGACATAAGCTGGTTTTCGCTAGTATGTTCCATCACTGACTCTTCACGCCCGGGGAACACGGCCCGTTTGCTTCATACGTCCTTTAACTCGAACAATAATAGATTGCCCTCTTCCCCGTCCTCATCACATCCAACCTCGCGGCGCTCTTCTCCCGAATCTCGATCCTCCGCTTCTATCTACGTTTCGCCACCTGTTGGTATTTCACCTACAGCATTCACGCCCTTACCTTCATCGTTGTTGCGGCCTACATGCTCGGCGTCTTCTCGTTCCTGATTATTTGCCAGCGTACCAGCGACCAGTTGAGGTACTTCAATTTATCAGATCATGGGGCGTGTCTCAACGCGGATGCGTGGTATGGATGGATGGTTGCCTTCTCGTGCTTGACGGATGTGGTGTTACTGGTGTTGCCGTATTGGATTATTCGCCCACTGCGGGTGAGCTGTGCGCAGAGGGCCGCCCTGGCTGCAGTATTGGGGACCGGGGGATTGTAAGTTGTTATTATTTTTGTTCTTGTTATTTTATTTCCCTCTTTTTTCCTTGTTGGTGAGGTCTACAGAGCTAACTAGTAGCAGCGTGGTGGCCGTGAGCATTGTCCGGTTTGTGGTTGTTGCGCAGGGATGGGGTAGTTCCGACTTTACCTTTAGGTTTTCAGCCAACTACATGTGGAGGTAATTAGGCCCTGATTCTCGCTCTTATTTATCCCTGGATGCTGACCTAACACTCACAGTGTTGTTGAGCTCAACGTTGGCATCTTCTGCGCCTGCGCTCCATGCCTGCGTCCCTTAATCAGCCGATACGTTCCGGGGTTTCAAAATTTCGGCCAGCGGAGCGATAGTTTGGATCTCTACACAATTCCTGTTTCTCAAGTCCACACGCGGCTACCTGCTACACCGGCTAGCGGGCAAGAAGTAGAAGCCACCAGGATGACAGGCACAACGGCATCAACATGGGAGGAACGAAGAACTGGGAGATCGGGTTGGCGGGCCAAGTTGTTTCAAACGATATCGAGGGAGGACAAAGTGTAACTTGGAATTTACTACTAATGTATTACTTTGTAGCGTGTTCTGCTGAGTCCACTTTCCAACAATCCCCAGGCTAACAGCGTCCACATCCCTGAAGACGTCTTCGGACCATCATCAACCACCCTATTCATCATAAAACACCAAGCACCGCACCTCAATACTGTGCCTCCCCTTCACACCCTCCGGCGTGTCCGGGTCAATAAACGCCGTGTGCGGCGTCAACGCCGCGATCCCCTTCTTTCCCCCTTCCTTGCCCTCACCCCAGCTATCAAAGCACTTGATAAACATCGCCTCATCCGGCGTCATATCCTTCACATACCAAAACTTATGACCCCCCTCCCTCTCTCCATCGTCACCCTCCTTCGGCAACACCCCATACGTCTCCCCCTTCACCTCATACCCCTCCGTGCTCTTCGACCCCACATGGTTCGGATCCGGCAACTGCTCCTTGCCCCGATCATCATTACTCCCATCCTCCCGGTTCCGCAACGGATACAACAAATCCACCGGCACCAACTCCGCAGGCGTCGTCGTCCGCCAATCCACAACCGCCAACGGGAAATCCGTCGCCGCATGCCCAATCGGCCGCCACACATTAATCAACTGAAACCGGCGCTTCAGCAACGCAGACAACTCCGGCTCCGCGAGGTCTGTCACATGTCGGCGCACGCGCACCTCAGCGGCACGGGGGGTCTGGTCGACGTGGACTTGGCGCACCGGTTGGCGCGGGGAGGTAGGGTCGTGTTTGCGGATAGTGTGGTCGAAGATTTCGACGCGGGCGACGCGGCCGGGCAGTTTGGCGCGGAGGAGGGCTTCGACTTCGGCGTAGTAGCCTGTGCGGACGGCGTCTTCGGAGGTGAAGTCCTTTTCTTGCGCGGGGGCGTGGTAGACGGCGAAACCGGCTACGTCGATGTCTGTGCCGAAGTTGCCGTGGTGGGTGGTTGTAGATGGGTTGTTGAGGTGGGGACGGATGTTGTGTACAGTGCGGTCGCGCGGGGTTAGGGTGAAGGAGGTGCCGCCGCCGTCGACTTTGGTCCAGGGCTTGGTGCCGGGGGCGATGCTGGCCGGGTCGAGGTAGCGGAATTCACCGGTGGTGGTCATGGTGGAGGTTGGGTTTTAGGCAAAGACGGAGATAATAGTTTTGATGATGGTACGATGGTTTGCAAGAGGATATGAGAATTAGTTGTGAGTTTTAATTAAGTGAGAATAAGCGCCTGAGTGAGAACGGATTGAGACTTTTGATGAGATGAGGTGTGGATGATATCAAATTCTTGCTGCAATGCCGTTGGATGTCCCCTAAATAGATGCTTCAGATGATGGATCCTGCCCCGGATGTACAGCGGGGATACCGACTTAAATGCTTCAAAGCCGCGCCCTTGTGCAATGGCGACATCGAATACCCGTGGACATGATGAGTAATATTGGAGATGCGGAGGTGGAGTGCGGATCACAAATGCAAAAAGACTGCAGCCAAGACGTCCGTTCGAAGCTCTAATTCGGAGCAGCTCTCACTAATTAATCAGCTGTTTTGGTGCGGGACAACGATTTTACAGCGCCTACTGCGGACGCCGTGATTCAGGGAACAACAAACCAAAACAAGGGCGACGCTTGTCGGAGCGAGTCAGGTGCAACCGGCAACTGAGTCTGTCTTAATTAAGTGTTGCAAAAAAAGACATGTCTTTCTCATTATGCGTGTTCCGTACTCATAATAGGTTGTCCCATGCTGCACTGCATCTAAACGTTTCCCCATGATCTCCCCCCTCTGAGTAAACCCCGGCCCGCCCGATCCGATGCCAGAACATAACGTAGAAAAACCGTACAACCGTGTCCGTTTGCGTGATACCCGTAAGCCATAATCATGTCAGCCGCCCGTGATCCGTAACAGATTCCATCCACGCCCTTGAGTCCTTGACAACTCCGCATTAAGACTATCCGAAGGTTCCGAACCCTCATCCCTGTCCCCGATAAGTGATCCAAGTAAAATAGATATTCCATCCCATTCAACAAAAACACAGCCTGGAAACCTTGGAGAGCCCACCTCAGCTGTCAAACAATGGCCCGTACGCCGCAATCCCCCTGCACTCCAGCCCATACACCAATTTCTTCGTCATTGGCGGGTTGCTGATGACAATTACCGCCTGCGCATCAAAGTCCTTGTACATCCTCAAAACCGCCGGCAGCATATCGACCCGCCCCGTCACCGACGTATCAATCACCAGCGGGTTCTCGTCCATCCGCCGCACCAAATCCAGCGTCTTCTCCCCGTAGGTCTTGATGGGACTCTTGGTCTGCCAGACCACCCGCATCGCCGGCCGCTTGGCGTCCTCCAAAAACGACAGGCACGGGCCGATACCAGACCCTGTCGTGACGACAATGATGCGGTCAAACATGCGCACCACGTAGCCAAAGCCAAACGTCGGGACACCGCGCTTCCACAGGTAAGTAGGTGGGTTGTTGATGACATCGCGCGTCCAGTCGCCCGCCTTGGACACGAGCACCGAGAACTTGGTGTCGGGCGCGTCAAACGTGTCGGGGAAGCTGGCGAAGCCGTGCCAGTCCTTGAGCGGGTGGCGCGAGAGCGACATGCCGTGGCCAAACTTGACCTGGGTGTGGGAGAAGTGCAGGCGGATGGCGTGCGGCGAAAGGCGTTCAGCCTTGACGGGTACCTTGCGGAGCAGCAGCCAGGGGTGGATGGTTGCAGCCGTCAAGATGATGATGATCCAAAAGGCCGGTAGGTTGATGAGGAAGGAGGAGAGGTTGGGCTCCTGTGCGCCAAGCAGGAAGATGAGCACCCAGAAGAGGACGAGAATCGCCCAGTTAGAGAAGCGGTGCGTGAGCTCAAAGTAGTCGTGGTACTTGCGCCGGAAAGTTGGGTGTGCCACAGCGATGATGGCGAGCAGTAGCGCCAGTACAAACCAGACCAGCGTCAGCACGGCGATGGATATGGGCGAGGGGACAAAGTGGTAGGTGTATGTCCCGGCGAACCCGATATACCACACGCACGCGGCCACACCCGTTCCGCTGTGTACCCCGCCGAGATGGCCAATCTTGCAGGCCAGCCGCTTCAACCACATGGGTGTTGATCTTGGCAGGCCACCGAAGATCATGTACAGCATGTTGATAACCAGCGGTTGGCGGCACAGGCCACATATCGTGATGTTGATGGCGGACGCGTTGACTAGATCCAGTGGAGCCACCCCTTTGTACATGAGGTAGATGAAGGCGATAGCGTTGCCGATGAATGCCAGACTGAACAACCGACGGTACACCGTCATGATCATGTATCGGGCGTGCCCGAACCGCTTGCGCTTGAAGTCGTCATACTCGGGATCTTGGGCCTCTAGGTCGGACAACACCGATGAGTAGCTCTCCCGCTTGGTGTGGTTGCCGTGGATGATGGAGAACACCGAGTTGTCCGTGGCCGTGGAGGCCGTGTGGGCATGCCCCTTCACCCACCCGTTCGGTTTCCCACTCCCCGCCTTCTCCTGATGCGCCTGTACGTAGACATCGGATGTGGAAAACGCCGTGGCCGACGAGACAGTTGATACGTTCCGCGTGTGTGCGGGCTTTACGGCCTGGATCTCGTCGGCCGTGGAATACGCCGTGTCGGAGGAAGCTGTCGACGGGTTCCGGGAGTGCCCCGGCTTCTCCGCCTCCGCCGCTTCTTCTGTTGTTGAGTACGCCGTGTCCGAGGAAGCTGTTGACGCCATCCTAGCATGCCCAGACTGGTGGGCGGTCTGCATCTCGCCCTCGGTGGGCGAGGGTTGTTGTGGTATCGTTGATTGTGTCATGGTGGTGGGCTGTATGTGGTGTCTGAGTGTGGGAATGACTGATCCAACGCAACTCGGTGAGAAGATGCAGGATCCGATTCAGAGACCACGCGCTAGCCATATATGCTCTGCGTTGGCTCACCTTGCCCTCCCACACCCCCGCGGAGTATCTCCGACCTTACCACCTTGCCCTCTGCATCAGATCGCGCCCGCAGTCGATCCGATCTGCTTCGCGCTCCTAATCCGGCCATTTGGCCCGCACAGCTTCTCATCAACAAGGTCTGCTCCATCCATGCTAAGCAGCCATCTGCACGGGCAGGACGCAAATCGTGCCCACCTTCAACCAACATGGCGGCCCAGCCTGCGGCCCGCCGGAGTTTCTCTCCCCACGGCGATGCCCGCCAGAACCAACACCAGCTGAAGCCGCCCATCCACTGGCCCGTACCCCGGAGCGGGTTCCATACACGGAGGAGTAGTCGCACCCGGAGTCGGCCCCCGCCAGCCCTCGGAGTATCGTATGTGGGTTTTGGATGGGGCCAGCTGTGCAAGGGGCCGGGGTCGTCAGGTCCACCGGCGATCGGAGATGCCAATCGGAGTTTACCCGCTCGCTCCCACAAGCCAGCGGTCTCGGGCCACGTTGGGGAGAAAAAAAAATTGAACAGATGAATTTGGTGTTGAAGATTCCTGATGGCGAACCCGTCTGCGAGTGTTCAGCATCCATGATAAATCTCGCCGCGTTGTTAACCCCTCGAGTCAACCGCCAGAGCGTTAACTCTGTCAAGGCTGGTTGCAGGTGCGGTCTCATGACACGACCGATGCTTGCGACATGATCTTGCATTGAGCGAGCCGCGATCCCGCTCATTGCCAGCCACCTGTGTCATTGTCCAACGCCATCCAACACCCCCGTTTCTCCCCGCTCGTCGCGATTTTCGAGGCTGGGGACCGAAAACTCTGTTTCTCGAGTGATATGCATTCGGTTCTGCCCGACATTGAGCACCCCCTCTTGGGTCGCAGTCAAGGACACGAGAAGCTTGTGGACATCCGCGGGCGGGGACGTGCAAACGGGGACCGCTGCTCAGCCCCGGTGCTGTGGTCGTCTTGCTCTTCCCGGCCCCTTGGGTCGGAGTGCGGACAAACTCTGGCGGTTGTCCATTGTGTCTCCACTTATCGTTGCTTGGTGGTCCCTCGGAGCTTGGGAGCCCTCGACTGAAAGGTCTTGTCAGCCCAGGGTCTGACTAAAAAAGTAACCGGTTGGCTTCAGGGCCCTATATGTTGCTTCTGTTCTCGCTGGGATGTTGGTGATGGGATGCCGCAAGCAAGATGTGGACGTTTCCTCGCAGCTGCTGCCCGATTGAGGATGTCAAAAGACGAAGTTGTTGGGCGTTGAAGAGTCCAGCGCGGGGAATTGCTTTTGCCAATTTGGACTTGGCACTCCATGCTGATTGGATCGTGTCCTGTGAGGCCCGTGCTCCAGATCAACTCTGTGGGGCAGTATGTGGGTCGGTCCTTGGCGCAGGCCGATCCTGTGCTCAACGACGCCTCACCGGCCTTCGGAGTGAACATGTCAAGCACAACAATCGAACTCCAAGCAACCGTTGATACTCTCTGTCTCAGCGCCCGTCAACATGCTTCTACCTGCGGCTTCGATACTCTTGCATCGAGTAGTATAGAGCACTCAGTTCATCACTCCCCGCCATGCGGCCTTATCTCCGGAACGACGGGAAGAAACTGTGAACTTGAGACGATATCAACGCTCCTTCATGATAACCCGATAATTCATGGCACATCCACCACAGATGGGCTGGGGATCCGGCAGGTTCAGCTGCCTAAATCACGCCGCTGGCTAATTCTTCCCACGAGTTCGCCGCAGTTCGTACAAACACCGCAGCACTCTCTCATGGTGTGATGCTCCAGGTGACAACGATGATTGTCATGTTCCCTGCTTTTCCCGATCCTATCACTATCACCCTCGAACGACACACCTGTCAATGTTCAGGGCGGAACACAATGAGACACCATGCACATGCGCGGAACTAGTCACGGCCCGCAAAATCCCAACTGGCTGGGGATACTCCCGCTTGCTTCCGCTGGCTGACCTCGTTGACAGGATCTTGCGTTGACAGAATCTTGTATCACATGTGCGGCGCACCTCCGCCGTCAGCAGGCCCTACGTGACAAATAGCCGAGTCTGTCAAGAAGCCCGACATGTTTAAGCCAGGTTTCGTAACCCGCCCAAAATGCAAGTTGCTTGATCCGGGCCTGCAAAGTACCCCCTGGCCCCCGTCCCTTCAAAGAATTCTCATCCCAATCACTCTCTCACCTTGATGTCTCGGAGTGGCCCAATAGCCAGCCGTCCGTTCACCCGTAGTGGGTCGCCCGGGTCCTCCATAGAGACGAAACTTGGCTCAAAAACGAGAGAAAAGAGAAGGGGGCAAGCCATTCAACATCAACACCCCCACCACCACCACGAGGTCATTGATTGAGAGGCAGCAGGGCATTCGCTGCTCGATGACTAAGTAAAACTGACCAGCGACCTATCTACACTAAGCCTGCGAGATTCACGTCTCCCAACCGGAGTTCCGATCTTAGCATCCCGCGTACCGTTCTCCACCCACCATTTGCATACCGTCGACTAATCGTAGTTGCCGACGTTGAGTGGAGGAACAACTCTGTCACTGTTCCAGTCAGGCGCCAATTTTGTCTCAGTTCCCGCGGAATGCTAGGAACCTGTTTTCAATGTTTGCCTCTTAGCAGTGAAGGCCCTGTTGTAAGCATCACAACAACGTTTTCGTTGAGGACGTGGAAGGGATGTTATAGCCGCACGAGGGGAGAACCCCTTTTAGCATTCTGTTAAAAGACGTGTCAGGGCTTTCGGTATCATCGAATCGATGGGAAGAGGAGCGGGGTATAATTAAGTGTGTAAGAGCAAGCAAAGCACGTCGGTATATGTCATTGGGTATCTGAACTGTCGGGGAAGCGGGGGGTGGGGGGGTATCCCCTTGACCAGACGTTAATAGATGCACACATCCCTACACACACACGAAGCAGTTTCGGGGGAGTATAGGATGGTTGGTTGGCCCATATGAGGCCGAGGCCCTTCAGGCGCCCGGATTTGGGCAAAACGTAACGGACGGGGCCTCGGGATGAGAGGAACGGTTGACCGGTTGTGATTTACGGTGGCCATGTTACGAGACCCTTTTAAGAGCGGGTGTCGGCAAACACAGATGGTTTAGCACTACGAGACCATCGAAGCAAGCTTGAAAGTACGCTAATCGTAACAATATACTAATTCAAAACGCCCACGCCCAAGGACCAAAATTCACGCTCAGCAACAGAGCCAGTCGTGGAGAGTGGAGATTGCTGCGTTTATTCACGGATTCCTCAGTTGATCGTAACAAAACTTGATATTTCGACATGTTCTGGGCCGACCCTCCATGGTACCACCACTATCTGAGATCCCCCGCCCTTGCAATGTGACAAATCAACGGAAATTTACCAGCGGACACCTCTTCGCTATCATCTATTACCCGTCCGCCTAGCCGGGCTACTCGAAGCCGGGGTGCGCGAGGGTTGGGCCGTCCGAGCGGGGGGAGGTGGCGTCAGCTTGAGGATCTGCTGCATCCTCTTGATCTTCTCCGGTGAGGATTGGTTGTTGGCAATATACGCAGCAACAAACGTCTTTCTCCACGATACGGGGATCTTCTGTGCCCAGGGTTGGAAATCCGACGCATTGCTGATAATGACTTTCTCCAGCAAACTGTAGTCGGACTGCGCTTCGCGCGCCTCATATCTCATCAGTGTATAGCTGAGGAGGGACCAGACGGTGTGGACGTTCCAGGTCTTGTCCGTGTCTCCGACGCGAGGCAGGGTTGTCGTGTCAGCGCGCAACTCCTCGGCCTGGCCATCTACGCGGAGGTTAGTAAATGCTCGTGGTGCGGAAGGTTTGTGCATCGTGATGGGAACAAATCGCGGAGGTCTATAATACATACCAATGAGAGCGATGTACATTTCCACCGTAGGCGCTCCGTTGAGTTTGACGCGTGCTCGAATATCCTTCTCACCTTTCACACGCGCTGCCATCTTAACTCTAATCTCGCTGTTAGCCCACATAGTGCACACAGTAGTTCATCGGGTCAACCTAGAGCGAGATGAATCATACTGGTCGTCGTTGGCAAAAATGCTCCGGATCTTGGCTCCGGTGGCCACTGCGTTGACTTTGATAGATAGGACCTTATGGTTCTGCATGCCACGGAAGATCCAAGCCATATCACCATCGATGCCGTACGGGATCGAATTGCTATCCAGAGCGTCGATGATGTGTGTGATGGCATTTACACGACGTTCCTGCGGGGTCGGTTGGGGCACAGTCTCGGAACCAGAACCGGAACCGCTCGCGTTTTGCACCGTGGTATTTTTCGTGCTTGTGTTAGAGGCCGCAGGTCTCGTGTTGGTGGGAGCGGCAGGCCTAGCCTGTGCTTGGGAAGACATGGTAGCGATATGTAGGTGATTAGCTGAGTAACTAAGTAGGTAACTTTGGTAGTTTGCTCGGACAGGTAAGATGGTGTTTAGGAACTGTGTTGGATTTGCGAGAGGTAGAGGGGGCATAGAGGGTAAATAAAAACAAACCCTATGCTCCTTAATCTGTAGCCAAGCTTCTTAAAAGTGACTATATATCTCCCAAGAGAATCCCTCTGAGAGCGTAAAGGGGCCGCGATTGGGCTAAAAGGCTGCCCCTGAGGAATTTTAGCCGTCTGGTCCTCACCAAATCAGGGCGTTGAGGCAAAGATCAAACCGTCAGCATGGCCCGCCCCAGCCTCAATTTTGCGTCCGTTGAGAAAACCAAGATCTTTGGATCTTGTGTCCTAAGAGACGACTCAGACGCGGCCATGTTTGGCATCCGGGCCGCTAGGAGCTGACCAAGATCCCACCAACCACGATGACGCCTTGGCGATTCCCGAGATCCTTCAGCCCGATCCCACACTCACTACGAAAACTATACTGTCAACAAATTAACTACCGAAACATAGATTGAGACGAAAAAAGAAATCTTCA
This sequence comes from Dichotomopilus funicola, assembly GCF_033296635.1. Lineage (NCBI taxonomy): Eukaryota > Fungi > Ascomycota > Sordariomycetes > Sordariales > Chaetomiaceae > Dichotomopilus > Dichotomopilus funicola. The sequence goes on from NW_026944049.1 coordinate 41,331, forward strand.
AACACGTGGGATATGTACAATTTCTTCCTGGATCAAAGACAACCTTATCGCAGTGGCCTCTGTGCCCCGATTGTACTCTCCTCACCACCCTCTTCCATTCCCCGAGAATCCTTCTTTAAAGATTTCTTTAAAAGCGGCACCTCGACCGCTAGGGCCTCCCCATCGTCAGCCAGTTCAAAAATGACCAAATCTGCCGGCCGCCCACCGTATTTTGTCAAATCCAGTGCCACCCAGGAGATGCAGTCATCATCGTTGGCAGACACGCCCCTAAGCCCAACCACGCCGCGGAACGCCACTTTGCCATCGTAAGCGAGCCCTGTGGGATAAAACCACATGCCGAGGTTCTTGTCCGTTTCATCTGGTATTCCGTAGGCTGGTTTCAATGATGCCAGCACATCGTGGCCATCACTGACCAGTCGCTCAAGGAAAAGTCCGGGTTCACCTTCATCGATTTTGAACTCGGCAACAGTCTCACCACCACCTTCTCCAATTGACTTCAGCGCAAGCGTGTAGTTTCCTGCGAACATTCGGCTCACGTTTTCCCGCCCAGCCTCTTCCGCAGCAGCCCACCACACCTCATTTAGCGCTTTCTTCAGAAACGCAAACGACTCGGATGATCCCGGGCCGCCGGTGAGCAAGGAATACCCCACGCCGTGATCAGGAGAGAGCGCGAGCACAGATATGTACCCGCCAGTTGAGCCCTGCTTTGTGAAGATATCAACGAGTCTCGTCGGCGCGTCCCCGTCCCCGTCCCCGTTCGTCGGGTCAACCGGCGGTTTCGTGGACACGGGAACGTCGAGACGCCAGATTTCCCAGGGCCGGCCAACCGACCAGGTGCGGCTGGCCGTATGGGAGATGGGTTGAAGCCAGCGGCGCGTAGTTACGGGAAGGAGGAGGGTGGAGGAGAGGATGGCGCGGCCGAGTTTGGTAAGATCGCTTGCGCTGGAGTAATACCCGCCTGCTCTGTTGGGGAGAGGGTGTGTTAATTGATGCTCCTCGACGCTAATGAGGAGTACAAGGAGAATATGGGGGCATAAACGTACGGCGCTTCCTCACCAAGGTCCCAGTTCCATTCGTCAAGCTTGACGGCATCAGTATCGTCCGCCGGTAAGGTGACAAAGGTCCGAGTTAGGTTTAAAGGATTGATCAGGCGTTCCGCAACGAGATCAGGGAACTTTTGTTGGGCAATCTCCTCGACAGCATAACTGAGTAACTGGAAAGCCAGATTCGAGTAGGCCGGGGTATGGAAGGTGTGTGATGTGGGGAAAGTCTTGGAAATCAAGTCAAAAGTCTCTGCTGGGTATTAGCAAGTAGCCAAGTAGTCCAGTGTCAGGATAGGTGGCTTTGGGGTACTTGCCCTCTCGGGTGCATGGCGGGACGCCAACATTTCCGCAACGGAGGCGTTCTGTATCATTCAAAGTTGGGATACCTGGGATCTCCGGGGTGGCCGTCGAAGCGTCGCCCAAAGAGTCTTGCTCCTCATTAGCAGTTTGGTCACGCTCACCGGATACCAATGGATCTCCTACAATCTCTGGGAATGCCGCTCATATGACTCGCAAGTGAACCAAGAGTGACCTCAGACCAGTCGACATCGTGAATTGGATCTTGCAATTTTTCCTCGGCGAGCTCTGGGACATACTCGGTGATTGGCTTGTCCCAATACTTATCCCCCAGCTCAACAAGCGTTGTGTAAACGCTGACGAGCTTAGAGACACTAGCAATGCGGTACAAGGTTTCCGAGCCTATTTGGGGGCCATGGTACTGTTCGAACAATGTTCGATTCGAATGCCGCGAGAATACTTGGATGGAGAATGCTGTCGCATCGTTCAAGGTGCCGCTTGCAATACCATCAGCGATCCGTCCTTGGATGGCAACTTTGGCCGCTTCGAATGCCGGGGCCAATGCGGGGTCGCGAACTTCAGGGTAAGATGGACCTGAGATAGGGCAATTCTGGCCAAGGGTGAGTTTACAAATGGTAGCGAGGAGAAACAGGCGGATGATGGGACCCATGGTCGCGTGCCGGTGTTCGTTGAACATCCCAGGATGTCTTGCAACTTGCAAGAGTCGTGGTCTGAACGGGACAAAACCATTTCGGACCGCCCGAATTCTTTGGCGTTTGTCAGGCCCAATAACAGGCCAACTTGGCGCTGCAAATCATCCCAACCCCCTGAAGTTCAGGCCACTCTGCCCTGTAATTGCCCGATTGGCTGACTACGGCTTGTCAGGTCGTCAGCACGGAGGCTCTTGGAGCCGGACCGAAAGAACCGCCTGGACGACGATCAGGGCGGGGGTGTGATTCATGATTATGGTTTTGAATTGTTGATGCGAGAAATACGAATATTGGGCAAGTGAAATACCTAAAAAAGAAAGAAACAAAAGGGGGGAAAGTGTGTAGAGAAACGGGAAAGGGTAATTACCTAAATGGGCAAGGAAAAAGAGGCAAGCGTGCTCGAGTCCTTGACCTACGATTAGCATGGCGACAAACAAAACTTTTCGCCGCTGCCGAACATACAAAAACATCGGACACCAAAGCGAGGCTTTCCCTGTAATCATTTCAACCCCAAAGCGTATCACAGGTGCAATTCCACTCGCGTTCACCGCTAGATGAGCGTCTTCATCTTCAGTCTATTCCTACTCTGGAGGAACCTTCCCAAACCCTCAACCCCAAGGCCTCCGATCCACATCTCGTCCCAACTGTGGGTAGGCGATTATCGCAAGGCCGGCTTCTAACGTCCGCGAACCGTCGTCTGCCCAAATATTCAACGTTACCTCTTCAGCTTCGAACACCGCCGATCTACACCGTATGCAGCATGTGCCCGCAGTATCCCGACGGCTTGCCGGCCACAAGCTGAAGTCCAGGTTTAGCAGGGCAGTGTACTCGGCCAGGACCTCGTCGGCTAACCTCGCCGACCCCGATCTCGACGTCCCATTCCCGGTCTTGAAACCTGAGCGAGTGATTGCCCGTTGCCTGTTGGGGTCATGGTGTATGATCTGAGCAACGCTAACGGCAGCCTAACGAGCTTGTGGCTTGTTGTGGGAGAGATGCTAAGATGATCTTGATATCTTGGCGTTTTTAGGACAATAGGACTGGTTAGAGTGAACTAGCGCGACAATTCGAATATCTGCTGTCGTTAACGGGTTGATCGTGCCTATTTTAACAATTTCAGCACCGCCGCAACCATTCGGAAAGAGAACTGCAAAGGACCAGCATATTCGTAGTTCATCCTCCCGACTCCACTGAGGTCAAAACCGTGGTTGCCGTCCAGGGTAGAAAATTCATATCTACCAGGGCCCTAGTCTCTAAGCCGCACGCTAATAATCAAACAGGAACTGCTCCGTCATCCACGGGGATTGGGGATTGACGTTTTCGGGGCTTCGAGAACCGTCCATGTTTTCGGTAGCCGAGACAACATGGGTGAACGAGGGATGGGTGGGTGAGAAAGTGGTGCTGGTTGACAAGAAGGGGCTGTCCTTGCGAACCAAACTAGGATGAGCTGTTGCCAGTTGGGAGAAATTCTTGCTGAGGTGAACCGAGTTGAGCGTAAGAAGGTGGGGAATAAATGGTAAGAACGGCGATTTTCAGCGTCAGGAAGCTTCCCCGTGAGGGGTCATTGGTGCTTTGGAGTCCAGTCCCCCTTGTATCAAGGAGGGTGTGATTGCATCGGTGGCCCAGCCTGTTGGGTCATTGTCGGAGCCGGACATGAAGGCCGTCTCTTTGTCTCTGTGTCTCTGTGCGTCGGGGGAAGCGTGCCAGACGGATGGGGGTGTTATCTCATCAAGCAGGCTGGCGGTGCCGGAAACGAACAGGGGGCAAAAATGCCGTTCTAGAACCCGTGGAACAAACGAACCTCTGGAAGCCGGACGGAAGGGTGTTCGCATCCCCCACGGGGACTGGGCCGAGGCCAATCAGACACTTCCAATTTTTTTGATGATCACTCTTCTGTCCCGAGCCACGCATAAGCGGGTACCTCAAGCGGAATATAGGCACAGATGAAGAAATCTTTTGTGCCCTGCATGGGCTGACCGACCTTTCTCGTACGACACTTCAAGGATTCCATAACAAGGCATGGTTTTGACATGGCTCGAGGGCAAAGGGTTGAATGATGCTTGTTTTGGGAACTTTCCTTTCCTGGTACGTCAGGCCTTCTTTGCGTTCATGAAACCAACAAATGTTCTATGCGTGATCGGTGTAACCTGATTCGTGGGGGGTGTAGGCTGGGCCAAGGATGCTTGACTAATAAGCACAATATTGCACCGCAGAGATTTACGGCTCACCACAGCGCAAAATCATGGAGGGCCACATGACCTCGGGTTCCGCGGACTTGCTGCGCCTGGGTTACCAGGTAGGTGTCTAGATATTGTCACTATTGACCGTCCTGCCATGATTCTCAAGGTTTATTCTCGACAGTAACCCCGAGCGTTGCCGGCTCTGTCACGTCATCCCGTGTCCCGAGGTATGGGGGCGACAGCTTGTGGCACATCCCAACGTCGCTGGTGCTGTGCGACGGGAGAACGGATCATTGGAGCTGAAAGTCGCAGCGGGGAGCAGACACTAAAACATGCATACCGAGGAGCACAGGCCTCACGGTGACATCGACAACACCCCGGGCTCGCAAGCCACGAGGTTGATTGGAAATGGGGTTAGCTTCTTCGTGGTACAGGGAGCCTGACTACCTTATCTTGTAGCACCGTTCTCGGCTAGAATGGCCGGCGGTGGTCAGAGCAGACCATGCCAACAAGGGCATTTATTGTTCCACTCCTGTGCGTTGAACCTGTCATTATTTGAGCGGCCCGATCCGCTATGCATTCATCATTAGAGGGGCGGCGGAAGAAAACGGGGGGAGGGAAAATAACAACTGGCTAGTCCTACGGATGGGCCCAGGGGGGGGTCAAATCGGCCGCTACTAGGTTCTGGGATTGTGTTTATAAAATCTGGCGGCGCAATTCCAATTTCGCAGAGCCGTACCTTTGCTGCGTCTGACAAAGAGGACTTCAGCTAAACCATACGCCGTCTTAAGAATCCGGAACTGAACTGATACTCCCTCAACTGAGTTCCTATGACACCGCACATGATGAGCTCCACCACAACAGCCCTTCCGGATGGGTACTACATCGCCCAGCTCAGGGCCGAGCACTTGCCCTGGGTCCAAGCCATCGTAGCTCACACCATGTCCTTCGACTCACCTGTTTGGTCTCGCGTGGACTACCCCGATGGCGGACCGACCCAGCGGGCATACGACATGTACCATGCCATGGAAACCTCCTCGCTGCAGTCCATCAAATCGGAGCTCTCCTACGGCGTCTTCTGGGCCGGACATCGGCCAAAGTCCAGTCCAGCAACCCCTGACCAAGCCGAGTCCGTCAAAACCGACACCGGCACCGACAACAGCAGCACCGGCACGCTCCACTGGGACTTCACCAACCCCCACGCCACCCGTGCCCAGCTCCTGGAACAAATGGACTTCCCCCTCGTCTCCATCGCCATGTCCAAAGACGTCGCCGAGTCGTCGTCCACGACCGTCAACCCCTTACCCTCCTCCACCACCATCACAACCCACAAACCCTGGGCCGCCATCGTCGACGGCCACCGCGACATAAGCGACACCCTCAAAGCCCTCGACCCCCGCCGCCCATCCCTCTACTCACCGACTGCCAAGGGCCTCGTCGCCCGCCGCAGCGGCACCCACACCCGCGGCGACCACGCCAACCGCGGTCTGGCCAAGGCCCTGGCACACTTTATCATGCACCGGGTGTTGTGCGAGCTGGGGTATCAGGCGATTCTCATCCATGCTGGTGGGGAAGGGCTTAATCGGGTGTGGTTGAACCCGCCGGCCGGGGAAGGGTTTCGCGCTGAGGAGGTGAGTAAGTTTGATACGAAGGGGTATGTGAGGGAGGCGGATGGGAAGAGGGTGTTTGGGGATGCGGAGGTGGTGTCGAAGAGGATTTGGGTGACGTGGGAGGGTAACAACTAGGTGTGATTGGGGGTTGACACGGACGGGCGGGTTGGGGTTCTCGAATAATTAATGTTGGTTTTGGGTATTTTTTTCAGGAAGATATCAGAATTGGGGTCTTAAAGGCGACATAATTGCCGTATTGCCGTATGTGCTGCCGGCAAGTTTTTTTGGTAGGGATCCGGGTTGAGGACGGGAATACGGATACCAGGTATTAGTTTGGTTGTTAATTGCAGCACTGGAGGGATATCAATCAAGCTTCGGCCGAGAGTCGAATTTCTTGCCAATCGGCTCAGTGTGCAATTTCCGTTACCATCACGTGGATGTCGTTCCATTCCCATTTGCAAAGTAACCATATCACCCCATCGGGCCATCACAGGCAAGACCCCACGCAAAGTCCGAGCTCCCCCGGAATTATACAGGTCGAGGTCCCATCATCCCACCTGAACCATCGGCAACTGAGAGCACCGTTAAATCCGGTCGCCCCACTTCCTAAGGGACGATTTAGTGATCAATTCGATTCAACCCTTCTCACCTCGTTTCTTAAAATGCCAAGGGTTTCCCTCAACCAATTCTCCTCAATTGCGTTTTCCCATCAATCAATCTTCACTCCAAAAATCTCTTCAGCAGAACAGTCACTCTCAAAATGTCCTGCCCCGATTGCTTCAAGGGCACTCTCCGCGGCGATGTTGTCTTGACCGGCACTGAAGAGGTCATCCACGGCATTCCGACCTATGTCGCCCGCCCAGACGCTGGGGTGGAGACCCGCGGCACTATCGTCATCCTGCCAGACGCCTTTGGATGGGGGCTGCAAAACACCCGCGCCTTGGCCGACGCCTATGCTAAGCGACTGCCGGGGGTAGTTTACGTCCCGGATTTCATGAACGGTATGTCTCAGTCCTTCGCGTCTATCTTGCTCGTATCCTTTAGATTAGAGTCGCCCTCATTCCAGCAGTGAATAACCCTTAATTAACACCATAATTCCTCTTAGGCCATGCTGCCCCCGTGTCGTTCTTGTCGGTCCTCGAAAAGGCCGAACCCCCTTCCTCAGCCCCACCCTCCGTCTTGATTCGGGCCATCAAACGTATCAACACCTTCTTCACCTTCCTTTCCTTTGTCCCCGCCATGGCGACTTTCCTCTTCCGCAACCGCGCCTCCGTCACCCAGCCCCGTATCCGCGGCTTCCTCGCAGCCGAGCGCAAATCCGCGCCCACCACGCCCATCGGTGTGGCCGGTTTCTGCTGGGGCGGCCTGCACGCCGTGCTACTGACACATGACGTCCCGCACAACAAGGTCACCGTCGGAGGCGACGGCGTTTCTGGCGGTCAAGAATACCCGCTGATTGACTGCTCCTTCACGGCACACCCGTCGCTGCTGTCGCTTCCGAAGGACATTGAGCAGGTGGTGAAGCCGCTGAGTGTGGCGAACGGGAGCCTGGATGACCATTTCGGCCCCGAGAAGGTGAAGATCCTAGAGGAGGTTCTGGACCGAAAGAACCGCGAGGCAGGACTGGAGGCGGGCGACAAAAAGTATGAAAGTGTTGTGTATCCCGGAGGGAAGCACGGGTTCGCGATTCGGGGCGACCGTACGGATCCGGAGATTCGGGAGAAGGGCGAGCAGAGCGAAGCGCAGGCTGTGGAGTGGTTCAAAAGATGGTTTCCTTAGGAGTGTCCTTTTCGATGACGGCCAACACACACTTGTATTCCTCGTACGGGTAATAATAAGCAAACGCTAAACAGAATCCCAATATGCCTTTGCTGGTGTTGTTTATCCCGTCCTTATTTGTCTTCGTCAGCGCTCCCTCCGAAGTAATAATATTGCTCAACCTTGTTCTTATCCTTCTCGTTCTCATGTTCCTCACTCTCGCTCTCATCTTCATCGTCGTCATCTCTACCCCTCTGGCCTTGAATTAATTACGTGTGCGATCGCGACCATTCCAATCTTGGCCTTCTCCTCCTCTTCCACCCCATCACCGAAGTTGGATTTGGTACTGCTACTGGGGGCTGGTGGTTGATTTTCCGGGATTGCCACCCCATCACCGGGGTTGGATTCGGTACTGCTGCCGGGGGCTGGTGGTTGGTTCTCTGGGATTGCCATGTTATGGCCAATTTCTTCCGCAAGAGCCGCCAGAAGAGCCCGGCCGAGGTAGCGGCCATAGTGGCCCAGAAACCTTTGCCCAACTGAGGCTTCAACAACTTGCTCGGGTCCTTTCGGTAATCCTACCTCCAGGCCAATTTGAGTTGAGCCACGACGTAAAGGAAATACAAGTACCTGGCTCGTGGGCGTTTGTCGTTCTGAAAAGCCAGACGCTGGCCGTTGAGATCCCGGACTTCCATGCCACCTTCGGTGCATACAACATCGAGCAACGGCTAGTCTTCATCGACGATCCTCCATCGATAGCTCTTTGGCTCATCTTCCTCCCACTTTGTCACTTCTTGCGGGGTTGGATCGTCTTTCAAGTCTGGGACAATGCCGAGCGCCCCAGAATACAAGGCCCGTTCCACGTCAACTTGGAACAGGAGGCCGTTTGCCGCCGTATTGAGCTCATTCTTAACGTCGACACCGAATAGAGCGACCAAAACGTCTGGTCCGAGTGTGTGCGGAACAAGATGGGCGGCCGGCCTAGCGCTCTGGGGAAGTTCAAGCCCGGTAGCTGTGTCGAACGATCTCTTGCGTTATGGAATAAGCGACTGATGTAACTCGGCCGGTGGTAGAGTCATAAGTTATAGCGGGCGGCGGTTGTAGCAGCGTATAGTGTATTAACCGCGGTTGAATTCTAGGATGGGGAGCCTTGATAGCGACGGATTGGCGGGGGAGTATTTGTTTTTGTTAAATAGAGGAATTGAAGTGTTCGTCGTTTATGTGTTCAGGTTTAGGGGGGAGGGGGAGAAGGAGCTACCTCAACAACACACGCCCCTGCAATAAGAGAAATGATGACCGGCATTTTTCCTTAGGGAGGGGCGACCAGAGAAGCCCTCAACAACGAAAGAGAAAAGAAAGAGAAAAGAAAGAGAAAAGAAAGAGAAAAGAAAGAGAAAAGAAAAGAAAGGAGACTTTTCTCTCGGACGTGGGTATGATTTGATGTTGCTACATGTCACCGATTAATTATATAACATAGTTACATGATGGATCTGGTTGGTTTGACCAAGAAGTATAAGTGTTACACTAGGCCCTCACCTTCAGGATATGATTTTGATAGGTACCTATCTACCTTATTAAAGCTGTGATGAAAACAATTTCGAAAGCACCACATGTGCAATGGTAGCTAATTATACCCAGCCTCCTTCGGAAAGACCGGGAGCCCTAGCTAGTTATGCCGTATCCTCACAGTCATACCACTGGATGGGCGGGCACCAGCCGTAGTCCCTTTCCATCATATCTATATAATCTGGCTCAATTTCTTCCCACTGCTTTTGTATCAAATCTTTCGCCCCTAGCTCGTCCCACTGTCTTTCGTCCCACATCACATAACCCCACGACTTCGTTGAAGCAGGCGTATAGCCTCCGTAAAGGTTGGCATAGCGCCCATCCCACAACAGCACCCAGGCAAGAGGGGGTCCTCCTGGTGGCCCATCATCACCTGCAAAGTCCATCAAATCTCTCCTCATTTCAGCCTCATCACGAGCCGTGAGGTTCGGCATCAGGTCATCTTCATCCCAGAGTCTCTCTCCTTAGATCATTGTCCTAAGAAGCCAAGGCAGGGGGCAGTCAATTACGAACCAAAGCGTTAGGGACTTGGACATGACAGCCACCAGGGTATCGTGATCCGTAACTTGCAGAATACGAGCGGCTACCTGGAGACCACGAGACGTTGTCCCATCGATATAGTCTATGTGGACGAGCTTGGGTTACGAGACGGTCTGTAAACACGATTGCGGAGTTTCTTACCGTCGTACCACTTCTTGGTCAATGGGGGACCCTTAAGATGGAAACCCCGAACACGGTACTTCGAGCTTTCGTCACAAAGGTCCTGCTGGATCTCGTCCAGGATAGCAGTGTACTTTTGCCGTATGAATACATCGATGCAAGCTATCGCGTCCACTTGCCAGGGGTCGAACACGCCCAGGAACATCTCGTACTGATAGAGCGCGGAGAAAATTCGTCTCAGCTCACTCTTGCTCAACACAGGTTGTTGCTGAGCCTGTACCAGTTCAGCCTCCTTAGTTGCAAGATTGATATCGGCAACTTGAACGCTCGCCTTCTCGGTGAACGCTACTCCTGAAGCTGCCCGTGCTAGATTCTCAAGTGCCCAGATGGCGAAGCGCTTACACAAGAGGCCAGACAGCTGAGACATGAAACGCCGCCAGCCAGCGGCAGGAGCTGGCATCGAGCGAGTCCAAGCTGCTAACTGTATCCTGTCCCCGGGCCAGGAGCGGTACCTCTCCAAGAAAGTTTGGATTGTCTCATCGGTGCGTTCCTCGCCAAAGGAAGCCACGTGTGACTTCAAGCAGGCATAGGCGTCGACGAAGCACCCGTCGAGTTCACGGGCCAGACAAGCCCGGAGGAGTGCGTCGCGGTTCGTGCGGTACTGCGCGTGCATAGTTGGTGAGGCGCGTACGAGAGCTCGAAGGGTGGGGAGATCAGGTATGTGCGAGAGGATAAGGTCTCTCAGCTCGGCCGGAAGGCTTTCAAGCTGCGAAGACGAGTGGGTGGAAAGATCTTGCCCGCTAGAATCGGTTATGACCAACTCCTCGAGCATTTGACGGCCTGAAGCGGCGTCATCGTCATCGTTGTTATCGGATGTAATCGGCATCATGTCGTTGTCTTGACGGGTATTGGTCATCCTTCTCATAAAAGAGGATGAAGGAGGGGTTCGGCTATGAAAAAGGCGAGTGCTTTGTTTCCTCGAGCCGGGTTGATGGTGGGGGTGACAACGGCAGCTCGGAAGCGCCGTCACAAGGCCGCCAACACGGGACTGTCGGCATGCCCCTCAAAGAACGTCGATTACCGAAGGGTTGGTGGCCGCACAAGGATATGGATATTTACAAGAATTTGAAGCACGGTGGACACGAAAAATGAGCTCATGTCTGCTGGTACTTGAAGAATGGGTTTTGCATGGAGAAACCTGAAAGGTCGAACCTCGATTGTGGCTGCTCGATAATCGAGGAAGAGTGAGAAACGGGCTGAGTCACTGAACCGTTGTGGATCACGGGGCGCAACAGGCAGAGCCAGAACCGCCTGAACCCCCGCAGTCTCAGGTTGTACAGAGTTCTATTCGTGAGAACAACAGAGGTTTCGGTAGGAACCAGAGTACCTCACATAATTACCGTAACTATCCGTATCCGGGCACCAAGGGCGCTCCCCGTTCGCAGTCAACAGCGCCAAGCCCAGCGCCAACAAAGTACCTACCTTCATACCGTACCGTGGTATGTAGATACCTTTACTAGCAACCACAATCCATTCACCCTCAACATATTGAGGTGGCCCAGTCCACATTGCCGGGCGCGCCACTATCAAGCACCAGAACACAAACGGCAGAATGTTGTTTTCCGACCCGTCCTCGGCTAGCACGACAAAAGCAAGGGGACGGCGTCGGTTCTCCGGTGAAGGTCGAAACACTTTCCCTGCCGTGATGCGGGCGAGGGAGGGGTTACAGTGAAGGCAAGCCGCAGGTGCTGAAATGGCCGTATGGTGCCTAAGGGTTATCACTGGGAGATGTGCCTTTCTTGAGCAGGTCTCCGCTGGAAACCAGTGTGGAACGGATCACCCGCCAATGGTGTGTCTTTAATCCTCGAATGGCTGTCGCCAGAGTATGCATGACCATGAGCGGCTCATGTTGGGCCGAGAAGTGCTAAAGCGGCCGGGGAGAGGGAAGAGGTAGTCAGGGAGGAAAAGTAAGGCGTTGGCACGTATATAAACCCAAAACTGGCGCCAGTAAGACCATCGGACACTTCCGATATCCTTCTTCACAAATCGCTCTCGACCCTTTGATCTGACGTTTCGCCGGCCGATCTTGACTGAACCTCATTTGTTCAAGCTATCTTCTCACCTGTCATAGCTTTGTGGTCTTCCCCCTTGCACCATACCTCGCTCTTCTTCCGTCGATTCCAACAGATCGTTCCACACTGCCTTCTCTAGATCGTTCCACTCTGACTCCTCTGGCTCGTTCTACACGGCCTACTCCCAAGATTCTTATGCTGGGAAGCTGAAGCCGGGTAAAGATGATCTCTTCAAGAAGATGTTTGGAGAATTTGAAGTCATGGGCGTTCCTATCCAGCAAGAACGCAAGGCTCAGTCTAGCAGGGCTAAGAAGGGTCACCCGGGGGACGTCGAGCGACGGCATTGGACCCCCGAAATGAAAATGCAGCACAGCAGCTATAAAAGACGGGGCGATGAATTAGTCGATGCGAAGAAGACTCAACGGGCATCCGTGGACTTGGCCCGCGAAGCCCAACATGAACCTATGGAGGATAGAAGGGTTCTCTGTGAGAGTCATAATGGAGGACGAGAGGTGGGTTGCTGCTGCCTTTGTGTAAGTCATCTTCTCCTTACACTCGGGCACGGTACCGACTATCAACCGTGATGGCTTGCTTCCTCATTGCAACGTTAGTTTAACTATCAATGCTGACTGGTCCTGTATGCGGATGTGTTACGCTCTATTTAGCGCTGCATCCACTCGCCTCGATTTCATGCGACAATATCCAGATGCCTTTTGCACCAGGTCCACCACCAATCATGTCAAACAGGTTGAAAGCTGCTTGGATTCGGCCAAGAAGGCTTCGTGGCAGCTCCACAAGCATAGAACCCGTAAGATCATGGTTCCCTCCCAGCTTTCAAACTTAGCAAGAGGACCGAAAGGCCCACGCCCACGTGGACAAAAAGAGAAAGCGGACACTAAGTTGCCAAATCCACCTGTAGGTATGGAACATATGGATCGTATTGCCGCTATGAAGGCGAGGAAGGAGTAGATGAGAGTTTGGCATTCGGTCCCACAATCCTGTTCACAGATGGCACGAGGGAGAACCCGGGTGTTTGGAGGTGGGCGAGCCAAGTTAATCGGATCGCCTTATGCGAGTTCGTGAGGTGTGTAAAGTTGCAGGCAATTAATATCTGTATGTCTGCCTAGTTCACATTCGCCCGTGTTACGGCTGTATCCATTGCGCGGATGCCAATAGTCCCCCACTCATCTGCACGGAGGGCTGACGAGGCTCGCCATTGTGCAATAAATAAGGACCTTCAGGCATAATTCAGGTTCCGGTTTCCGCCGCTGCTGCCTTGACGGAAAGCTGGTTGGGGTAGGTAACACAAGCAAGACGTCGGCTCCGAGCAATCATATCATACAGGCGATGATGGCAGTAAATTCACATAATTGCCCTCTCCTAATTAATATACTCTAAGGAAGGAGGGGGGACAACGTACTGCACACTTAATTGTCACTCTATTTGAGCGTCAAGGGCAATAGCGTTTCGCAGTGTATCATCCGCTTCCGTCCATTAATTAAGTAAAGAAATTCTAACGCCGAGTGAACGAGAGAGTTATGGTTTGTGGCCGGCAACAATCAAACTGCGATTCGGAGGCCACGAGCAAGTGTCTCATTGTTTGGCATTCCGCCCGCCACTCTCCAAACGTAGAATATTATCTAATCACACCAGTGCTAAGCAATTACTCACGTAAGGTAGCAAGAGGCATCGAAGCGTCATAATACATCTGAGCTGTTTCAAACTTTGTGACTCCCATCCCCCAGACAGAACATGTAGTACTAGCTTGCCGAACACATGGTAATTATATCTCCTTCTTCCCATCTCTGACGCCGCGCTCACCTATTAGTTCTACAAATCCTTCTTCTTCTCCCCAAAGGTAAACTTCATGCCCAGGTTCACATCACTCCACAGAAAGCGCCACATATCCGTCGCCCAATTCGCCCCGTTCACCCACGGCCTCTTTGTGCCTACCTTAGGCATCCGGTCCCACGCTGAAGTCAAATACGTGGAGCTCAAGCCGACCGCAGGCAACGGCTTCATCTCCGCCCGTTCGACCGGGTCGACTGTCGGGGTTCCAGACGTCGCCCCCGTCTTGTCCATATGCCGAATGACTTTGATCAACTGCCGCACCCGCACATCGGCGCCCGGCGTCCAAGTCGCCGCGGTGTAGCCCGTGATGAGACCGGCGTTCGGCATGCCCTCGAGCATGCAGCCGTTCCAGGTGAAGCGGTCCCCAAGCGAGTCGGTAACCGACACGCCGTCGACGGTGCAGGACACGCCGGCCAGGACGGAAAAGTAGAGTCCCGTGGCGGTGACGATCATGTCGGCCTCAAGCGTCTCGCCAGAGTTGAGACGGATACCAGACGGTGTGACGGTGTCGATGGTGTCGGTGACGATCCGGGCGTTGGAATTAGGATCACTGAGCGCTTTGAAGAAGTCGCCGCTGGGGCAGAAGCAGAGGCGCTGCTCAAATGGGTTATACCAAGGGTTGAAGTGCTTGTCGATGTCGAAGCCGGGCGGGAGCTGCTTACGCATGTCCTTCTTGATAATGCGTTTGCCTGCTGATGGGAAAGCGAGGAGGAAGGAGACAAATAACGTCTCGGCCATAAGGGCCTTCCACCATTGGATATAGGCCGCCCAGGCGATTGGCATGAAGCGCGAAAGGAAGGCCACGGTCTTGTCCTTTCCGGGCAAGTTAAATACGTAAGAGGGTGTGCGCTGCAGCATGGTGACACTCGCCGCGGTTTTCGCTAGCGTCGGCAGCAACGTGATGGCCGTGGCGCCGGAGCCAATGATGATGATCTTCTTGTTGGCGTGGTCCACGGTGTCGTGCCAGGACTGCGGATGCACGACCTCGCCCGCAAACTGGTCGATGCCTGGGATCACCACTTGCTGCGGCTTCTCGTAGCTGTAGTACCCGCTAGCATTGATGATCCACCAAGCCTTGATGATCTTTTCCTTGATGCTTCCGTCGTCCTGCGTGACCTCGATTCGAAGGGTCCAGCGCTGTTCGTCACTGCGCCAGTTGGTGGCCACGACGCGGTGCTGGAAACGAATCTTCTTGTCGATGCCCTCGGCGGCCGCGCACTCTTTCAAATACGACTTGATAGCTGCGCCAGGGGCCATGTTGAGGTCGTGCTGCCAAGGACGCCACGAGAAGCCGAAGACGCCCATGGAGCTATCAGTGCGAAGGCCTGGGTACTTCCAGAAACTCCATGTGCCGCCAATTTCATGCCGGCCCTCAAGAACAGTGTAACTGTGGTGAGGGAGCTGGGTTTTGACCCGGTAGGCGCTGTTGATGCCGCTCAAGCCCGCGCCAACGATGACGACGTCAACGGTTTCTGGTGAATCCATGGCTGAACCGGAATAGCTGCGGCTGTTGTGCGTTCAGTTTGCCCTGAACCTGATATTTCAACCAGGTACCTAGGTAATTATCAATGTCTCGAAACTCCGTCGGAATGGCGAGAACGTTATAAGTTATTCTTTACCCCAGATTTTAAGGGAAACGACGGAGTCGGCACGTGTTCGGCCCCCAGAAAGTCGGTGATGTCCCGAGGAATTTTTTGTCAGGCTCGGAAAGTGTTCCCGGTCCGGACTAGTGCATGATTCCCGACGAGCCTTATTCGGGATAGATCCGATGTGGACCAGGTTGGAGAGTCCCTGGACATTCCAGAATGAGTCAGCACCAGCTGAGGCAACTAAATTGAGATGTCAATTTGATCGAGTTATTCTAATAGTTTATACGAAGGTGCATGTCGTGCAGACCGTCCACAATTTACACGGGAAGGAATGTGTGAAAGATTGAACTTTCAGCTTGTTGTGGTCCACTTTTTGTTGACTTCCTCAACAATTTCCTGTTTCGGTGTTACACACAGACGACGCGTCCAAGCTTTTGCCAGCTCTCAATAGTAACCCTAACCCTGATTCTTAGCCGTTGTGCCGTTCCAATCTTACTTCTGTCCAAGTAACTACTAGTTTAATAGAAATTAAATATCACATACTCTAGCTTGATGTAATATCCCTGAGATATCCAGGCCTCGATGGGATCTACAATTTCTCAATCAGTGTTGCTGGTCCCGCTCTGCGTTTGTTCACTGCAAACCAACGCCGCCCGTCCGGGGCCGTCCCAACTCTCAAGTCCAATCCAGCAATGCAGCCTGCTTGACTAACAATCGGTAGGTAAGCGTTTTACAGACACCAACTGCGATAACTACAATGAAAGAAGTGAATAGTCAAAAAGATTTTGACATGAATACCAACGCAAGGCCAATATTGGCGCTCGCCGATTCATGTTATATGAATCATGGCGGTGCAGTTCAAAGGGGCCCACAGCGGCCCCAGACTTTGCCGCACTCCCGCACCGGGCCGTTAAGTTGTTCCCCCCAGTGTATTAGACCGTAAGCCCATGCATCATGTTATTGTTCGTACCCCTATATCTATGGAGCAATATGTCCAACAAACCCGCCTAAACCTGAAATCCTACGCCTTGGGCAGCCTCCAATTCTTTTTCAAGGCCTTTTTCGCCCTTCCCATGATGCGTTTCCTACGAACCTACAATCACGCCCAACATCATGACGGTAGCCCACCCGTCTAGTCACATAATCAATCACATACCCCAATTTCTTTGATTAATCACTCACCTTTCCTTTACGGTTGAAACACGCCCCCATCACGGTCCATCCCAGGTACCTGAATTATCCGCAGACAAAGTCCCAACAGTCTTGCCGCCATCTTCTCCAACATCCATCACATACTCACAAATCTCCTCCTTTCCCCACTACCCAGGTTACTACTCCAGCTGTTGTCATTCCAGGACCATATTGATTCCCAATACGCATGAACGCAAAGTCCTCCACCCCCGAGTAACGCACCGCAGCTTGCCACCCAACCCATGCATCACATACCGCGGCGAATTATCATGCTCGCCAGTTCCTTTCTCCGTCCAAACCTCCTTCCAAGACCGGACATCATTCGGTAGCTGGCGGTATCGTCCGCTGTTGGACCTGCATCTCCCAGTATGTGTGCTGACGGGCAAGCAACTTAGCTCGCCAGCCCGTCATCACGGACCTGGCGCCTTCATGCCATCATGATCCCCGTGCGGAGATAGTGCTGCGGCGAAGATCTGTGGAGGCATCGCTGACGCGTGCGGCGTGGGGAACGGCAAGAGGAAGCGGTCTGTGTACCCTCGGTGTTTTTCTTTTTGGGCTCGGGTTCGGGTCGGATGGTTGGTGGTAATCACTCTCATCAGGCTATGCGGACGAATGACTGACTGCTGGTTTCCCCGCTGGGGAGGTCGTTTTTCTTCATTCTCTCTTTTGGTTTGTCGCGAGATACGGGCCGTGTCTCAGATGGTGGAGGGAGTCGATAGGTTAGTGCTCGATATTAAATCCCCAGATCTTCATTTTGGGTGGGGGATATCGGTGCCCGAGGTGTGTGTGCTGTCACGGGTAATATGACGAGATCGGGAAGGTGACATTGGATTGGAGGAGTAATGCAGATGAGCGCCGCTCCATTAAGCACGATCTCACAAAGGTAAAACAGATCCGCGTGGGGTAAGTTAATTAACGAGAGATCAGCAACCGGGAATAAGACGACATTCAATGGACGAGTCTCCTACACTAGTGCAGGCCCAATGACACCAACTTGATCAGGTGAGAGAAGAACAACCACGGTGAATTGTTAGGCTGAATGGGCTGGATAGCAGCGTTGTCAATAGCAAAGGTATCGATTTTGATGCCCGGGCCCTGATCTGGAAACACCGGAGATATCGAAAGAGGGTACAACGATAGAATCGGGCCGAGAGTCTTCACAGATATCGCAGTCAACTCTGTAAACCCTAGCCCCAGCGATTAACCTTACTAGGCTCAGGTATAACGGCTGGAGTCATAATTCCCACCTTCATTCGGAAGAAAAGACGGCGATAGCTTGGCCATTTGTATGCACTCACAACAACCTCAGGGGGCCAAGATACGGAGTCATGAAGTTTTGCCACACGAAACAAGAAGTCACGCATACGCGCTCTCGTGGTCTATTAATTGCCTGAAAAGTTCGGTTCACTATGTCTATGAAATATGTCACTCCTTTCTCGGAATGGAAAAATTCTTGACGTTGATTCAGTATTCACGCCTTTCGTTCCCTGATCGCTCCATTGACTCAATGTGATAAGGATTCTCGGCCATTAACGAGGGACACTTTCAACGTCATATAATTCCGTTTTCGTTTTGCTTGGTAAAGCTTGCGGTCTCTTTTAGCTGATTAGACTTGACAGGGAATTTCCCTGCCCAGCGTTTCGCCTGCGTGTCAACACTGAGGATGGTTATGTGGCCCACGATTGCCGACATAATTAATTACACCACTTATCTAAATTTCTTTTGTTTATCTGGGTGGGAAAGATAGGGAGAAGATTTCGGACCGAAAACACCAGGGCGCACATAGTGTGGGAGTAGTATTTTGTGCTGCCCGACAGAACAGGCAAATGGTCTTGCGATGTCAAGAACAACTCGATGCTGGTGCCTGCATGGACAAGGCTCGCCAAAACTTAATTACCCCGCTGGCATTTCGGATTCAACGATCCGTTGGATCCCAAGTTATCCACTCCCACGTGTGGCCAAGTGACACGATTCCCTAAGGTTTCGCGTTCTGTTAATGACTCTAGACATGGCCGAGCCAAGGGGGCCATACTCTACTTCGTAATTGTCACGAACGTTATGGTGAAGATCGCTCCTCCGACTGATTCACAGGACGTGCGCCTTGGCTCCAAGTTAACCTCCAGACCCCGATGTTTCTTGAGACGGTATCAAAGTAACTAATCAAATCATCCACGCATAAATGCACCCGATTTCACCCGACCGCTTCGTCCAAGCCCTGCGGTCTTACGAGTTAAGGACAATCAATCCCCAAAGCGCCTCCAGCGCCAAAAACAAACCAAACGGCCAGCCAAGTTTAGCCAAGAACAGCCAAGTACGAATAATCACAGCCAAAGCAAGCCAAGGCAGGCGAGGTCAACCATCACGGTCCTTCCCGCTCCCCGGGATCCCGGCCGGTGTGGAAGCCGCCAGCTGACCGGCGTGGCAGTGCAGAGGACGGCCATACCAGTGACCTATCGACCAATGTCTCGGCCAAGCTCTTGGCCGCGTTGTTCCACCGTCCATCCATGCCTTTCTCCCCACAATGAACCGCCCCCGACCACCAAACTGTCTCCCCGCAGCTCGGCAACGTGACGGGCTGGCATGTGGCCCCTCTCCTATTTGAGGAATGAGCGACCACCCAGCCCAGTTCCGATTTGTGCCCGACATCAAGCGAAAGCGGGCGTCGTGTCTCGTTTACTCCACGTGTTGACTCCCGGGAGCCGCGATCCTTTCCCGCGGCTGCCCTGTTCTCAGGACGTGGAGGACATTCGCCGCGACCAAGAGCGGCCCAGACGCACGAGCAATGGAAACTTCTGCTGAGTCGCCTTCGGGGAAGCTTTCAAATCGTCAAAACTCATGAGTGACATGCTCCGCTTCCGATCAGGAACATTAGGCTTTGCCTGTGTCATGGAAACTGTTGCGGTTTGCCGACGCTTTGGCGGTGTGGAGGGACCTGGCGCTTGTTGTCGTGCCTGTTGCTTCTTCGGGGTGTGAGCTTTTGTGGGAGTCGCAACTGCAACTTCAATCTCTTGGGCTTCGACGGACGCATCGCTCAATGGGCGTTTCAACTCGCCTTCCGAAACGTCGCTCAGAGATGGCTCAAATCGTTCTCGCATAAAAGCGAACGGGAAATCAAGATCGTCTCCGACTAGTCATTCGAACGGAGGTTAGCGTTTTGGAATTTGAGTTTTGAGAAGGAAATATCTTACCATGAGCCGACCATAATCGGGCATCGACTGTGTATTTGAAAAACTCGTTGTTGACAACGTGGAAGCCGTTCTGGCTGAGCCAGAGCGCAACCCACTCCTCAGCCGCTTTGATAATGTCGGACTTCTTCCCAGGAATAGAAAGTTGCGTGTCTCTGCTAGCAGCAAAGTTCAAGATAAATTGCCGTCTCGAGTGTTCGGCAGCTGTCAACGCCTTAAGAACGTTAATGCGCTCGATGTCGTGAGATGTTGAGCCACGCCTGCTCTCTCTGACCGCTGCGTTTGCTGGCCTGGCCATGACGTCGGTGTTTGTTTTTGTGACAGAGTTTGGCATGGTTGTTGTCAAGGATGTCGACGATGGCGGAAGCAGCGCTGAGTTTGTGGTTGCATCGAAGTCGGCCAAAACACAAAAGAAACCAGGAGGATAGAACTTTCTGGAAAGTAGAGGATGATTCGTCGAACTGAAGGACTGTTGGGTTGAGGAAAAGACAGTCTGATTGCTCGTGGAACCCCGGAAGGTACGGTAGTTATGAGACTTCCAAACCAACTCGATCCAAGACTCAACCGCAACTGATGTCTCGGTGTTCGGTACGTGCTTGTTGTATTGGTAGTGGGGGAGTGGTGGGGGATATGGCCCTGCGAGGTCCGTGATAACGTTAAGTCTTGGGGCAAAGGGCTTGGGTGGTCGGGTGTCACCAGACCACGATCCGCGGAGAACCAACCCGAGGGATGGCAGTAGACGGCCGGATTTGTTTGACTCTTCGCTTCAGCCCTCCTGGTCCAGGGGCCAGTGAAAGATTAACCAAGAGCTCGGGACCCTTCCCGGTGGTGGTGCCAAGATCGCCAAGTACGCCGTGTAACTTGGCGACGGCAGTGGGCAGAAAAAGCGGGTGAGGGATGCTGGGAAGCGCATTTTAAAAAAGAACAGGCCAAGGACCGGGCGGGATGTCCGGCTCTTGAGGAGTTGGTTACAAATATAACCCCCGAAAGATGAGGTCGTTTGTGCTCGATCGACGATTGCCTCATGTGAAACAGGACGCTCACGAGAATGCATCTCAGTGGGCAATCCGCTCCTTTGCGATCGTTCCTTCCCAAATCGTTGACGCATCGAGGTGACTCTCAGCTTCCCAGGAAGGACCAGCCGAAATGGGCCAGAATGGCGCAAACGGCTTGGCAGTCGATCCTTCCCATTCGGGAAATTCTCTGATAGTGACTTGTCTTCATGACAGCACGGGGCAAGTCGCCATGTGGTTTTTCTTTTCTTGAATTCTATTCCCCGGAATCGCCCGGCACTCCATGATAAGAGGGAGACGATCCCCGGCAGGCGGGAAAGCTCATTTGTGGTGCCAAGGAATTCGACGTGTTGCCAGCAGCTGTTTCGGCTGACATGCAGCCGTTTGGCGTGACACCCGTTTTGTTCTCAAGATTCGTTTACCTCATTATCCCGAATTGTGAATGGCGCTGACCCAATGGATAGGTCCGTTCGCCTATGTGCCAAGGGGGCCAATACCTCTTGTCCAATCTATCGCGCAGGGCAGCCATCGGGCTGGGACCTCACCAAGACTTATGACTGCAGGCTAGTTCCGACTTAACTCATGGAAGGGAGGTCTAAAATAGTACTTTTCAGGATTATGCCTGTCGCTTGGTTGAAGGACCGACTTCGCCTAGTGCGGGATGCCCAGCGTTGAAACTTTCCAAGACAGTTTCCGAGGCGATTAAAAAGAATTACTTGGTAATAGTTATCGAATAACTATCCCCCCTGCCAAACTTCCGCCTTTCCAAGTCTGCGAGAATAAATTGGAACCTAAAATGCAATCTAAAGGCTTGGCGGAAGTTCCAACCTACCAGTGGCATTAAAGCCCTCGTACCAATTGCGCACGACATACACCTCCGGTCAACCTGTCCCATTCCCACCGCCCCAGATTTTGGCCTGGACGAGTCGTTGATAAACCACGAGGAGTACAAGATGTTTTTGTAAAGCCTGACAGTGACAGTCCGGGATCAGGTGTCTCGACGTGCAAGTCGTGCCCCCATGGTGGCCAAGCGTTGGGTGGGGAAGTACTTATTATGGGCTATGAGGCGGCTTTGGGGGTAGTACGAATACAAACTGAAAGGAATTTCAAGCCAAGAGAACCGACACGGGCGACTGGCCCTAGGTCAGAATGTTATGTGAGAGGCTGACTACGAGATTTGTGTTCCGTGCTGCACGAATTCGTGGTCTTCGTGAGAGCAGGCGACAGTTTCGTGAGTTTAGTATCGATACAACCAACTAATACATAAGCAAATACATCCATAAAGAGAAAATACGGCTAACCATAAAGGCCTAAGAAACAACTTAGAATACTCGGTTTGCTAACGACCGTTTCATCAAGACAAAATGACCAGGCTACCAGCAGCCTGAACCCCATTCCTTCCCCCTTTGCACACACCACTTAGACGCCAACCCTCGGGCGCCCGAGGTTGTTCGCCCGTACCCGTGCAAGCGCATCTGCCTGTGCCTGTTGCGCAGCTACAACCTCCTGCAGCATCCGCTGCAGATCCGCCCGGCTCACCGAAGCCGCACTGTTGTCGACATTTTTGTTTCCTGCATCTGCCGCGGCCGTAGCCTCAGCGGCAGCAGCCGTAGTACTAGCGGCGCCACCCTGTTGCTGTCCCTTCAACAACCCTAGAAGATCACCTAGCCCCAGTCCCGCAGCACCGGCGCCGTTCTGTTGCTGACCACCCCCAATTAGGCCAAGAATATCCTGCAGATTCAGTCCCGCCAACCCGTTTGCGCCAGCGCCGGCACCGGCGCCGCCAATGTTAAGTTGACCTGTGATGACACTCAACAGCTGACCGAGGTTGAGCCCGGTAGACCCCGAGAGCTTGCTGTTTCCGCCGCCGAGAAAGAGGGTGCCGTTGCTGGCAGCCGCGGATGTCGCGGCTGCGGTCTCTGCGGCAGCAGTTGCGGCAGCTGTATCAGACGAGGCGGCGGTCTCAGCTAAGGCTGCGGCGGTGTCTGTCGTGGCAGAAGCCGCCGCGGTGTCGATGGTGGCCGCAGCGGCTGTTGTGGTAGCCGTGTTGTTGTTGTTATTGCCCAAGAGAAGGTTGCCGGCGAGGATGTTCTGGAGGATACCTTGCAGCTGGCCGAGAAGGGCGACATTTTGGTTCTGGATCAGACCAACGGGGATGAGGAGTTGACGCGGGTGTATGTGGTGGGGAGAGGCATGGGCCGTGATGCAGAGGGCTGCGAGAATGGCTTGACGCCAGGTGAGAAGAGAGACCATGATGGTAGCTCCTGGGGTAATTATTGGTATTAGTGCGGTGAAAAGAGCGGAGCACCTCTGAGGTCGTCTACACGGTAGACAGATAAAGGAATGAATGAATGGAATGACAGAAAAGCCTTTGGAAGTCCCAAGCCCAAGATTAGTATAGTGGACGCAAGAGATCATACAACTTATGAACACCTCACAAGCACCATCATCTATCCCGTCAACGCATCATGTTCACCCCAAATTAAGATGAAGCAAGGGACATGGAAACATGGTCCGAGACACCACAAACCAACGCCACTTATCCTAATATGACCCAACCACCCATGCGTTCAACCATACCAACGAACCAGACGAATCGATCACTAGGTTTTTGCTCCGAACTAAGTCTTCACTTAGGACAAAAGCTTTGGGACGACGCGGGGCTCGGCGTCGATCAATCGGTTGTGAGACCTGGTAGCTAAGGGGTCTGAGCGCCGTGTAAACCTGGAGCGGATTGTGCTCTGCCGCTCACATCCCCTCACATCAGGAGATCTCGAGCGATCCAGCTGATGTTGTAAATGTCCCAGAGTCTTGCCAGAGAATCCATAATGAGCTGTGATGTGCGTCGTCATGAGTCTCATACATGGGTTTGACGTGCCAAGCAGTCGTCCCGTCTCGTCTCATGGGGTTATGCCCCTGTTTGGTGTCAACCCGTTTTATATTCCCCTGGATTTCAAGAGAAGCTTCAGTTTGACCTTTCTTAATTCGGGAAAGGCATTCGGTAAAAAATTCCGGCGTTGTGGGAATGAGGTGGTCCCACTACCCCAGGATATTTTAAACCTCATCCTGTTGTTGTGGCCGCGATATCTAATTATTTGTGTTAATTAATTACATTGGGACTCCCTCCAGAAAGAATCAGGAAGCAACGATAGGTCCCCGGCAATTGTAAAATGTCGATTGAATAGGACAAGCCATATTGCTGGACCCCTAATAACACATATCAAGAGTTTTTTAGGGGCAGGAGTAGGTTACGGATACACTACCTACCTAGTTACTCTGAAACGGTGCCCGCCGGGTTCTGACAGCGGAAGAACATAACCCAAATTTAATCATTCGCCAATTACACATACCCACGAATAGGACAGTATAAACTAAACTATTAACTATAAAAAGGATAACGTTACCTTAAAAATTGGTTACAACGGTGTACCCACCGCCCTAAATAGAACTTTATACGTAAAAAGAGAATGAAAATTTAAAAAGACAAAGCAGCTTTATATTGGCCAAGTAGGACAGTAGTTATCGATGATTAGGGGACTCATCACCGAACCCAGAGACACCATAAGACAATCGAGTGATTCGACTTAGGTGGTGACCTAATCTATTGCAATCTTGGACGGATGTAGTAGTGCAGCTCATCATCAACCTTGAAATGAAGATCTCATAAATTCTAGAAAAATTACCGTCTCGAGTTAGGAAGGATAATTTGTGAATACAATTCCATAGTAATTAGACGTTTTAAGAATTGAAGATGATATGTCAGTCCTTTTGTTTATTAGTTACGAGAAATAATTCACGACAAATGGAACAAAAGAAAATAGGGCTGCATCAACAGAAGCATCGAGATAATCTCAAAGACGAAACAACAAGGCGTCAAAAAGAGTCTTTACAGAACCTTCCAATTCTTCAAACACATCGAGGCAATGGAGTCGCTTCGTACAACTGGATTGTCTCACAATGGCGAGCGAACGAGAGACAATCCTAAAATAACTCGAAACCTTGAGATACGCGGCAAAGCAAGACAACGCCTTTCATCTTAATCATCCCACGGTCATTGACATTCCCATCCACAACCAACCGATGGGAGCTATTAACAAAACCATTCTCGTTCCTGCAGCCACCATGCAAACGCATTCTTGGCGTGCTCTGATAATGCTCCAGCTGCGTCGATTTGAGCAAGTTTCTCATGCCCATTCCCCAGCTTCCACTCCCACGTTCCCACGCGACCTGAAGGTGGTGCCGGGATCCCCCAGTCCTGGGACAACCTGAAAGTTCAGACCAGAGGAAAGAGAAACCCACAACTCGCCACGTACTTGCCTTTTCAGGCGGTTGTGGCCCGCCGCTCCAGCGCCTGATTGGACTGTGTCAGAGCTGCTCTGATCCCGGGCGAGTGGGTGCTTGGGTGCATGCGGATGGAGCCTGGCCGCCAAGACAACTCCCCCGAGGGCGAGGGGCTGGCAGGCGGGGTAAAAGACAGGAACAGCCCTTGTTCAGTTCACGAGTTTGGAAAGCGAATTCACTGGTGCAGTTAGATTTATCTGGGCATTTGTGGAACTTTTGGTAAAATTTAGAGAAAGAGGAATAAGCTATGCGGCGTGCAAGAGTGAGAGCCGCGTTCGGAAGGATAACGTGCAGCATGGGTGCAACCGAGACGCTAGGAAAAGTGCGATGGTGAGAAATGGGGGCGATATAAATACAATCGTGTGCTCCGTGATACGGATTAAATTTTCTTCTGCAGTACAATCCTCATTCAAGGTTTCTGTCCCCAATTGTGTCTCTCAAACCCGTTCCCAACTTCCACTCCCATCTGCCTACGCATCTAAACCAGGGCGATCGGTCAATATGGCCCCACAAACACTCCTTCTCCTCGCCGCGGCGAGTCTCGCTCACGCTCACTTTGGCATTGAGTACCCCCCTATGCGCGCCAACACCCTGAGCAGCGAGAACGAAGAGATCTACTCCCAATGGATCAACCCATGTTTGTGCCCCCCCTCTGATCTCTCATCCTACTTACCCAATGCTTAAGACTGACACTTTTCCCCCTCCTACAAGGTGCCGGCGTCCCCACCAACATCACAAACCGCCCCATCACACCCTGGCCTCTCACCGGCGGCTCCATCAAACTCGACCTCCACCACCCCTGGACCTACGTCTTCATCAACCTCGGTCTGGGCCCCGACGTCGGCAACTTCAACTACACCCTGACTGAACCCTTCTGGAACGTAACCGGCAAAGGCACGCTGTGCATACCACACCTGGAGGTGCCAGCCGACTTGCCTGTGACGGATGGGTCCAAGGGCAGCCTGCAGGTGGTAACTCTTGGCGCGGACGGGAACGCGTTGTATAACTGTGCGGATATTGAGTTTAAGAAGGATGCGAAGGTGTTGGGTGGGGACCAGTGCAAGACGGATGAGGGTTTGTCGGTTGCGAATGTGACTGCGGCTGGGTCGGGGGACGCGACGAATGGTGATGATAAAGGGAGTGCGGCGTCCGGGCGGACGGTGGATGTGGTAGCATTGACGTCGGTCGCGGCGTTAGTGTCGGTGTTTGTCCTGGGCTTGAGTGTTTGAGAAGGAAATGTTGTGGATAATTAATGAGGTATCAGGCGATTGATGCGAGTTTACGAAGAGAGACCCAACCCTTCCCCCCCCCTAATATCCCAAATGAATGTCGTATTTGTTAAAAATGCTCTGTAACTATGTGGTATCGTCCTGCAATCATGGTCCTCTGAACCCAAACTAACATCCCCCCGCCATGACAAATCCTTAACTGTCCAAATTATGGCCCTGATGCCAAATCCGAAAAAGCAAATTGGTATTGTACATAACACAACCATATATCCTCCATGCATCCCCCTCACCTATCCGGGCCTGTGTCAACAAACAACTGGTTGACAATATCCGCCGTGGTCAGGCGCTGTCCTGGGTTCGGGGCTAACATCCCGTGCACCAGCCGCTCTAGCTTGTCGCGTGGGTCCAGGCCGGCCCTCACCTCATTCACCTCATTTAACCACGACCGCATATGCGACACAGCGGTGCTTTGCAGATGCGGCCGTTTCTCGTGGACGTGCGCAATCGTCCAGTACAAGTGCCGGGGGTGTCGACGGTCAGATCGGATATCGGGCCACGAAATCTTGCCCATGACGTACAGCATCACCACCCCCAATGCCCATACATCGCTGGGGGGCCCCCGCTGCCGGAGACCGATGTACTCCGGGGGCACATACCACGGTGTCCCGCCGCCCGTGGCGATGGCACCCTTCTCGGATGATAACCCCATGTCGCACAGCACCGCACCGCGCTCCCGGCTGTACAGGATGTTACCGGGTTTGATGTCGTTGTGGTCTAGGCGCAGGCTGTGGAGATACTGCAGCCCGCTGGCGGCATCTTTTAATATCCTGAGAGCATCGGACCGGTTGCCCGAGAAAAGATCTGTCCCGGCCGTACGCCAGACGCCTCTCGCAGACAGGTCCCGGCCATCCACGGGCTCCATGTAAAGGGATAGGAACCGGGCGTCTCCGCCATAGATCTGCACAATATTCTTGTGCTTCAGCTTCTCCTGGTTCTCCAGTTCCCGAAGCCACGTCTGAGCCTGGCGGATGACGGTCTTGGCGAGTGCACCTTCGTTTGGGTTTGCGGTGGATGGAAGGCCAGTCTTGAGCACCTTGGCGACGACGTACCGGCCAGGTGCGTCTGAGTACTCCGCCGTGAAGACGCTGGACAATGTTGTGGATGCGATCTGGTCCTTTTTTGTGATGGTGTAACCAACAAGGCCTGCCTTGCGCACTTCCAGCGTCTCGTTCGGTTGAAGGTCCAGTAATGGTTGACCAGTTGAGGCGACCAATTCTTGGTTCTTGGCTCCCGCGGGGACGAACCGGATGACGCTGTTCTCCTTCCCGTCCGCGGCTGGGTTGGTTGGCCGCCGTTTCTTCTCCGGACTGGTGATGTCGTCCTCCCCTGAAACAAACGACCGCTTGCCGGAAGAGTTGACGACGTCACTGCTAGATCCGGACGTGTCGGAGGCCGCGGAGAAACTTGAGGCGGTCCGTAACCGAACTGGCCGTCTCTCGAGTAATCGAAAGTCTAGCAAATCGGTCCCGTCCATGTTGATCCGCCATGTCCCAGGCGTAAGAGACTTGTTAAATTCTGGATTCACTTCGTAGGTGGCGCCCCGGATTTCCTCTGGGTCATGTGATACCCTGGATAGAGTAAACGGTACATTGGAACGGTTGGAAAGAATTTGGTTGTCACTTGCAGGATCATAAAAAATGATGCAGGCCAACCGTCGGTCCGGGTTTCGGTAGTCCGGGATGCTCACCGTGAAACTGATGTCACGGTCCGTCTGCCGGACGGCCAGCACCTGTTGGGGCGACTCCTCCTCCTCCTCGACCACCTCGGGGCGTAATGAAAGCGGCATCACATTTTGGTCTTCACGCACAGTCCGGTCCCGAGTCAGCGGCCGCATCAAAATGCGGATGTCGTCGTCCGGTGGCACCACCAGTTTGTCCAAGGGAACGGCCGTGTTGATTGCGTTGAGTTGCTCCGCCCGGGACCGTTGGAGGCGGGTCTGGATCTCGGTCTGTGAAAACGGCTCCGTCTTGTCCTCGGACAACTCCGAGTACTCCCTGGCGTCACCCATAACGGCGCCGGGATAGGGCTTCTCGCCTCAAATCAGGAAAAAAGAAGACCAACAGATGTCGAGTCAGAGGTGCGGGAACGAGTGAGCGCTTGAGTGTTGGTGCAATTGTAAGTGTGTGAGTGTGTGTGGCAAATACGTGGGTTCTGGCCGAATCGACAGGGCAAGGCGTCCGGACGCAGGGGCGCAAAGAATGAGCCACCCGGGGTAAAATAAGAGCTAGACTGCGGAGGCAACCAGGGCAAGAGGAAAAGCGGAGCGACGAGCGAGTTACGGCGACTGAGAATAGAAGATTGGGGGGGGAAGTTGGGGGAAAGAGAAAATATGGGATTGCGAAATAGATAAACAGAACGAGGACAGAAGCGATTCCTACTTTTGCGAGTCCTATTTCGCATCGGTGATGGGAAAGGACGACACCTCGCCTTGAGGACAAGAGATACGTCTGATGGATGACCATCGAAGCAGTCAGATGGGCCCCCGATGATGGCGCGCGGGGGACAGAGGCGAGCCCTGCTGATGGGGCATCAGCCTCATTCGGCGCGCGGTGATTGGAGAGGTGGCATCGAAACTCTCAGAAGGGGACAGGCGACGGGTGCCTGGCACCGGGCCGTCGTCGCATGTGGGAGGAAAAATGAGCCACAGAGCCACAGTTCAAGGTGAGCGAGATGCCCGCCTGCGCCCTCTGCTCGACTTCGAGCCACAGGAGCGAGGTGGCGTATGACATGAACCGTTAAAAAGTAAGGAAGGGTTGAAGAAAGGATATCAGCTGTGGTGCTCAGGTGTTAGATTTGGGTACTGGGGCGGGCTATTTGTTGGTTTGATTTAAGACCCGGGTGCTCCCGCCAGGCTTCCCAAGTCATGGTTTGCCTTGCGACAATGGGATCCCTTCAGCTCGCCGGCAGGACTGGTTCGACAGAGAGACAGGGAAATGGCGGGCGCAGGAATCTGCTCGAGATCTGGTCGGGCGAACTGGTAGTGGGGCTGTGGGAAATGCGCGCGCCAGCTGGCTGACAGTGCTTCGCAGCCGGATCTGTTCCTCGCCAGCCGTGAGCTTCGGCCGACCGACTGCATGAGAGCAGTCGCGTGGTTGGCTGGCTCAGCAGCCGGGCAAGCCGGACTTGCCGGCGGACATTTGAATTCGACAGGTTTGGGGTTGCCTCAGGCCAGATTTGCATCCTCACGCCCCCGACGCCATCGTCCACACACCCTCCGAAAAGAACTCCGATGGGAAGCGCTGGCGTCATCACGAGGCCACCTGCAGCCGCCAGACCCAGCGAGGGCGAGATCTGAAGCGCTGCTGGGTTTCAAACGGGGCCGGCCGGATGGCTGTGTTTTTGCCTTGCCACTCGTCTTCCCGGGCCGCGAAGGCTGACGCTTGGACAGACAAGAAGTCTCGTACCATTTAACCTGGTGCACGAATTGCTAGCCAAACCATACCAGTGAAGACATTTTGAAGAATTGTTCTGCCAGGTGGTGAGCGAGGAGGAGGGGAAACAAAGCATTGGGGTGGAATGAAAACCCCATTGCCCCCTTCTTCACTCTCCTTGTTAGTTAGGACCAGGAGGAGGACCGGGACTTCTTTGGACAGTTGGACAGATTTGGTTGTGTGTGTTGGATGACCAAGGTTGCGACACAAAGGTGGCACCGCCGTAGGTTGATGCGTTCTGCGATTGGACAAGACAAACGGCTGATTTCGCATCCTGCATTCAGCCCTACTCATGATTGGCTAGGGCTGAAAGGGAGGCCCACCATGCAAAGGTCCCTGCAAAAGAATGTGGTATCATTGGTGTGAAATGTGGGGATTATCTATCCCTCGCAGGAACACAACGTATTATTGGTTGAACTTGCTGCACTCGGAATGGGGCGTGGCACGCAGGTTTTGTGTTCCCGCATCGGGCAGC
Organism: Dichotomopilus funicola; assembly: GCF_033296635.1. Classification (NCBI taxonomy): domain Eukaryota; kingdom Fungi; phylum Ascomycota; class Sordariomycetes; order Sordariales; family Chaetomiaceae; genus Dichotomopilus; species Dichotomopilus funicola. The sequence goes on from NW_026944049.1 coordinate 71,586, forward strand.
CAGGATCTCGCCCCCACACCCGATTTTCCAACACTCCGTGGGTCCCCGGTTCTAGGACTCTGGTCCGCCCGGCCGCCAGCAACACTCCCTTTGACCATTTTCACCTTTGTCTCATCATCACTCATCAACACGCACCCGCCATTCGAATCGCATCTTCTCCTTTTAGCCAAGGACCTCAACTCTCCACAATTCGATCAATTACACTACACAGACGTCACGATGCCCTCTTCGATACCCCTCGCTTAAATGGCTCGCAAAACAAACATCACACTCGAGCCTCACAGTACTAGCAAGCACTCGCATTTTACGGTTCCCCCTTTCGGTCTCCTCTCCAGCAATCCTATTGCAGGACTCACTCAAACCTGCCAACGCTTTCAACCCTTTCAACCCCTTCAACCCTCGACAGCACACTCCGAACCCCAATCACCGGCCGCCGGAGGATGGACGATCCCTCCGATTGTAGTTGGACATGGCCCTTCTGGAAATTCGGGCTGAAGAAGGACGACCTGTTCGGCGCTCTCCATGAACGCTATAACACGGTCCCTTCCCCTATCCTTGACCCCGAAGCCTTCCACCACGACGTCTACGAGTTATCTCAGAAAGCCGCCAACCCCGATGAGTTCCACAACCTCCTCCAGTCGCGCAAGGAACAACGCCTTCGCGAGCTGAACGAGACGCTCGAGTCGGCCGCTGTCGAGATCATCGCTAACCCGACCCTCATCGGTACGGAGCAGTGGCAGTACGCTGTCCAACTCTTCCGCACCAAGTCGCTGGACTCACTCGTCCGCTATTACGCATCATACCTCCCATCTGATCACCCCTGGTACAAGTCGGCGAGCTCGTCGACGAGCTCCGAGACGGGTAGCGTTGGGTCGCTGACGGACTCGCACGGCTCGTTTGAGGACGAGGAAGAAGAAATCCCGTTCATGGATGAGCCGTTTGAGTACCCCAGCTACCCTAAACAGGCTGCTCCTCTTTCTCCTCGATCCATGACGATGTGCTCCGACTCATCGGTTGCCTCGCCGATTGGCGCGTCCCATCACGAGTTCGATTTCGAGGAACAATCCACGCCTGCCCGAACACTCTCCTTTTCCGAATCTGAACCGGACTGCTGTGCGATGTCTACGTCCGGCTCGCCCTGCGGTTGCGAGGAAGATTCGAACCAGTCATCCACATCTACGACCGCGTCCAGGTCGGTTACCCATGGTGGTGAGCATATCGCTGCCACCCCCTCTACAGAACCATCAACTTCGGGAGCGGCCACACTCCCAAAGCACACTCTCGATACCACAGACTCTGAAACACCAACACCCAAACCCGAAACACATACCACATCATCATTCTTTGCCGATACGAAGGCGACACCCAGCCAACAACGGCGACACCGCAGTTTATCACCATCACGCCCACACCCCCTCTCGGAGCGCGATCTGGACCAGGTTCTTAGCGCGCACCGCGATCCTCGCAACGCACAGCGTTTGCAGCTTAGTCGGAGGGAAAAGGGGAAAGAGAGGGAACGTGAGCGGGAATGTAGCCCAGCTATGCACAGGCGAAGAAGAGGAAGCCCAGGTGAATCAAGTACCAGGATACAGAAACCGCTGGCCGAGGTGGGACGGTCAAGGCCGCGGACCCGGAAGTGGGCGGAAGGCAGCTAGCATATTCTGTGGCGTTTATGGAGTTCAGGAGAATTGGTGGTGGATGGGCGCGCCGATACCCTCTGTACATATGTCCTCTACATATTTTTGCTTGTTTACGGTAATGTTTTTCCCGTCACCATTTGGTGTTGTTTTCCAGCTGGTGATATCTTTAATGTGGTGTTGTGGTTGCAAGTGCAACGGTCTCGTGATATCTGTTTCCCCGCCCCCGCATTACCGGTTAGGCTTCCCCATACCCCCAGGCTGCTTCTGACAACCTCGCTGGCCAGACGTTCATCTCAGCGTCTCCTGCTCTTAACAGTGCATCGAACATAATCTCTCCAGGGCCGCGCTCAACTGTTACCTACCTGCTCTACTCCAGCTCCCAGCCTTCGTTCATTCCCCGAAATCTCTCATGCCTAACAAGCAGGACTAACAACTCGACGTCAACCAAGCCGTTGCTTTCGCCCAGGGTTTCAGGCCAGCAAACCGCTGCCCCCTCCTCCCCATCCCCCATTCTAGATCTTCTTTTTTTTTTCTGTGTGCACACATGATGACTTCTGACCCACCACTAGGCGTGTTCCCCGGTCTTCGGGCCAGGCTCGCCAAACCGCAGTCGGGCGTTTTCCGAGACCAGTGTGTTTCCGGGCGACCAATCTGCTCGCGTGCCCGACCACCCTCTGGTTCGGGCCATGGTTGTTTCCGTGACCGCCGTTCACGGCATAACTTAATTCAGAGGCTTGTGTGTGCCAAATGGTGGATGCTTAGGACAACGCATCGGCGAGGGCATGTGCCAACTTACCGGCCTTGTGAGTTCTCAGGCCAAGTTTTGCAAGACCTGTCTCACCTCTGCCATCAACACCCGACTTCTTCGCGACGCAGCCTCTGGGAACCTTTTCCCAAGACCAAAAGGTCTGGTTTAAACCGGCTGGTGCCGGTTTCCTGCTGGATAATACAGCAGGCTGATGCGGAGATCCTGCATCCCGGTGACGCGGTTAGCAAACGCCCAATGCCGGACAGCCGCGTCGGTTCCGCTGACTATTCACGCACATGAGTCAAGGTTTTTAGACTCGAACGTGCTGAAGGAACGATGCGTTTTTGTCAAGGCTGAACGGTAAAGTCTCAGACCATTTGGTTGGACGAAATCGACCCAGTGAGGCGCAGCCTGGTGGTGAGCCTGGTGTGCCTGGGCCTGATGCTGACGAGATTATGGTGGGTAACACACCGCATCGCATCGTATGTGCACTCACAAAGTAATCTACGAAGAGGTACTATTTAAGGTAGGTGCAGTAGACATTTGTACCGTTGCCTTGTGAGATGCCTTGCTATCTTCCTGGTGGCGGTTGGGACCAGGCCGTGTAGCCCAAGCTGAGAACCACCGGTGCAAACCTCGGCATGTAAGTTCGAGCACTAATTTTGTCGCGTATTTAACACATAATGCGTCCCTTTATTCCCGTCCCTGCGTCAGCATCATATTTACTGTTATTCGATTGTGAACCATGCCCAGAATGATCTTTTTCTCACCCTGAGCGCCTTGCGATCTTCCGACTTTCCAGGCGTCAACCACAGAGGCAAATCGGTCTCTCCCGTGTCAGCTACATGCAAGGGTGTGCACAGCGGCCAGCAAATCCAAGCGGCCCATCAGTTGGAAAGCATATTCGTAGATCACGGTGCCAAAACATAAGTGTGTGTCACATATCCCCACCCACATTGGACGTTAACTTGCATGCGTGTCCGGTGCTTCGTCCCCACCCCCTTCTCTGTTGGCCCCCGCCAGTTGATGTTGAGCGGCCGCTCATGAACTAACTATAACGGGTGGGGTTCCGGATAAGTCGCACTCCTAGGCGGACACATGACAGTCGTCAGTCTGTTAAACGTCGACCCATACGTAAAGGTTCAATACATGTACCAGGGTTCACGACCCTCCTTGGCTTTGCTGTGCGGCCTATCCATTCCCACAGACTTACCTAGAATGGTGGACTCAGCACTTAATTAACACATCCAAGATGGTATTCCAAAACTTAGTACCGATATCTGTGATCTTCACCACCGCCTTCTGTGGGAATTTCGTCAGCACCTAAGGGATACCCGTGATAAGCAACTGTGACTGCTCTTGAACCAGAGGGAAAAATTGGGGTTTAAGATCAAGATTTTCTCAGAGTTGGGGACATGGGAAGGGGTATATAAGATTGCCCTAAATTGAAGGTTCCCAGACTGGCCGAGGTGATAGATAGACAATAGGGTTATATCAAATACTGCGGTTGTAGTTGATAAGCAGATAAACCTACTACCTCCTGCACCCCTCATACCATTTTCAACCCTCGTTTGTAGTAGAGTGGTAGGTATATATATGCCTTGCCTTCTCCTCATATGATATTACGCTCAGCTTAATTTTTGGTATATTCTTTAAAACATCTTGTTTGCAACCCATCATATTCCATCTCCGTATCCCGCCTTCTTGATTACCGAGCACATGAAAACCCTGATCGGCCGGTCCTGTATTTCGTGTAGCCGAAGTCGATCCCAGATAGCCTCTGCCGACATGACTGATCGACGATACGTCCAGTTAGCACCATCATAACGAGCCATTCATTTCAACACACATCGGGTAATGATCACGTACTTGCAGCGGGGTGGTCGATCTTATTGCCTAGCACTAAGAATGGTACCCCATCTTGCGACAGAATCAAGAATTAATTATCATGGTTAAGAGTGCGCAAGATCGAATGATAATGGCTTAAACCTGGAGTGTAGGTGCATGGGAAGTTTAATTGAAGCCGTTGAGCAAAGGGGGGAAAAGTGCGCCCAGAACCGACTTTACATAGGTATACACAAAGACCGCCCTTCACATATGTGACATCAGCCTGAGTCGTCATCTCAAGAATTTAACACAGTGGCGTTGCTATGAAGATACCCGTTCGGGCACTTCCAACCCCCGCTTTGGCGGGAATTAACCAATCACAGATATCATCATAGTATACACCAACAACGTCCTACGTATCTAGGGATACTGCGAACATTAAGCTGGTGTTTCGCTGTGACTGGTGCTCTTCCACGGTCAACCTCCCACACACCATACACCGCCTCCGTTCCGAACAGGAAAGCTTACCTAAACAGGATAGTCGCGCTCAACCCTGCACGTATGTTACCTGCGAAGCGGTGCTGCGATGTACACAGGATGCGAAGACCGTTTGGAGGTGAAAGGGGGTCGGGAAGGGACGTTCGGGCCCTTGCATGTCCCTTCCTTATCGCTGACTGGACGCCGCGAGCCTCGACAAGTTCGCGACGGTCACCCGTATCCCTCTGAGGAAATCTTGAACAGAAGGCGTGGTTTGTTCGCACCTTACATTCCGGGTTGTCGCAGTTCTCCTTCGGTCTTTCTTTAGTTCTTTCGGCCCATCGGAGCCTCGGCAGGGCCGACCCTCAGGTCCCCTCGCCCATCGCCAACCGCGCACGCACCCGCGTTTTCCTTTTTTTTTCTTTTTTTTTTATGTTTTTCTTTTCTTTTTTTTTTGTTTTAGGTATTCCTTGTTTTTATTTTTGTGATTCATTTTGTTTTGTTTTGTTTAGCGATAGATTTCCGATTTCCAAGGCCTTCCCGGGCGCGACCTAGCGTTTAATGACAACACTCAGTCGAGTGGTTGGCGTCTTCCTTTCTTCGTTTGCCTACAGAATAACCTAGTCCTTAAGCTATAGGCTTTCGGGGTCGGCGATGAACTTCCCATTTCTGTAACCCAGTCGAGCTAGTCGTCAACAGACTAGACATTCTTCTTCTTGACCTTTCGGAGGATTCCGGTCCTTGAGATATGAGCTTTCGATATTGACGACTCAAATCCGATTCCATAGCCCGGTGGTGTTAGCAGTCAACGGACCAGATCGTCGTCTTTGGTTCGTCTTTTGAAAGCCCTGGGCCTCACAATATAGTGGAGAGCCTAGCCCGGAGTTACCGCGCTGTCGTACTCTCAAAGTGTGTCACAAGCCTTGCGTGAGCCATCTCTCCGCTCCGGGAAGGGTGCATGATGATGATGAGCTAATGTTTATTGCCCAATAGTACCGCCACGGGTGATCCTCGATCACCATTCATGTTTTGTACGCGCTGAACATCGTCACTCCCAAGTAACATACTGCCCACCTGTTCCTGGATCTACAGCACCACTCTATCACCACTGGGGTTTCATTGACATCACATGCTGCTAGACGACGGCTTTTGCTGTGCTTTATCAGTGCCAGCTTCTTCACCGGCACACTAAAGCGCTTATCTTAGCGTTTAATTATGCTGTCGCAGACCAGTTCCACAAACGAGTCTAGCGGGGGTGATCATCCACATGTTATTTATACATCAATGTGTAACTACTCTGGCCGCCGGCGTTTGCGAAGAAGACTCAGCGAAAAAGACCCTTTCTCGACAAGCAACGACTCTTTTTAAGTTAATGCACGGTCAACGCAGAGCAGGGAGTACGTATCCCTGGACCCGTTTCCTGGCGAGGATCTGAGGATGTTCCCTATCGCGCCGGCAATGGTCCGTCGTTCTTATTACCTCGAGGTGACGTGGGATCGATGTTTGCGACATGGTGGGTGATTAAGGGGCTGGGATCATTCGGTGAAGTGGCTCCATCTGGAAAACAGACCGAAGGAAGTGTAGGACTGACTGTCTGGAAGATGAGGGATATGCTGTACATGGTTTGACATCATCGTTAAAAAAGTGGTTTAATTACGGCATTATGGAATGCAAATATTAATGAATCCAATGCAGTCTATCAGCCTTTTGTATCTGTGAACTCGAGTTCGCCCATCGACTATCTTGAGGCCATGGCACGCCTATGATTATTACTTGATTACACTGCTGAGGTTATCCTTCCCCGAGCTTTGGTGGTGCAGCTTTTTATTTGTACCACAACCGGCTCGGTCGAATGTAGCCCACGTGGCATGCAGTCAACAGTCAGCAGTCATAGAAAAGTCATAGGGTCCGTAGGTACCTTGTATTAGGTCCATGTTGTGCTCGAGATTACAAACCTGCCGCAACAATGCTTATCCTCACCCGGTCAGGTAGCGGCGGACTCCCCTCGGGATCTGGCAGCATGACTGACAGACTGAATCAATGCGCCTAAACAGCAATCGGGCAGACAACGTCTGGTCGGATAATACGCCAGATCGGTTGGCGAATCAACTTGTTTCCTGGGTGATCCGGATTTAAGATCAAGATTCCGGGAGCGTCGGGGACGCAAAAAGGGGTGTACGGGATTGCCCCAAACAGAATGTTCCCGGGCTGACCGAGGTGATCGATAGGCAACGGGAGTATTTTGAGTGCCGCCACTGCGGTTGGTGGGTGGATAAGTTTCGGGTATGCAAGCCGTGAGGTTACTTGTGATTAAAAACCCCGCATCGGGGGTGCCGAAAGGAGAGATCAATCGTTTGGGACATTCGTGTCGTTGCCGGTGACATGGCATCCACGAAACACATCACAGTAAGAAACTCAAACGAGTGCCTCTCAGTTGTGTTATCAATGCGTTCCACCGCCACGATGTGAAGGCACACAGGTGTGTGAAAATGTCATTTCCGTGGCAGATCTGCGAGTATTTCCAAGGGGATGTTCAAGACAAAAAGCCCCGCAACTAACTTTACCCCGCCGAACCGGCGTGCTGCCCCTCCAATGTCCCTCCGCCAAACCAAACCCCACAACCCCCGAGAGCAGTGGTTCCAACAAAGTGCTGACCAGCCGCATGACAGGCCAGTAAAAAGCAGGGACAACGCCGGAACAGGCATTTTCCAGAAAACTAATCAACTAATCAACCGATTACAAAGCAATGGAAGAATTCCAACCTCGGACGGCCCCCACCAAGTCTTGATCTTTTGCACAAACTTCGTCTGCCTACACCCCGCAATAAAATCCGAAAATCCGGCGCGATGTGATGCGGGTACACATGGAATGTCGTCACAGTCAAGAACTATTGCGATTGATTGTAACCTTTTTACGACTCCTTGTGGCCCATGATGGCACTTGGTCCACAGTTTTAACCCAGCAACAAGAAAATGAGAACGGTGGGGTTCCAATAGATCGAGTCAAGGTGACAAGGTCCCTGTCACCCTCCCGCGTCTAAAAGGGGGGTCGGACGGGCCCTGGGGCCGTGAGGAGGGGCAGCTAAACCAAATGGTGCCGTCATAGGTAAATAAAAAGGCACCATGTCCCGCTCGTTCCCATCCCCGACTCGGGTGACTTCTTCCCAGCTCTATCAACTCTTCTCGTTTCGTTCTTCCTCTTCCCAGGCGACTGGACCTGTCAATTGGCGCGCTTTTACAACAACGACGCAGAAACAAACGCAGAAACCACCCGTAAACATGTCGGCCCCCGTTGTTCCCACCGCCTACGACCCCAAGGGGATGAAGTTCCGCTACTTGGGAAACACTGGTCTTCAAGTCTCGGTATTCTCCCTTGGTGGCTGGCTCACTTACGGTGGTACTCAGAAGGGCAGCATCGTCAAGGAGATCCTGCAAACCGCCTGGGACCATGGAATTGTGAGCACCTCCTGTCAAATCTCGTGATAAAAAGCTATCAATAATTAACCCATTGGTTCCAGCAAACTTTCGATACCGCCGAAACCTATGCCGCCGGCGCGTCCGAGGTTGAGATGGGCAACGCCCTCAAGGAGCTCGCATGGCCCCGCGACGAGTACGTTCTGACGACCAAGGTCTTCTTTGGCACTGGCCGCAAGGAGCCCAACACCCGCGGTCTCAGCCGCAAGCACATCGTCGAGGGCCTCAAGTCCTCGCTTGCCCGCCTGCAAACCCCGTACGTCGACGTCGTGTTCGCTCACCGCCCGGACCCGGGCACGCCCATGCTCGAGATCGTTCACGCCTTCACCCTGGCCATCAACCTGAACCTAGCTTACTACTGGGGTACCTCCGAGTGGAGCGCCACCCAGATCACCGAGGCCATCGGCCTGGCCGAGAAGTACAACCTGATCGCCCCCGTCGTCGAGCAGCCGCAGTACAACGCCTTCCACCGCGAGCGCTTCGAGGTCGAATACGCCCCGCTCTTCCGCCAACACGGCCTCGGCACTACCATCTGGTCCCCACTCGCCAGCGGCCTGCTGACCGGCAAGTACAACGAGGGCATCCCCGAGGACTCGCGGTTTGCCACCAACAAGGCCTTCTTTGAGAATACCGTCAAGGAGCTTCAGTCCGATGCGGGTAAGGCCAAGATCGAGAAGGTCCGGAAGTTGACCAAGGTTGCTGAGCGTCTCGGTGCTTCTGTCACACACCTCTCGCTTGCGTGGGCTGCGAAGAACCCTAACGTCAGCACGGTTATCCTTGGTGCTACCAAGATTGAGCAGGTCAAGGATAACCTGAAGGCCCTCGACCTTATCGACAAGCTCACCCCGGAGATCATTGAGGAGATTGAGGGTATCTTGGATAATAAGCCCAAGGGACCGAACACGTTTGGCCGGGAGCGCTTGTAAGGGAAGGTGTGAAAAAAATGGTGGGATGTGAGAGGGGTGCAGAGCAATTTTGATACCATGAAAATACAATATGCCACGTTTCAAATAACGAAATGGTATGAATGTTTAAGGACTTGGATGTACGTTACATATGACACGCCCAGTATAGTCGCCCAACACTGCTTGTGACAACATTATGCCCACCCAAGTAGCAAGGGAACGCTTCCTAGGGGTGCAGACCCTGGAGGAAAACCCATGAACCAATGCAAGGATCACCTTCAGGGGACTATCAAGTTAGACATGCGGCAATTGACCTTTCACCCAGCCAGCAGGGGGCACACCCATGTTGACTTGGAGAATGGAGCGAGCTCACAAGAGGTGGGCATTCGAGAGGTGAGATTGCTCACGGTGAACTTGGGGTACGCAGCCTGGACTCGGGGTTGGATGAGGGCAACTAAAGGGGACTAGCTGGATGAGATATTTGATTGGGTGCCTCATAGTTCCCGTGCATTCTTGTGGCGGCACGGCGTGTTCCGTGATATCACATCTCCCTCATAATAATTGGTCCAGCCCAATTCAATGAACTCTACTGTCAAATTCCACATAACTATGAATATCTAAGGCAGCGATAAGCGCGCCATCCCGAGAACTACTCTAACGCATGAGTTCCCAGTTACAACCTGCCAAGGTCTCCTCCGTTAACAGGCCAAACGCAGTCTATGATTCCCGCCGGTCTTGTCTTGGACATAAACCAACATCGCGATTTGTGGCTCGTGCCAGTAATGTCGAATTTGGGTGCTGAAAGTGGAGGCGATGGCTGTATGAGGGTTCCCGCTATTTGTATACGGTGAGGTGTTTTTGGCTGTCACTGCAAAGCTTCTTGCCCGTCTCCATATTCTTGATGATGGCCAAGAGTTGAATGTCGCCAGAATAGGTTACAGGCTTGACGATGAACCCGTACTCGACCCGGTAATGCTCAGACTCTGTGTCACTGAGAACCTGAGACCAGGACCACCGGGTCGTAACTTTCTCTTCACTAATTCGCGTGCCTCTCTTTGGAACTTCGGTGGGGCTAATCGCGTCCAGTTTGGGCTCCAGGGAGCCAACGCTTCTTAACCCGGCCACAAACTTGTGATTCTTCTTTATCTTGAGTCGCACGGTAATTTCTTGTTCCTCCCCAACTTTGCAATAGCCTGGACCTTCCGGCCGTAATGTGATTACAACGTCTAGATCGTTAGCGTTGGCGGCCATGGCTTAAGAACTGACAATTGCGTCTGCGGTAACGGTTGCCTTCGGTGTCTTGTAAGGTGATTTCAGGGTTTCTGATGTATTGTTGTTGTGTGACGGGGACATCAGAGGAGAGGGAATTTAGTAGGAGTGCCACCGTAGTTTATATACCCATCTGTCCGACCGTGATAATACGAGTGACCGGCCCTGATCATGGCGGCCGTCATCATGCGAGCAGGCGGGCCCATTCGTCACAACAAAGAAACTACAACTTCGTCCCATTATATCCCGTTAATTCTCGCCAACCCGTGGGCTGGTCATGAATAAAACAATTCCAGTGGACAAGCAGATGAGGAGTGTGCGGCTGATGGACGTTCCTGGTTATGGAGGACATGATTTCAGGCACATGGTGTTGATCAATGAATGTATTCGTGTAGCATGATTTTCTGTCTTCTGGGAAGTTGGAGTTTAGCTGGATCCCATCAAATGGTGGTTCGATTGACTGCCATCAGGGGAGATCCGAGGGTCCGTGATCATGGCTTCAACAAAGGAAACCAACTTCCGTTCATTGATTTTTGGCCCCCTGAACCCCAGCGTAACCGGCCAACCCTCACAACCCACGTCCTGCCTCCCCCGGCTGCAACAAAAATGTGACCATGCTCCTGAACGGCACATTTCCCGTGACCGTCCCATCCGCACCAACAGCTACTTCCACCTCATCACAGTCCCGCGTGTTATCCGTCACCCACGCCGATGCGCTCCCAACAACAAAGCCACCCCCAACAGCAACGGACACAGTCTGGTCACCACCACTATTAATCACCTGAACCGCGACAGTCCCATTCGCATTCAGAAACGCCGTCGTCTTGACACCGCTCCCCCCTGCCAGTGAAGACGACACCCTGATCGCTCCAGGCCTCACAAACCGGCTCCAGTTAGCCATCGCCCACAACCGCTTGGACGGGTCGACCTGGCCGTTGACGACACGGATCAGTTTACTGTTGGTGTTGCTCGACCGGTCCTGCCCACCAATCCAGTACAAATACGCCGAGACATTCCCCTGGGTGATGGCCGAGTAGATGTTATTTGCCCAGGTCATGCCTTCGCCGGCGCCGCCGTTGGCGTACCACGCAGACGTCCACGCACCGTTGTTATCGCCCCCTTCGGTCATCCAGGTCTTGAGGGTGGTGGATAGCGGAGCGGACGGGCCGGAGGAGTAGCTGTGGCCTGTGGCGATTCCCAGCAAGGCTTGGGTGGAGGCTCCCATTTGGTTGAGCATGGTGTTCATGGTCGACCAGCCCATGGTGTCGCAGCAGGTGATTTGGACTGAGGTGAAGTTGTTTTTGTCGAGGGTTGGACGGAGCAGTTTGATCACATCGGCAGCTTGCGTGCCGGAGGAGCTCATGGAGGCGTAGGAGGTGCTGGGAGTTTGTTAGTCATGTTGTTAACAAGTGTGAAAACAAGTGTAAAAAAGGAGACAGGAAACAAGCAAAAGCTTGAAATAAAGATGGAGACCGAAAGATACCGACGTCCAATCTGGCTCATTCAAAAACCCAACATGGGTAATCGACACGCCCGCCTCAGCATAAAACTTGATATACTGCGCCAAATAATTCGCATACGCCTGTTTCCAATCCCCACTCGAGCACGTCGCTCCGCTTACACCACACAGACTACCCCCATTTGCATCGTTCCCGTTCGTCTTCATGTACCCCGGCGCGCTCCACGCATTCGCATAAAACGTCTTAACCCCATACGTGTTCGCCGCCTCGGTTGACACCCACAGCTGACCATTATCCGACCCGTCCCAGACATACTGCGGTTCCGCGTTGGGTCCGCCGGGGTTCCGCGGCTGGATGGAGACCATGTGGTCGTCTGTCATGTCGGGTGAGGAACCGATGCCGTTACGCAGGATGGTGAGGCCCGCGCCAGTCTCGGTGCTGAAGAGCAGGTCGAGGAATTTGCGCTGCTCGGTCTCTGAGAGCTTTTTCATGGTGAGGGCACGCTGGAAGGCTTCGGATGTGCCGAAGCCGTCCATGGTTTGGTACGTCTTGTCGAGGTTGACAGTGATGGTGCTGGACTGGCGCGGTTCGAGGGCCACGGCAGCGGCCGTCTGGCCTAGCCCAGTCGCGATACTGAGTAAGGTGACGAAGTATAGGGACTTCATTGTGCACTTGGTTTTGAATTTACGCATATGGACAATGTCTGGGAATCACGGTGAAAAATCCGGAAGGGAGAAGGTTATGAATTTGTACCTAGTCTAGACCAATATGACTCCCTCGTTTCTTCAAATTTGGGTCACATTTCACATTGGTCCCATCGTGGCCTATACGTAGCAATCATCGTCTAGAGGTTGAGCTTACGGCGCCTCTTACTAGCCGTTTATTTCTCCGTCCATTAATATCCTCGGCTCGGCACTTTAACCTTAGGTAGCCCCTCTGGTACTGGCATCTAATTTTTCCACGTCTCGTGTTGGCCGGAAATTCTCAACGTGCCGTTAGAGGCTAAATCGGGACGACGTTGCAACGACCGAGGCACCCCAGAATCTACTATCTATCCCGTAATCTACCCAGTCTCACTATGGCCAAAAAAAGCGGCACACCAAGTCCCTGGATAACTTACTTTGCTAGAAAGGTGAAAAAAGACCAAAAAGAATAAACCAAAAAAAGGGAGCTCAGCTTACTAGTGGACATGATCTTTTTACTTCTCAGATTCAAGTCATTGACCAGGGGGCGCTGAGTAGTCTCTGACATTTACTCACTGCAATAATCGCCAACGAGCCCCAGCCTGTCTCGTGTGTGCCACTAGTGCAGGGCGTTGTCCATGGCACTGCCACGCCCGCATCGGAACCCGGGCCACCACGATGCATGATGCAACCGCTGAGAGGCCATCGGCGGTTCATGGTGAGGCATCCAATGAACCATGCGCCACAGTCAACAGCAAGCGCAAGGTCCAAAACAAACCATAAGTTTCATAACAACGATGAGGCTGCAGAACAAGGTGGGCTAACCCCAATGACCAGGGCGGGTATCATGGCAACATACACGCGGAAATAATACCGAGGCCCAGTAACCGGGCATGCCGGGCCCAGGAGGGGTTACAACACCAGCCCCCAGACGGCTTGTTGGTTCCAGATGATGCTCTTGGACCCTGTCATTGGCCTTCTAATGCAACAGTCGGCCCCTTGGAAAGCAACCAAAATGGGCAAGGCTCGGCTGCATGCTCGGCTGCATGCTCGGGCGGCTAAGAACCCTCGGCGGCAATGGAAACCTGCTGCACGAGGCAGACTCTCGCATTCTGGGTGCCAACCAGGCCTCCCATGCTCCCTGCTACCTTGTCACTGTAAATTCACCAGATGAAATATCAAGAGAACGACGACCCGCGCTCAACTGCATCGTTTGTTTTTGCGCTCATACATTTGTGTCACGTTCCTCAATCTAAACCCACCTTCTAAAACCTGCCGCTAATTAACCCAAGGTTCTCCTGTCCCTTGACTCAGTCGCTCGGTATCTAAATTGTGCCAATTGCGTCTCCATCATGACCAGGCGAGTACGTGACCCCCCCCAGCGTTCCCGACTCGATCAAAAGCGCTCCCGTACTCCCCAATTCGCACACCTACAGCTTCCCTGCCGGTGTCGCAAACTCCTGGATCGGCTGCCTTGGAATCAGATAACTTAACCGGGGTAAAACTCAGTACAAGCGTAGTAAGGTAGCTAACAGGTGGAAAGCGTCTTTTTCCAGTTGACGGTGCGTCTGACGGTGCTGGACCCAGTCGAGCACCCGCACCGGACAATCCCATACCGTCCATCGAAGATGATGTATACACCGTTACGGAGACGACCGCAAGTCGCTCTCCCACCCCATCCATCTCCGTCAGCGACCCCAGCGAGGCGGAGCCCGGGGGCCCGGAGCCAGCTTCTCCCCGTGGTGCCGCAGAGCGTGATGCGGGATCTGAGACTGAGAGTCTCCCGGACCGCCTTCAATGGCTCCGCCTCCGTAACTCCACGAGCTCTTCTGCTTCCACCGGGCTCGGATTAGGCAGTCTGCGGGCCGCGCTTCCCAGCGCCGAACCTGGGCGCCGAAGCCAGACCCCCAACCTTCTTCTACCTGATGCCTCTCCAGCTGCATCCCCGGGTGGGCGGCGCAGACGTTCATCTTCAATGGGTCAGCGACGGTACGACGTGAGGGACGAGGCCCCTCCACAAGACCGGTTCCACGAGCCCGCATTCCAGCAGGGCCTCGCCGAGGCACAGACTCTCATGTCCCGGCTGGCTGGAGTGCTCGGAAGCAGTACCTTGCATCTTGAGCCGGATTCCAGTATGAAGGGTCTCCAAGAGAGGGCCGACGAGCTGGCCAACTTCCGGTGTCCCCCCACCAGGACCGTGGGTCTTGTTGGCGATTCCGGTGTTGGTATGAAAATAAGCCCCTTTGAAGAAGCCCCTTTGCTCAGGCCATGCTCTAGGGTTGATGACCAAGAACTGACAATGAGGTGCCCAACCAGGTAAAAGCAGTCTGCTTAACTCGCTCCTGGATTATCGCAATTTGGCCCGAACCGTAAGTGATCCTCTCTATTTTTGCAACAATTCCAGCCGAAGATCAGGGCAAGGCAGCCTGGCTGACCTGAGATTCTAGAGCAACGGCGGAGCGGCATGCACCTGTGTTGTCACCGAATACTACCACCACGACCGTGGAGACTTCGTAGTTGATGTTGACCTGTTCAGCGAAGAAGAACTGGAGCAGCAGCTTCGCGACCTGGTACATGCCTACCGCCACAATCACTTCCACTCCGCGGAAATGGATTTGCCGGACGATAGGAGACACTGGGCAAAACGGGCCAAGTTGGCTAAGGACACATTCAGGGCCATGTTCGCGGATCGCTTTAGGACTGCCCTGCTTCGTTCAGAGAACTCGGAGGACACTATCGTCCAAACGTACCTGAACTGGGCCATGGATCTGCGTCCTATTAACGAATTCGACGGTCGTACCGTCACGGATTCGTTGGAAGACTGCTCGAGTTTGTTGATACGGCTGACTTCGGATCTCGATGGCGCTGAAGGCCCAGGGTGCTGGCCTTACATCAAGAAGATCAGGTATGTCAATCGTCTGAAGTTAGACCACATGATGCCCTAAAAACTAATACAATGGCAGAGTATATCTGGATGCGCATATTCTGAGCAAAGGTCTCGTGCTGGTGGATCTTCCAGGTACGTCTCTCATTTGATCTCCCTAAGCTCTCTGCGTCAATCTCTTTCTCACAACTGGTGTCCCGAACCAAGGCCTCCGCGACCTTAATTCTGCGAGGCGGAACATCACAGAGCGCTATCTCCACCAGTGCGATGAGATCTTCGTGGTCTGTCCCATCGGACGGGCCACCACCGATGAAGGTGTCCAGCATCTTATTGAACTGGCTCGTCAAGCAAAATGGTCCAACGTTGGCATCATTTGCACCAAATCCGATGTAGGCCCCCATCCTCTGCCCAAGGTAGGTATCTATCAATATTCCACCAGCTCACAGCCAGTCAGGATATTCGAGCCGATGAAGCCCAGACAGACTGGGCCGGCGCGCAGGCGACGGAAGTGCAGAGATTACGTGGTTCTGTAGCTGAGGCAGATCAACAGCTTGCTGCCCTTACTGAGCTGCTAGTCGACCCGGATGGTCTCGAAGATATGACAGTCGAGGAAGAATTAGAACAAGCTCAGCTCCTTGTGCAATGCGAGCGGGCAAGGTATGTGCCGGTCTATTTTCGGTCTTCAAATCAATATTCGTGACTAACGTTCCGATAATTATCACAGAGGCGAGATTGAAAGCCGCAGATTCGAGTAAGTGGAAGTCCCGGCGACTCATATTTTGCAATTCACTGACCTGATACAACCGCCGTAGGCTCCAACGATACCTAATCACCACGCGCAACGACAAAGTGGAAGCACGGCTCCTTGCTAAATACCGAGGCAAAATACCGGGAGGCAACCTGCACGTGTTCTGCGCCAGCAACACCCTCTACTGGGAGAAGCGTGACTCGAGGCCGCTTGGGGTGACCATCCAGTTCCTCGAGCTGAGCGGTATTATTCCCATACGAAGGCACTGCATGGGACTAGTCTCGCAGAACCAGCTCCGGATCGCCACCAAGTATCTCCGAGACGACATTCCCAACCTGCTCAGCAAAGTTGAGCTCTGGGTTCAGACGGGTGCGGGAACGGCAGATGCGGAGAAGAAACGCGCGGTTCGGGAAGCTCTGGACCAGCTCGAGGGTCAACTCCGGAGGGTAAGTAAGTGACCGCATTTCGAGACAAACAACCCCGGAACCACAGCTAAGATACGTGCGACCTAATTAACAGAGTCTCGACGGGGTTACATCTCCGCTCAATAACCTGGGTCGCAAACTTACCGATGCGTTCCAGGAGACACTGTACCGGCGTGAGTAGCTTCTTGCAGTCAATTAGCGTCACTTAATCTCCGAGGTCCCGTCTCGTTCTAACAGTCACTAGGGAGAAAAATTAGTCGATGGACTGAAGGAGCTATCCAAGCCGGGCAAGTCTGGTCAGGCGTACGTGTCTCTCTCCCCCGCCAAATACCCCCCTCTCTTCCCAATGACTTCTCCCCCAAAACATAGGTACCTATTCACTGATTCATGTCCCTTACAGTGGTATCATTGTAGGTCGAACAACTTTTACTAAGGTAACAACGAGCCAGAGATGAGAACTCTGTAATTAACCTCCGTGACGTTTATAGCAACATACGCTGCATTCTGCAGAAACTACGGGACGTACAACACATCGGCCGCGGGATATCACTGCTGGAACGAAGAAGCGATGAGGTCAATGAACGACGATCTTGCCGACCCATGGGAACGTCTCGAAACCGAAATCCAGCGCCAACTGGACGCCGGTCAGACGTTTGTCTCCGAGACTCTAGACGGGGCTGTTGCCTTCCACCTTGGTTCGTATCAGTGTCGCAACTCTTTATCAACTCCTTTCTGCAAGGATATCGGTTACTAACTGATTGAAACTCCCCTCTGAAAAGAAGGCAATGCGCTCGACTCATTTCTAGATACGGTCGGCCCCCTTCGGACTGCGTTACAGTCCGGCAATCGGCTTCATGTCAGGGCCATCGAAGACCTCTGCGAAACTTTCGAAACAGATCTCAGGTATCTATCTACCTAGCCACTTGCAAACTATGGCGGCTCTTTTAAATGCTGCTCCATTGTACTGACGCTCACCTCCTCTAGCAAACTCCGAACCGATGCTCTCTCCGGCTTACGCACATCATACTTTGGGCAGAGCATGGAAACCACCTACTGGAACGCAATCTGCGAGGCAGGTCGGTAACCCACCACATCCTCCCTCCCAGGATAACGGTAATATCGCAACAGAGGCTAACATAGCAATCAACAAGCAGGGAAGGGAAGCTGGGACCGCAAAAAGGCTATCATCAACGGGGCTCTCCGCCGCGAGGCGCTCTTTAGAGAACTGATGCAGAAACTCAAGCGCAAGTTTGAAGACCTGGCCACTCAGCTCGAGACGGACGCGCGGGCGGCAGTGGGAGAATACCTTGACGGCGTCAAGAACTCGTTGGATATGGTCAGGAGCGAGAATGTGGCGCTCGAGAGCGAGAGGGACCCGGAATTTAGGACTCGCGTGGCGAAGGAGCTGGAGCGTGTCAAGCGACGGATGGAGCATCACGAGTTCTAGGGTGGAATATTCGACCTTGGCTCCTTGGGTGTTGTAAGAATGCATAGAATGTTTTCACGGCTCATGAATTGAGAGATATTGACTTTTGGATTGTTTCTCGTTACATTTTGCTCCGCATCCTTCTAAGTTCTCTGGTATCTTTACAGAGCTATAATTAAAGCTCTACTTGTATGACAACTGAGACAGCCGCAAGCCCGATACATACCTGACTTTCTGTCCCGGTCTCCTCGGGCACCGTCTTGGCATGATAAGAGAGAGTGGACTCAAAGTTCGGTGGGACAACACAGAAGGGCGTCGCACGTTCTTGTGCAACCAGCCCTTGAGATGACACGATCCACCGACTCAAGTTCAGGTAGTGGGTACTGTACGCCTTTGGTTGTGCGTAAAGAGCGGTGGATCAAAGTAACTCCTAGGCCACGCCGCGTAATGTTCGCACATGGTACAACAGAATACGCACACCTCATTATCAATCCTTCCCTCACGTTAAACCCAGCTTAATAACGAAGTGGAAGGTATTGATTGGATCTCTTGACTGGCCCGGTTCGGTTCCTCGGATTCGGGGGCAGCGGGGGGAAATACATTTATTCCCGGGCCAAGACGCAGAAAAGTGGGACCCCCACCTTCCGCTTTGGACCTCCGGTTTGCGCCCGGTTTGACAGAAGCTCCACTGCAACGTCAAGGAAAGGGCGGATGTAGGACAGGACCGAGTCACCGAGGAGGGGAAGGAGGGCGAAGTGGTTACAAATATTGATGTGGGAGCAAAGCAAAGCTCTAAAACCTTTCTTCTTGGCTTCTTTGTAGACCCGAGCTCTGATCTGAGATTTGAAATTTGATATTTGAGAAATAACTTCACCCGGTAACTTACATTGTCAGCACCACCGCGAGCAATAATGTCAGGACAAATCGTCTTGTTTGATATCCCCAGTAGGGAGCCGCGCACATGCTGGTCTCTCAACCCGTGGAAGAGTAAATTCTGACTACTCCAAGTCGTACCTAATTCTGAGTCTTATCTAACAATTGCAGCCCGTATTCTGCTCAACTACAAGGGCCTCGACTACCGTACAGAATGGGTAAGTTCACCTCGGCGCTGTAAACAAAACCCCCTCTTTCTAACGATAGACCCAGCTTGAATATCCCGACATCAGGCCCCGGCTTGAACCTCAGTAAATCACCCTCTTGATTAGCACCTCTCTTTTTTTATGCCAAAAGAAAAAGAAATCTAACAAGTTTCAGCCTCCCCCCCAACGAAGGCAACATGAAATACACCATTCCCACCATCCAACTCCCCTCAGGCGAATACATCACCGACTCCGCCAAAATTGCCGACGCCATCGAGGCCGCCCACCCTTCGCCCCCTGTGCACCTGGACTCCCCAATCCTGCCCAAAATTTACGACATTGCGGCGCGCGTGCGCACCCCCATCCTGGGGCTCTACGCGACTGGCGTGCCGGAGTACATCCTTGCCGAGGCGAGCAAGCCGTACTGGTACGAGACGCGAGCCAAGTTCATTGGGAAGCCGGTAGAGCAGCTGAAGGCGGAGATGGATGTGGACGCGGCGTGGGCGGAGGCTGGGGCTACGGTGCAGGAGGCCACGGCGCTGTTGAAGGAGAATGGGGACGGGCCGTTCTTTTTGGGGAAGGAGATTAGTTATGCGGATTTTGTGTGGGCTGGGTTTTTGCTGTTCTCGAAGAGGGCCAGGCCGGGGCTGTTGGATGACATTCTGGCTCGGTCCGGGGATGCCGAGGCGCATTTGGCTTTGCTGAAGGCGCTGGAGCCGTGGACGGAGCGGGATGGTCATTAAGGAGGCCGCGGGAGAATAGTGTCATGCTTCGAAGGGCAGGCGATAGTGGGCCAGTGGCACTTGGATAGCGCAGCTGGAATAGAGGAAGCACCAGGATCGCTTTTGACACCGGCGAGACCGAGTGAATATGTTCCTTGTTGAAATTGGTATTAACTATGAAGTTTAAAACGCAACGCTATGCATGTATGCTCCCACCACATCCACCTATCCTGACATCCTATGACAACAACCACCCCTGCCTCACGGCCCGCCACCAAGTATGCTCCCCACTATGCCGTTTCTTTTCATTCTGTTCCTCCTCCTCTTCTTCCGTCTCACTTTCACTCTCCTCCTCCGACTCCTCACTGACCACATACCCAGCCTTCCCCTGCTGACTCCCATTTCCATTCGCAGGTCCATTCACCGTCCCATTCACGCCACCTAAACTCCCATCCGTCCTCATGCTCATCCTACTCGCGTCGTAATCACCCAGCCGTCTGCCGTCGGGACCCAACAACCCGTCAATCACGCCCCATAGTTCTCGCATGGCTGCGCTTTCCCGGTTGCCGGCTTTTTTACCGAGGTCTTTGCTGCTGCTGTGTGTATGTCCCTGTGCGTGTGTTTGTCCTTGTGCCTGGGCTTGGGTCTGTCCCACGCCCGGTTTCAAGTTATTGAACACACCGCCAGGGGCGTTCGCAAGGTACGGTGTCCCGCACGCATCACCATCCGCGCTATTATTACGATAGTGCTGCTGGTGGTGATGCTCCGCATGGTAGTGCGTATGCCGGTGGTGACTGAGCTGACTCCACTGACTCCGCTGACTCCGATTACTATTCCTCGAACTGCGATGCATCAAGTCGTATGCACCGTACCCTTCGGAATCGTCGCCCCATCCTTGGCCGTCGTATTGGCCCCAGGGACGTAGCTGGTGGGCGTAGGTGTGGAGGGGAGCGTTGGCGGGTGGGAAGGAGGAGCGGCTGTGTTTGTGGCCGCGTTGGGATCCGTGGGTGATGTGGGAGGCGCGGGAGTGGACGCGGGAGATGGGGCCTGTGCTAGGTTTGGGGCTGGGGCTGGGGCCGAGGCCGTGGTCGGGAATGGGGTTCAGATCGGGGGCTAGAGTGGGGTTGAGATTGGGGTTGTTGAGATTCGGGTTGAGGTTGACGTTCAAGTTGAGGGTTAGGTCGGGGTTGGAGTTGGTGCGTTGAAGAGAGCGGCAGTAGGACCGGGAAAGAGTCCTGGACAGCGCGCGGGAGTGAGTGCGGGATAACGCGCGCGAGTGAGAACGAGAGAGGGCCCGAGAGTGGGAGCGCGGAATGCCGGCGATCGACTCGCACTCGGAGTCGGACTCGTCTTCGGAATCGCCGCCAAAGTAGATGCTGCGGATGTCAAAGTTGTCTGCGCTGTAACTGGCCCCTACCGCCGAGTAGATGCCGCTGCTGATGCCAGTGCTGTCGCTGGCGGTCGTGGATGCTGTGGTCGCGCTGGTGGTGGTGCTGGCGCTTGTGTTGCCGCTTTCGGCGCCGGGCGTAGCGGCTGTGTGTTTGGGATAATTGTCTGAGGCCGTGGCGTCCGCGGTGTTGTCCTCCTCGGCGATGGGCTGGCATGGAAGTGGCTTGTTGTAGTCGGGGAGGGCAGTGAGCGTGGCTGAGACTGGGCGAGTCCGCCGCCGAGAGCTGCCCCTGCGAAGCAAGGTCCCGGTCTGTGGGATTATTTTGTTTTGTGGGCTCGAGAGCGTGATAACAGGGGGCCGTTTCCGTGGCGGGACCAGTGGCGCCGGGACTGCATCTGGGACTGCTGGGACTATTGGCCCTGTTGATGTGGGTAGGTGTGGCATTAATATTTGTGGAATTTGCGAAGGTCGTTGTGGTTGTTGTTCTTGTTGCTGTTGTTGTCGTTGGGTTTGTTCTTCCTCTTGTCGTTGCTGCTGTGCTTGCTGTTCTTGCTCCTGCCGTTCTCGCTGTTGTCTTTGGTACCTCTCTAACGCATGGAGCGGTGGTTGAGAGTACAAAATACACGGTGAGTGCTGAATCGACAACGGGGACATCGAAATTGTCGTATCGAGCATGGTGTTGTCGTTGTCCTTGTCATTGACATTGGCATCGTCGGCCTTGGCGTTGGCCTCGTCAACATGATCCTCCGCAAGCCCCGCCTGCGAACTAGCAGGCCCATTTTGCTGGCCGGCAGGGTTCACAGAAAGCCCGGGGTTGTTGTTGACTCCGCCGCTTCGATCCTCCACACTTGCCGGGCCGGGGCCAACAGGCTGTGCTACCCCCAAGCCCGGCGCAGACACCGTCAGTTGAGGTGCGGGCGGAGCAAGATGAACGACAGGCTCGGTGTTGGCGCGTGCGGGCCCAGGCCGGACGACGGGCGATGGTGGGAGAAGACAGGGGTTGAAGAAATTGAAGACGTCAATGTCGTCAAAGTCGTCGAGTTTTGCTTCGTTCGGAGGTGATGGCGGTTTTACCTGGTATGCTGGGAGTTGTGATGGAGGTGGAAGGACCTGGATAGGGGGTCGGAAGGAGGACGTTTCAAGTGTTGGTGCAGGTACTGTTCCTGGTACCGTTGCTGGTCCCGGTACTGGTACAGATACTGATCCTGCTGGTGGTGGTGGTGGTGGTCGTGCTGCTACCGGTACTGTTGTTGCCGCAGGCTCGGGCCGAGAACCTCCCACAAGAACGGGTTCTGCTCGGCGCCCGTGTGGGATAAAAAGCGGTGGCAACATGTTGGGCCGCATCCTGTATCTCGGTTTCTGCTGCTGAGAGAAACTATCGCGGTGTGTTCGTCTCGCAGTGCTGCTGCTGGGACTAGCGGCCGGAAACGACGAAGGGGCGTGGTACGGCGGTGGGCGGCTCTTATTTGGCCTCCATGATGGCCGGTACACGTGCGTGCCATGAGTGGTCGGCCACGAGGGTGTCATTATGGGCGAGAGTGCGGCACACACACTGACAGTCGGCGGCTTCTAATTTCGAACATTGGTGCAGGAACAACAGAGACATTCAGGAATCGCCACACGGTCGGACATGCGGGCTCCCCGCGAATGACGATGGGGCGGGCACTGGCCCGACTTGTAGTTGGGCATCCTTCAAAGCCCGGCTAGGGTTTTGATGGGTTTCTGTGATTCACAAGTCAGCATCCTGGAAGTTTAGGCCTCTGATCTTCACAGCTTTCCAAGAACGTATTCGGTCTCGCACATTGCCTCCCGAATCATAAACTAGCATGCCCTTGTGCCCCTGCTTCAGCCTCCAAAAAGGACGTTCCGGGGAACAACAACCAAGCTTGCCCCTGGCTTATCACAGTCGCTTGTGGTGTGTTTACTCTTTTTTTGGTCTTTCGGCTCCCCCGTCTTGCCCGTCAACCCCCGGACTCCAATGTCCATCCATCTTTCGTTCTTTCAAGAAATCGCAGATCTTGGCACCTCCAGCGTTGTTTCCGCCATGGGTTAGCCCCTGTGGATGCCGTCCGACAATAATAGAAGTCGGCGTCAAAAAGACACCGATCTCACCCAGCCTCATCCCTGCCCCTTACCTCGGCTTTTGAACAACCCTAACCCTCCGCCGACACGAGAGCTGAGTCAAGCTGAATTGACAGCTCACACGACAATTCATCAATTTCTCTTCCCTTTTCGATAAACGACGAACAAAGTCAAAAATAAAACCCCAGGAAACAAAACCAAAAAGACATGGTCAAAACTAAGACATTCGAGCCACTGCGCCTTGTCAACCGTCATCCTCACCCAAGGAAAGGATCAACACCCGAGACAGCCAACACAGAGCGAACTTGTGGGGATGCTTACTTTTAGTGGCTACTGGTGGCGTGCGCTTGGTGCCAGCGCCAACGCGCTTGAGACACGCTTGGTTGCTTGGTTGCTATTTGCAGCCCACGAGACATGAACATGAAAAGAAAGTGCGCGTGTCGATCACACACCTGTCCCTGCATTTTCAGCATCTGCCAGCAATTATTTTTGCCGGCTCGGCTGTGCCCGAGCTCATTTCGATATGTCGGAAGCTGAACGGATCTTTTTTTTTTCTCTCTCACCCTCTCAGCTCTCGTTCACGCTCCGTCTTGATTCGATTTGTTGACATCTCGGATGCGGCAAAGCACACTCGCAAATCGCGCGATCGGCTGTCATCGTAGGGCCAAATGACGGATGTTGCAAACCGCTTACCTCCGAAAGGGGCGGGTTGTTGCCCGCGGACATTCCGCGTCTGGACGACCAACCCGCGGAGACGGAATACCTCCGCCGCTTCATTCCGGCGCATATTTTGATATTACAGCGTAGCTGTGCATGGCGCTGTGCATTTGGTTTGTGCTTGCTCGGTTGTGTGCACGGTCCTTCTTATCGAGAAGTCGATCTTGACGTCCAGAATAAAAATGGAAGGTTTCTTTTCTCGTCCCGCCCCGGTGGGTATCGTCGATGACACCTGATGGCCCCGTCGTTGTCTCCCCCACAAGCATCATCGGGCCGTCTCCGAGCCGGATGACACCGGTTTCTAAATGGATCATGTACAAAACCAGGGAATTCACAGCCTTGACAATATAAACAGCAACTGACCCCCACCATGCAATGTCAGGTAACGTTAACGAACGTCCAGCGTATTCCGTATTTCGCTTCGCAACCCCCGGCCGAACACCATGCAAACAAAAACAGAGAGATATGAATAGTGTAGACGGACAAATCAGACAGCCAAACAGCATAACCCTTCCAAAAGAGAACGCCTCCGATGCATTTGACCCTGTCCGCCCGAAGAAAAACAAAACACTTGGGGAATAATTACAAGAACCAAACACCGGGCACCGAAAACCGGCCGCGCAAGAAAGGGTAGTAGAAAGGGGGTAGCAAGCGAAAACCCCGACCACAAAGCCGGCTTGGCCGCAACAAGTCTGTCACTCCTGAACCACTTGGTCCTTCACTCACTTGCTTCCTCTCATTAACGAAACACCCTCAACACCTTTCTCTCACTCTCCATGTCAGTTCTCCCCTCACCACCAAATATCCCCTCGCTGCCCAACCCCACCAGGCCCGGTCACGGCGACCGCTGTCCGACCCCCATGTGTCGGCGACCCGGAGCTCGAGCCGTACCCATTCCCACTTCCACTTCCATTTCCGTTTGCATACCCCCCACCATACCCGTTTCCGCCCCCATTTACCATACCACTGCCATATCCATTCCCAACACCATACCCATTCCCATTACCGCTACTATACCCATTGCCATTACCGCTCCCAAATCCATAACCGCTCCCGGTCGAGCCCAGCCCGGACGCCGAAGTAGCCGACCCCGGTGACCGAGGTAGTCCGCCGCTAGCAATCATGCTGTTCCACACCGGGCTGTTGACCCTGCTCCGGACAGTGGGCGTCCGTCGGCGGAGTTCCTCGAGCCGCTTCAGCATGTGGCTGCGGTTCCAGAGCCGGCGCACGTGCAGTTGCTTGGCGGGCGCTGGAATGGGAGTGGGCGAGTGAGGGTTCTGGTGGTGTTGTAGATAGGAGCCGGAGCGGGATTGCGGGTGAGGGCGGGAGTGGGAGTTGGAGCGGTGGCGGTTCTCATTGGCGTCGTCTTCGTCGTCGTCGTAGTAGTGGGAAGAGTGGTGGTTATGGCGGCCAGGCGTTGATGGTGGGGAGGCTACCTGGGGTACGTGCTCAAACAGAAGCATGGCGTCCGCCCATCGGGCGGCAAGTGCGGCGTGTTGGTCCATGAATGTGAACGTTACGGCATCCTCGTCGTCCGGAAGCCGGCAGGTGATGAACCTTTAGGGTACGTTAGACTGTCTGTTTCTCACACATCGATGGGACGAGGAAGAAACTCTGAGCACATGTTGCGTTGCGCTGCGCTAAGCTTCCTTACGGGCCTTGACTCACCAGGTGATAAAGTTCGGCAGCGATAGGGTGACCTCCTTCGAACTTGTGTGAAGTTGTGGCGACCGCTGATACCCCGGAATCGTTTGATACTGCGGTGGCCGTAGGTCTTGAGCGCGGAGATAGGCTGCGTAGGCAGCTGCGACGGCTCGGTCTGAGAAGACCAACCGCATGCGGTCGTCGATGACCGACACGTCGATGGCGACGAGGTTCGGCATGGTGATGGTGGGTGAGGATGTGAAAATCTCGCGCGAGATCTCACTCTGGTGTTTTCGGTGTGGGTGGCGGTGAGCGGTGAGCTGGATCACGGGTGACTCTGCAAAGGGGTCCTGGTGTTCGACTTGCACGAATGGCAAATCCGTTAGTTACGCTGTTGAGCGATGATGTGTCTGGTTAATGGTTATTGCTTCTCCTCTCCCAACAGCCTTTGGTTCCTTCGGGTTGTTCTTGAGGAGAGCAGTCCAGCAGAATATCTCAAGACCGAGCCGCGCCGAGTCATCGCGGTTTTCCTCCTCCTTTGTCGTGTTGGCAATCAGTCCACTGCGGTTCTGCTGGCCCCTCCATCCTGCACCAATGGTAAGGCTCCAGTTGTTCGGCTCGTGGTGTCCTTTGCCCGTCCTGCAGATGGATGCTGCAGAACCGTTCCCACTTACTCCCCCCATGCAGCCAGTCAACAGAGCCCCAAGCCCGCCACCGCGATGCTCCAACTCTCAGCCCAGCCGCGAACGCCTGACCGCCATCCATACAAGAGTGCAGTCGACCCTCCTTGAAACGCGATGTCGTTGGGCTGCCAGTCCCAAGAGTTTCAGTCAGGTACAAATGAGTGGGCACGCCCGCATTTTCCTCCGCCAAATTCTCGTCGGTCGGCCTGGACCCAGGCTGCGAAGGACGGCAATGGTTGAGCGTTCGGAAGCATGGAGCTCAAATCGGTCGAAATGGACCAAATCCGAAATATCTACCGCGCAGTAAGTGATGTGCGAGAAAACGGTGAGGTGATGCAGGCTTAAAAAAAGCCGGGTTTCGCGACGCCATTTCCCAGCCGTTGCCGCTTTTTTCCCCCTGTGGTTCCGGCGCTGCAGAACAAGACTGCGGAAGCGTTGCAAAATTTTCCGTTGGGCCGAGAACGCAGCCCAACCCAAATGTCTCAGGCTACGAGCATCCCGCCACCATCGTTATCTCTCAATCGTAAAATAATAAATCCCAGTGTCGACATCGCGGTAAATAGTATTTGATGATAACGCTTCGAACTTCTCCCATCCTTGGTGATTGGGAACATCCTCGATCGTAGCGGTCGCCACGGAAAGCGTCTCAGGACAGAGGCGAGTTATTGTCTCAGCGAGCCACAGCGGCGGCTGAAGGCAACTCCCTATCCTTCCTCCCAAATTTTTTCCGGGATCCCTTTTTGGGAAAAGAGAGGCTCTCGTGTGTTTTGTTTCGTTGGCGTTCAGTCTGTGGCAGAAGCGATTCCGGCCGCAACTTGGAAAAGTGGGTCTACGCTGAGGAATCCGTGCGAAGTCAAGTCATCGTGAAGCTTGTGAACCGAATGGTGTTGGGCCAAGCTGGAGAGGCACTTAGGCAGTGATAACCATGTGGGAAACAGACAAGACTCGGAGAAAACGTCATAAGATAAGCATCAGAAATTATTGTTGTGTTTCACCTGGCAAAATGCGGGAGCCGCAGTCCACGAAGTCCTTTTTTCAACGTCCATCGGAAGGGGCGGTCCGGCCTGTAACCAGGTTCGGAAGGTGGGGCCATGGCTATCAAGGTTCTCATTGCCGGTTCCCACAAAGCTGAATTTAAGGATCATGGTTGCCCTTTTCGAATCTTGGGGCTCGGGAAAGACCATGACCGTCGAGTAACATGTCCTGTTCACGGCACTTGTACCTTTCTCATCACCTCCCGCTTCTTCACACCTTTGTTGTTCTTCAGTCCCCTTCCTAAATGCCAAACCCCAGCCCTCATTCAACACTCGAATTAATTTATAACTTTGTCGATGTTTGAAGACTCAATTTTGACCTTTAAGATATTACTGGCAGACAGGGAAACACCAGTAAATTTTACCCCGAGAAAAGAAGAGGATTATGTGTGTTTGCTGAGTGTCTCACCAAATGAAATTGTATGGTATGTGAACACGAAAAGCCAGAAAATGTTGCTTGGCTGGATAGAGGCAAAGCAACCATCAAGGTTCTCACAATTTCAACCGTCAGGATTGCTCGGCAATATTGCGTACATTCTGGGCATTTCAAAAGCCAATGAGCTGTCTGATAATTCCCCGTCTGCTCATGGTTGCAAGACCAGCGTGGACCTCCTGGGCTCGGTCACTTGATTCTGTGCGCCCTGCAGACGGGATGCCACCCGGGCTTGTTCCTTATGCTAAGGTTATTCGCATCCCGAGTGAGCGCGAGTTTCTTCAACACGCGCGTGCCTCGAGACACATATAGGAGACCATGAATAGAGGGAATGGGGGGTGAAAAACGGCTTTCGAATTTCCATTGTTCTCCCTTTAATACCGCTCGCTCCCCGACCTAGTCTAAACCATTTGATCCTTTCCAGAGAAGACTTCCAGCCCCTCTCTATACAGTCACCAACGTTTTTACCAAGACTCTTGGCCCGTGGGGACCAACGATATATCTTTCTCACGCCAAGTACGGCACCTTGACGACTCAGTTGCAGCATGGGTTCCCTCGGTGTCTCCGCAATCATCCCGCGCAATTTCCCTTGAGCGTATGGCTCATAAGTCGATCGCGTGCCCCAAGTAGACAGGAAGGGGAGTAGAAACCAATACTCTGAGCGTGCGTCAGTCCGCTGAGTCTTATAACGGGTGGTCACATTCACTCTTCACATCTCCGCCAACAAAACCACACGTCTGCTGTGATGTTTCGGCACAACACCGTCCTCTTACTCGCCGCGGCGTATTGGGGGGTTCCAGCCACGACCCTCGCTGCGGTGACACCCACGCCGACGGAAGCCCACAGCGCTCCCGTCGCATCGAGCTTCACTGCCGTGTCGGAATGCCATCTCCATGGCAGCGCAGTATATTGCGTAGCTGGGACCGCCGAATTTGAGGTCCACGCTAGCGCGACGGCTACACAAGATGTCCCGCCGGCCTTTACGGGGTGTCATAGCCATGGGGCAGAAACGTATGTCCTGCCAATTTCATTAACAACATTAATTACCGCCCGATTTGACTGATATCATTTTTGTGCAGATTCTGCCTTGACCCCAACGGAAATGAAGTAGAACTTCATCCTGCCGGTGAAGAAGAACACGAAGACCATGAAGGACACGACCACGAGTCTTCAGGCGAGAATTGCCATTTCCACGCTGGTGTTGAGTAAGTCCTACTACCTGACCACCTTTTTCGCGTCCGTGTCTGCTAATTACTTAACCACGACAGGCACTGTACCGGCGGTCATGCTCACGAGGCCTGCGAACTGATCCAGAGGGACTACAACGTGTCTCTACGTGTCGGCCTACTGTTCGTCATGCTTGTAACCAGCTCCATTGGCGTGTTCGTTCCGATTCTAGTTGCGTCCTATGTTTCCCCCAGCCATGCGGTTTTCACCATTTTGCGGCAGTTTGGGACTGGTGTCATCATTTCGACGGCTTTCGTCCATGTGAGTGGGGTGTTTCATTGTCGACCATACTGGTTTGCTCCGCGGGTAATTACTGACCTGATTCAAGCTTTACACCCACGCGAACCTGATGTTCCAAAACGAATGCTTGGGAACGCTCGCGTACGAATCGACGGCCTCCGCAATTCTCATGGCTGGTCTATTTCTTTCATTTCTGATCGAGTACGCCGGCAACCGCCTCGTCCAATGGCACCTAGGAAAAGCTGGGTCTGCAAGCGTTGAGTCCGTCAGCTCGGGGAATGTCCACGATTCCACTCCCGCCGCCCGCACCGACATGGTAAACATCATGGTGATGGAGGCGGGTATCATCTTTCACTCTTTGCGTTAGTCCCTCCATTCGCTCTACCGTTCGCTATCCTCATAAACATCTAACAATCTACCAGTCATCGGTCTTACCCTTGTCGTTTCTGGCGACAGCTTTTTCCTCACCCTCTTCGCAGTCATCGTATTCCACCAAATGTTCGAGGGGTTGGCCCTCGGCACCCGTATTGCCGCTCTCGGCCGTGCATCCCCAACGGCCACCATTGACAACTCCTCATCCACAGAGTCAAACGACAAGACGACGACAGTCCACAACGTCACTTCCTCCACGTCTAGCACCGTCACCATCGCCAAGAAGCTGCTACTCGCTTTCCCATTCGCCCTCATCACCCCGCTCGGCATGGCCATCGGTATCGGCGTGCTACACCGCTTCAACGGCAACGACCCGGCCACGGTCATTGCGCTGGGTACTCTGGACGCGTTGTCGGCTGGTATACTGGTGTGGGTGGGTGTGGTGGAGATGTGGGCACATGACTGGATGATGGCCGGCGGGGAGATGACGCGTGCGGGAGCGGCCCGGACGGCTTTGGGTTTGGGGGCATTGGTGGTGGGCATGGGGGTGATGAGTTTGTTAGGCAAGTGGGCGTGATTTATGAGCCGGGTTTAGGTTGAGATGTGTGATGGGGCCACGTGTAATGTTGAAGATAAAGAGGCAGTGCATAGTTCTTTTGTTTCAACAGTATATGGTGTCATCGTATCTTCCTGTCCAACGCATGCTGGCCGAAAAAAAGGTCCGGCTGATATGGTCCGGCTGATATAATTCTGTGAGAGATGAGACTTAATACCAGTCAAAAGCACATGGCCCGGATCACGTCAATGCAATAAGTAGAGTGGAGGTCATATGAGAACCCGAATTTGACACTATGGATCAAACCAAAGAACATATTCCAAAGAAACCTCGAGTGAGATGCTCGGTCAGTGACATGTTTGTAGGTGCTTGTCAAGTCTTTCATGGGGAATACAGCCCGCTCGACGGCCAAGTATTTAAGGCGCGTATATTCCGGTTCCCTCAAGACCCAGAACTTACCCCGGTATGCTAGACGCAAAGGAAAAATCCAAGAATAAGACAAAATACACTAACAGGCCAGGATGTCCAACTCGAACAAGCCCCAAACTTCAAAGTCGCCTTTCTCCACTGGCTCCTCCCCAAGTCACCGTAAGCCAAGCCCTGATGGCATTGAACTGACCACCTTTTCCTCCAATGCCGCACCGTCCTCGAGTACGGTCTCGGTAGCTGGACCTTCGCGGCCCACAGGGCAGCCAACGAATAAGAAAGACGCAAAAAGAGACGCGTTGGCTGTTCCCGGTGGATGGAACTCCGTCGTTGACAGGTGGGCGGAACAGGGGGAAGCCAGAACGAGTGGAGGAGCAGTCGGGAGTTCGAGAAGTGTGGATGTATCAAGTACTATGGGAATGTACGCTCCAAGCTCCCATGCTCCGTCCACAGGCAGTAAGGATAATTCGAAGACGTGATCAAGAAGCCTAGGTAGTTTCAGAATTTAGGTTGAGGGCAGGGAATTTGGGGGCCTGGGAATGATGGGTGGGAATGTTTTGAGGATTGAGTGGCCTGAGACCAGCTTGGCCTTATCTTGGAAACGGCCGAGGGAGGGATGGAAAAGGGGAGTTGACATTAGGACGGGATAACGGAACAGCACACCATTTGCGTTTTGAGATCTATCAGATGAGAAGCTATTTAACTAATGTTAGTTTAAAATCAAGAGGCTTGGTATATCGTAGCTCCATCGTCACATATTGCTAGTCTTCATGGCGTTAGTATGCAATCCGGGTCTGGCAATGGTCAAATAACACTTTGTAGGCCGGACTCCCAACGGATTAATTTACAGAACACAGCAGACCTGTGACATGTCACACCTGTTCGTAGCAAGCGGACTCGCCCGGTCGGAACTGATGACTCCATGTTCCGAAAAGTCTAGCTGAACAGAGCTGGTGACCGAGAGCGAGAGATTGAAGACCCTATTGGAGACCTATTTTGCTACTACTTAGTCGCTGAGATGAAACGATTCGCTATCAAGTTGTGACTGGACAGATGAAAGCCACAGGGAAAAGTTAATTATATCCTGAGTTGTAAATAAGAAAATGGAAGGGATATATTACATAGATATCTAGAGCCGAAAGATCTGAACAACAAATACCGTAAAATCGAATTTGGACAAGATGAAAGAGTGATCCGATGTACGCAGAGCTGATATGAAGAGATGAGGGTGATAGGTGGCAACACAGGGCATCCATTTTGGCGTTGCTAAATCGGAATTTTCTTGTACCATCGTCGAGTCACCGCGGTGTATGTAGGGAATGGTTGATCAGTGCTCAATGACGGACGGTCTTCTACGAACAGTCGCCATGTTCCGGCACACTCGACGTTGCCGCGCGGCCAAAACTTCCTGTCTATTTAAACAGGCCATTTACCTGGATCCATTTCATCCCTTCACACCCTCTTCAACTCGCACCTGCTTCCACTTACTGCCTTACCTCCCTCCTTCCCTTCTTCAAACCAAACCATCCTTTTTCAAACTCAAATCTCGCGTTATTGATTCGGCATCTACCCAACCGCGATAGAACCGAAGCCGAGAATTTTTATCCACCGGCAGTGGACGTACAATTTTATTTGTAATGGACGCTCCTGCCGCCACTCACTATGTCCACCGCGACTATTATGCCATCCTCGAAATCCCGCCGACCGCCGATGAGGCTCTCATCAAATCGAGCTACCGGCGCCTGGCCAAATTGAAGCACCCCGACAAGAATCCGGACAAGCCAGACGCGACGTCCGAATTTCAGCTGGTAAGTCGCCCCCGCGAGGAAAAAAAAACGCAGACATTTGCGTGAACACCGAGCATTATTCACTGATACACTCGATCATCTAGCTCAGCGATGCGTACTCGACCCTTGCGAACAGCTCCAACCGACGGAAATACGACGCCAAGTACTACCCATCGGTTTCGCATCGGCATGCCACGGCGGGACATTCTACAAGGAACCCTTATGGCTTCCCTCGTCACTCTTCGGAAACTTCCGCCCCTTGCGCTGGGCCCGTCCCGAATGACACTATTCCCGACCCCATCACACACTGTAACGCAACAATCGACCTCTACACCCGACGTGTTTTCGAGCTCGACGGTATACTCAACGGCCTTTATGCCAATTATTCCATCCTATCCATGCAGCAGATCACCGCGGAGCAAGACATCGAGAAGACCGAGAATGACCTCGCAAACGTCAAGATCGCCATCAAGCGGGACATGGAGGCCATCCTGAACAAATACAAGGTCGACTCTACCCAAGAAGAGGCTTCCTCCCCAAGGTCCGCTCCCTCTCCCCCAGATGATAACGAAACCACAACCACGGCAACGGTCACTGATACCACCTACCGCAACACACCCCTCTCTGAAGCCGACTTCAAGACTCTCAACGACTGCATCGAGAAATACCAGAAAGACAAACACGCCCTTGAAACCCAGCTAGTCAAGCACAACACCACCGCACACAATCTCCAAAAGCGGATCACCCGCCTCGATCGGGACATGTCTGTGGTGCGCGACCAACGTACCTGGGCCCAACAGTCCCTCAACACTGCCATGTCGGAGAAGAAGTTCTGGAAGGCTGATATGCAGGCCCAGAACCAGGCACGGCAGCAGCAGTACCAGCAGCAGCAACAGCGGCAGCAGGCGGCTGAGGCGGAAGCTCAAGCTAAGGCGGAGGCAGAAGCCCGAGCTGCGGCGATGAACAACACGCAGGTGGGGTCGGCGTCTGCGTCCGAACCGGGCAAGGGAGCGGAGGGCAAGAAGAAAAAGGAAAACAAGGATAAGAAAGTGAGGTGGCAAGTAGAGGAGGAGAAAGCCGAGAAGAAGGTGCTGGATGCCTGGAGGCAAGAAGCGCGGGCCAGGGAGAAGAGGCGTGAGGAAATGAAGCGAGAGAGATGGGCGCGCAAGAACCCGGAGCAGGAGTCTCTTCACCGGGCGTTTAAACAAAAGTTGGACCTCGAACAAAGGGTACTTGAGGAAATGGAGGCTGAGGAGGCGGCCGCAGCGGCGGCACAGCGGGCTCGGAAGGAACAAGGAAAGACTACGATGACGGAGGAGAAGGAAGTGGAGGCGCATGATGCTGAGGCGCCCCAAGATTCCAACAACTGATCACTCCCGGGGGGAGGCCCGGCTCATGCATTTCTCGGTTCAACATACAGACTCTTAGGCTGTCGTATATGATTGTCAGTGGGCTAGAGTCGAGTCCCACAGCCCACTCGCACCAAGCAGGGGATATTTGGCCAGCAGCCTAGGAGGAGGACAAGACAACAGGTGGCAACGGAAAGGCGTTTTTTTTTTTTTTTTCGTTTTCTTTCTTTTTTGTGGGCCTACATGGGTTATTGCCATACACCGAGATACAGGAGCGATCTCTGGTGAAATACTGTAGGAAGGTGATTCAGGAGTTTGGGCGTGTTGCCCTATTTGTTGGGATTTTACAGGCGAGGCTCAAGGGACGGCGATCCGAATGATCGGAAGAACAGCTCAAGACAGGAGCACGATTGTTGTAGCAAGACCATGTAGATGATTAGAGGCGCTTTCGTTGTAGTAGTTAGCCAATGTAAGATATAAACTCTACTAATACGCAGGGTATCTCCGAAGAAAGTGCAGAACCATCGCCAATTCCTATAACACAGTGGCATCAACCTGTAATGCCTTTTCGTTACGCAACCATGCCAAATACCAACCCATCATTGTACCATGTACACACACAATGCCCTTATTAACCCAATCACTTCAACACTTCAACTCGCTTCTCGTCTCGTCTCGTCGTGTTAACCTAAAATCCAGCACCCCAAGTATTACCCGCTCGTCCACCATTCGTCTCAACCTCGTACCTTCCTAAGCTCTCTTGCCACGTTTGCCAGTCAAACCCTTCATCCATGTTCGTATCCATATCCTCGCCGTTGCCCATGGTGGGCATCTGCATGATATCGGGTGTGCCGTTCGCGGGCCAGAGCCACGTGGGGAGGTTCTCATCCGTACCGTTAGAGTTCAGAGAACTTTGCTGGGGTAGGCCGTGTGGTGTGGGTTGTTGTGAGCCTTCTTGCTGTTGCTGCTGTTGGGATTGTGTAAGATTGAGAGGCATGCTCATCGACGTGGAGGTCCTCCCAAGTTGCTGTAGGGTGGGAATTGATGACAAATTAATATCAAAAGTTCCCGCGGACGTACCACCAGTTTGGGTGGGATCATCGGTCGGTTGGTACGGGAGGAATGCAGCACGGGCTAGGTCTGTGGGATCCGCCGACGCCCAAAGAGGTGCGAAATCGGTTGGGATAGAAGACGGATCCGCCATAGCGTCGTCGATGAACTCCATGATTTCCGGTTTGGCAAATTCTGAAGCGGCTTCCGGTATGAAGCTCATCGAGGCCTGTGGCATGGTTTGGCTCCGTGGCAGCTGGCGCGGGAATGACGATGGTTGAGGTTGTTCTTGCGGTTGTTGTTGTTGTTGTTGTGGGGCAGAGATATTAACAAGCTTCCGCCAGCGATCTAGGGCAACAGCGCCCTTCCTTGAACTGGGAATAGTACCAAAACCGTGGGGCGGAGAAATAGGCTGGTCCTTGAAGTCCAGCTCTTGAGCTGCTTCGGGGTCGGTTTGCAACCGCACAATCTCAGCCTCGCGATGCTTCTTCACCTTGATGTACAACTTCCGCAGCGGCATCCACACGGCATGGTGGCTAGCCAGCTTCTCGAGTTCAGCCGGGTTTGGCGACTGGTATGTCAGATTCAATGCGCCCCAAGCTCGTTCGGACTTGGGGCTCCAGGGTCGATGAGAGACTTCGATTAACGTGTACGCTAGCGCATGCCAATGGCTCCATGTCTGGAACAGCCAGCGCCATTGTTTGCACCGTGGGTCTGTGTTGAGGACGTGGCTGTACTCGAACACGTCGAGGGCAGCGTTAAGAAGGCGGGCCCGCACTGCATCAGAGAGCTGGTCGTCGTCCGGCCCCGGAAACAGGACAGGCTGATAAATAACGAGGGTCATCTTGGCGACGATGATGCGTGTGACGATGGACGCGACCCAGTACATAGGGTTGGAACTATCTCTAAGGAGCGAATTCTCCACTTTGTTTGAGACCTCGGACAAGAGTGCCTCACGTTCCTCGAGTGTTTTGTCGGCTTCGGCTGCCGATGGTGGGGCGATCTCGGCTGATACTGTGTGCAAGCGCCGTGACAAGGAGCAAATTTCATAACGAATCAGCGAAAACGTCATGTCCGTGGTGCCTTCTCTTGCCTTGGGAAGGCTCGTGCTTTCGGGCGAGATATCGGCGTCATTAATGTTAAGCGGGATTTGAGTGTCGAAAGTTCCGGATCCGATCGTGAGCTCGGTTCCTTGGTCTTCGGCGGAGCGGAGGTCGAGGACGCACACGGCCCAAAACAGACGGCGGCGCATTTCGATCTGGAAGGGTTTTAAGTTCGGAAAATGGGACCCGTCTCGATGAAGGCCCAGGGCTTGGCTGAGGCGAATCAGCAATCCGGTAAGGCTCCAGGCAAAACGGGTGTCATCGTGCCGACGGACGAGGACGAGGAAGAGCATGAGAGCTTGAACAATAGTGAAATCAGGCTTGGTGAGAAACTCGGCCTTCGCCAAGGCCTGTTCGACAGCGAAACGATACTTTTGGACCAGGGTCTTCTTCTGGGTTCCAAAATTTAATTGTACCTGCGACGAGTCAGCATGTGGCTCCATCCCTCCCATGCATGATATCGTACCTCTTCCTCGTCCAGCGAGGTGATAGCGGCATAATAAATCGAAAACATCAAGGCCTCGGTAGATGGGTTGAGATTATCAAGATTATGTCGAATGTCTTTAATGATCTTGCTCATTGACGGCACGTGGACGACTTTAAGAATGGGATCGACATTTTCCTGATACACCTGCCAGATAAATGGGATCTGGGAAGGCATGGGGTGCAGTTTCTTAAGATCGACGTCAGCCGACCGGTATCCGACAACGAAAGATTGGTGTTCCAGTCGCATTCTCTCGTGCTCCGCGGAGTCAGGGCTGCCCGCGACATCTGACACAATGGACTCGTCGTCACTGAGGTCCTGGGACTCCTTCCGGAGCTCGTCGAGCTAAACCATTGTCAGAGCTACAACAACAAATCTCGGCTTTAACAAATGGACATGAGGCTTACCTCATCATTAATGGATGACCACAGCGAGCTACTGACGTATCGCGTGACACCCCTCTCGTTCAATACCAACCGGCCAAACTGCTTATGCACATCGGGTGACGGCTTGCCTAGCGAGTCCGTATCTGACAAGGAGCCGGATGTCGGCCTAAGCTGCAGCTTCGGGCCAGACGCGCCCGGTGAGTCGTGAGCGGAGCTGCTGCTGCTCGGGGCATTTGGCCCCGCGCCCATGCGGGCCATGATATTGTGGTGATCCTCCTTGAGATATGCAAGCCCACCAGCGTCAGAGCCATGATCTGGGCTGTACGGATGGCGAACCGATTCCACCTCGATCTGGCCGCTGAGCTCCTCGACAATGCCCTCCAACTTCCGCAGGCGCTTCATCAACTCGATCTCGCGCTCGCTCGACGGCTGCTTCGTTGGGGCATTGGGATCCTTGGGACGTGGTCGGCGTGGCGCGCGGCCCGGGGCAGGGAAGATACACGGTATTAGGGCGCGGCGACAATTGGAGCATGGCATGTGCTTGTCACAACGGACCTGCCGGTGGTTAGCCAACCCGTCGGACGTAGGATTACGGGGTTAGAGGGGAAGACCGTACCTTTCTCCTCCGACATGTTACGCAGCTGCGCGGGTTGAGAGCAGGGGATGGGGTAGCCGAAGGGGGGTAAACAGAGGCGCCGGGTGGAGGGTGGCGGGCGAGCGCAATGATCTGTTGTGGATCGTATGTGTCCCCAGCGCCGGCGACTGCAGAGTGATCAGTCGACCGCGGGCTGTCGCCGACCGGTCGGGTGTCGGAGTTTGCGTCCCCATCCATAACCGTAGACACTGTGTAGCCGGCTTTCGTTTTATTATATGGACGGCCGGTAAAAACGGCGCACGAAGTGGACGACAAGAACGGAGGTATCGGTTCAAGTCCGGTTCAGGCCGGACTCGAGGGGCCTGAGGTCTCAGACGGCGGGTCTCGAAAGACTGGGGGTGGAATCTAGAAGCGGATCAATTCGTACGTATTATTCAATACAGGGCGTTCGGGGGGCACCGCAGGCTGCCAGCAACCGGTATGTACAGCGTCTTCGATGGGGCGGCGAGAATGAATCGACGAGGTACCAAATCTTCTAGTCTCCGGGATCGATGATGATTCGGAGATAAATGATTCCCTCACCCAGCAGGGGCGGGAAACGGAAAACATTCCATGGTGGGGTCACACGGCACTGGCCAATGCCACACCGAGGCCCCTGCTCTAAACAAAGCCCCCGCAGGAGCCTGTCGTGAAGCCCGCCGACAAGCTGCCGCTTTGGGGCGATTTTTGGCGACTTGTCCCTGGTTCTTATTCCCGCCAGTTCCTTCCGGCAACCTCAACTGGATGGTGGGGATAACGAACGCCCGGATCTGACGGCCTCGGGTAGACACCCTGGAAGAAACTGCAGGAAACAGTCACGCACCTGCATCCTTTGCGTCCACGCGATCATCTGTGCTTTTCCATGCCCGTCGGACCTCCCGTGGCTCGGCCGAGGAAAGCTCGCCATAATTACTTTGGACTTTTCGCTCCATTGCTCATTTCTAATATATCCCGTAAACGGGGTACCCCCAGAAGTTGCCCATCTTGCTTAAGGAAATCACTCTTCCAACG
Source organism: Dichotomopilus funicola (assembly GCF_033296635.1). NCBI lineage: Eukaryota > Fungi > Ascomycota > Sordariomycetes > Sordariales > Chaetomiaceae > Dichotomopilus > Dichotomopilus funicola. Next base: position 109,960 of record NW_026944049.1, read on the forward strand.
GCTTCTCATCACCCACTCCATGCAAACGGCAAGCGGTTAACGGCTATCCCCGACCAGCGTTTCGATCTCAGGGTGATCCTTGAGCAGATTGACAATGGGCAGAAAAACTTGGGGTGTCTCGTCGCCCCCCGCAATGGCAACCTTGACGTCAGCCCAGGACCGCCATTTCCAGCTCTCGCACTTCTCAGGCTCTAGAACCTATTCATGTGTCATGACTCCTGATTAGTCGATACAGCCTTGTGAGGGAAAATTGGGCCAGCGAAGTGGATATACCTCCGGTTCTTGAGCCTCATCAGCCCTGCGACATAACACAAAGATGGTAATGTAGTGCTTCGTCGCACTAAAGACATCGTTGGTCAAGGCTAGGAACTTCTCCGCCTTCACAACGAGCCCCGTCTCTTCAAGTGTTTCACGCTCGGCGCACGAAAAGTAGCTCTCGCCAACTTCGAGATGGCCGCCGGGGAACTGCCACTGTCCTTGATGTTGGTCAGTGCATGTTCTTCTGTGTTGAGGTTCTGGCCATCGCCTTGGGGCCGTACCGTGGCCGTGCGAGCCCTTGCGAGTGCCAGTGACCATGCGTCCCTGCGCATCTTGCACAATCGCGGCAACGCCCACCCTGACAACTGGAGCTGTGGCCATGTGTTGGTATTCTTTCGGCCTAAGTCAAGTCTGTGTCATAGTTTGTTTCGCTTGCCCCTCCGTTGGCGGCCTTGTCTGGCGGAGAACCCCCGAAACGGCATTGTTCCGAATTAGGTATAGCGCCATGCAAATTGACATTTTGCTCAACACCAATGCCCCGCAGCGGTTGGGCCCGCCGAACAAGGCCTACCATGATTTTCCAGGCCATCGAAGTCGGAGCATTCCTACATTCCGGGTTGCATTGTACACTACCTATTTGGAATAATCTTCGGTACCTCCCAATCAACAAGAGACGCCAACCACAAATCCAAGATCATTTTCAAGTAGCTTCGGTCTTGCGCGCGCTTGCCCGCTCGGCTCTCATCCAATCCTGAAGCAGTTTGTCGCCTTTAGCAAATCCAGCCAGCGCACTCTGTTTCCACTCCTGGTATAAAGGAATGTTTGCTCCGTCCTCCTTCCCCAAGAAGCACTTTCGTAACCCCTGGAAAAGGGGCTCGAAATCGACCATGTCTTGAGGTATGCCGCCCCCCATGAAAAACAAGCACCGTTGCCATTTGCGGCTCCGGCGGATCAGCTCTGCCATATCAGCCCGCCCACGCCGTTCAAATATAGCAGCAAACTTGGTTTCTTCGTCAGAAAGTTCGTTGCTTCCATCATAGAACTCTCCAACCAGCCACATCATACAAGGCGAACTAAACGCGAGTTCTTTAGCCTCCGCAGATGCAAACTCCCAATCGATCACTCCGGTAATGTTGTACTCGTCATCGACCAGAATATGATCTCCTTTGTCATCGTAATGTCTGAGGTAGAACGGCCCAGTTTGAGACGCCGACTCAGCCACAAGTTCGGGCAAGGTCTTGAAGCGCCAGAGAAAAGCGAGATAGTTGTCTACCGGCAAGCCGCTAACCTCACGCGTGGCGAGCATGTATTGCTGTTGCCTCACCAGGGCTGTGTATGCCTCTGTAAGTGTATCGAACGGTCCCAGCGCTCGATCTGGGGTGACGAAGCAGGGCGCTTGGGCAAAAGGTCCCACTTGGGTACTTCCCTTGTTGGTGATTGCCGAGTTGGAAGACGGAACAAGAGAGCCGGTCAGAGGGATCGGGTGTTGTTCGAGCTCGAGATACAGATCTGCGAGTTGCTCCATGACCCGTGTTCGTTGATGTTCAGTAGCATCGCTCCAGTCCAGCGGCTTACCGGATAGCTTCTCCATAAAAATATAGGAAACCCCCACGGCGTTGTCCGGCGAACTCGGCTCGTACGCATACACCCGCGGTACAGGCACCTTAGTGTCGGCCAAGAATTGAAGTGTTGCAACTTCACTCAAAAATATCCTAGCCTGGACCTCAGGTGGTGGCAGCAGAGGATCATCCAGGCGAATCCGCGCAAGCCAAATGACACCGTCGTTGAACTCAATCTCAAGGTGGCAATTCTGACCACCACACCGGCTCATAATACGGTCAACCTGGGCGTCTGGTGCAACATCTTTTCCAAGAGATGAGATACTGCAGGGCGTGCCGTTGCGAGCCCTACTAGCCGCGGCCTCCAATGCCTCCACATTGATCTTTGCCAGGAGAGCTACGAGGTGATATCTCTTGGCTGTAGCATAGGCTACACCGGCGAAGAAACATGTTTGGTTCGCAGGATAAGATTTGAGTATGAGGGCGAGGCGGCTTTGCGGAGGGGAAGAGGAACTCCTTTGGAAGCATAGGAAATTGTAGCGAAACTACAGCCCGGAAATATAGCCGTAATTAATCCAAGAAACTGCAGCGTTGTGGGGAGTAGAGGAGGAATAAAATCTGTACTCAGCTAAGCTGAACTTGAACTGAAGCATTCAAGAAAGGAACCAGAATTATTTCTCTGGGATTGAGACCTACTGCATTGCATTAATTAATTATGGGAACCAACGGCCATGAGTGAACAGCAAGACAAACGACAACTGCATACCACACAGTGTCAGAACCCAAATTTACAGAGTCTGATACCACTCGGCTTGAAAGGGCACGGAGGGCATGAGATCCTCTGGCTTATAACTACTGAAGGAGTGAGTAGTGACCTAGTCTCGCGGCTCTTACAGGTAGAAATGCAAGCATGAATTTATCGTCGAAAGTGTTGATGGTACCCATTCTCGAAGAGAGGGAGCATGGCGCACTCAAGTATTGCCTAGCCGATGCTAGGGTTCTCGTCACCACATATGAGAAGCACTAGTGTAAAATGGAGCTGGGGGTCAGAGACAAGGAGGACTTGAGGTATTAACACTTAACCCCAAGGGCTCAAAGCATGGTCCGCGTCGAGGACGGAAAGGATATGAGCAGGAGGTGTAAGTACTGTAATTATTAGGTCAGTTTTCCAACCGAGTGGATCCAACTATAGTGATCTTGGGGCTCAGAAGGGCGCACTGGCACTGGCCGCAGAACGGCGCACTGGCCGAAGTGGTTCGAGGAGGTGCTTCGGCATAGTCAACACCGACCAGAAGAAAAGGCTCTGTGTTTCCGATATACCTAGGAGACAGAAACGAATAAGAGAGAGCAAAGACAAGGACTCGGTTGAACAACGCACGATACACACGAAATACTGACGGTTTTTGGTGAACGGCGTGGAAAAACTTTCTCAAGATGTGCACTGGTGTGCAAGGCTCGGCGAAAAGTGCAACGACGACCCTTGTCGACCCCCACCTGTGATGCAACACTCCAAGACCCCGGCATCCTTGTCGCCGGAATCCGGGAGGCGAAGAAGACCCCAATCCCGTTCACAGCAAATCCAGAAGTTTTTGCCGCTGCCAATGACTCGAACGCAGGAATGTTTGGGCCCAAAAAACTTTAAAAAAGGCGCACCCGACGTGGGACTCGAACCCACAGCCTCAAGATGCACTTCTACAAAGAAGGATTAGAAGTCTTGTGCGCTAGCCAATTGCGCCAGCCGGGCCGGATTATTTCGAATTCTCAAACCCAGGCGCTTTGTACGTCGCCATGTCAGCACTCCCAGGGAGCGATAACAGTCATCTAGCACGCTGGTAAACGCCGGTTGACATAATTATTTAACGACAGCAAAGTAGCGGCCTTAATTTGTAGTGCTGAATTCGGTCATGAGTTGTGTTTCGCTTCTACTGGAATACAACACCTTAGTAGGGACTTGCAACGTTCGAGAAGTGAAGAAGTTAAGCGAGGTCGTGTGTTACCATGATTCCATTTGTTAGAGAACAAACAGCAGAACCACTAATACACGCCCGGAACACCTCTAAGTGCTATGAACATTCGTTGGCAATATGTTCAAGGGAATTTTATCACTCTGATGTTATCCACAGCTCAGATGGGGGTACCTATGTTCCATACCATTTACAGGGCGGACTTAATTTATGTATTTTTGTTTTGTTGTTTCCGCCCCTTATTACTTTTCTTTTTTAAACCTTTCAAACTTGTTTCCTTACCGACCGCTGGCTCCTTCAGAAAGCCAAAGCACAATGGAAACAGTTTTCTACCACAATTCCTTTATTTGTCACGAATGATTCCATTCTAAATCCAACCACTTGGACCCTCAGACTACCAGGTATCAGCCATCCTTTCCCCACGTGTTCCTTTCCTCCTTCACCCAGCCTGTTGACAGCGGACCATGACACCAAACCAAACCCCTCTCCCTACCCTCGCTCCATCCCAGCCGGTGGTATCTCCATGGTCATTTAAACATAGAATCCATGACAATATGCAACGTGATCATTCCCCAATTTAAAACCGTCCTATGCACCGCCCATCCAGGATTTTCAGTGGAAACAATCTATCCGTGTATGTTTGCCCATCCTGGTATCCCAGAAAAGAATTTGCTAATATGTGGCCATCAACATCAACGTCGGCATAAATAGACATCAATAAATGTCCTGCATCATCGTCTGTACGTGAACCAATTCCCCATCAACGTAACCCACCGGGGCCCTTCTCCACCACAAACCGGATTGGTTTCCTCACCCTCCGTTTCCGAGCTCCTCGGGGCGGCACCACCGGCCGCATGACGGGACCAGGCCCGAGGGGCTTCATCATACTAGCTGGGGGGTGGTTGATGTTGCCGATGCCGGGCCCTAGAGAAGAAGAGGACTTTTGCAGTCCGCCCCCGACCCCGCCAGCGCCAATCTTCCCTCCCTGGACATGGAGGAGCGCATTCTTGACCGCCGCAGCAGCGGCCGAGCTGGACGAGTTGGAACCCGAAGTGTTACTACCCCCAGCAGCAGCGATCGCCCATGCCCCTTCCTCCGTCTTCCTCTCATCAAATCCCCATCGCCCCACGCCGCCTCCGACAAGCCAGCCTCCCAAATTTTTACACTGGCTCACATCCACCCACTCGAGCCTCGCACACCCTTCCAACACATTCTCAACCCCATTTCCCGTCACCCTCACACACCCCCTGACACTGAGTCCTCTTAACTCGTTCAGATGCAGCGCCACACACCCCAGGCTCGCGTCACTCACAGCGCTCCCGCAAAAAGCCATCCTCAGCTCCCGCAGCAGCGGCAGCCCCAGGGCCACCACCTCCGTCGCGGTGTCCGATAGCGCGCAGCAAAAGCTCAAATCCAGATGTGTCAAACTCTTGGCAGCACCCACCAACGCCACGACACTGTTATCCGACAGATAGGTGCAATCCGCCAGGCAGAGATGTGTTAAACGTGTGAAGCGGTAGGGCGCCCAGGCTTGGAACCCGGCGTCGGTGATGGAGGTGCAGCGGGTTAGGCTGAGGGATTGGAGACGGGACGCCGCGTGCGCGGCGAGGTGGGCCATGGAGCGGTCGGTGATGTGTTTGCAGTAGGAAAGGTTCAGCCGGCGGAGACGGGGGCAACCGATGATGGTGCCTGGGGGAGGGGGAGGTGGGTGCGAAGGGGGTGGGTTTGGCGGTGGTGAGCGGGCTAGTTGCTGCTGCTGCTGTTGCTGCTGCTGCTGCTGGGCGCGACGGGTTTTGCCCGAGGGGGCGATGACAACGTTTTTGTTGTTGGCTCCGTTATTCGCGGGGCCGTTCTCACGAGAAGGTGGTGGGTTTGGCACAACCCAGCCAACGACTCGCGCTAGGAGGTTGTCACCGACTTTGCGACAATTGCTCCAGTCTACTTCCTCTAGGCCCTTGGCACATTCGCTCATCTCGAGGATCTGGGATGCCGATACGTCCCAGACGCTGCGCATACGCCAGATCTTGACATTTTTCCCGCAGGACCTCCAGAGAGTCTGGAAGCCCTGGTCAGTGATATGGAAACAATTGCTGATATCAAGCTCGACTGGGCGAGTGCCAAGGAACGGGGCGATGATGTTAGCCACGGACCAGTCGTTGACTTTGCGGTTTAGTTGGCCGAGGTCAACGCGCCGACACAACTCTGGGCTAGTTGATAGCATGTGCTGCCAGCTCTTGCAGACGCCCCTCAGTCGAATCATCTCCACCAGGTCCATATGTTTGAATACCTCGATCCAAACCCTGTCGGGGAACCTGGCGATGCTCTTCCCCTTTTCTGATTGAGGGAAAATGCGGGCCCTTTTGGGAAGTGGCGAGTCATCCAACGAGATCGGAGACAGAAGCGGGGGAGCTGGAGTGACGGGAGGTACCTTGATACCGCCCACGATCACGCTGCAATCCGTCTGAGGAGTTGGGGGGGCTAGGGAGTTGCGCCGCCTATTCCGTAGGTTCTCCATATCCACGCTTAGGAAAGGGTCCGGATCCGAGGGACGGCGCGTGTCTTCCTCTTCCGTTGGTGGGGAGACAGGTTGTGTAGGTATGGAGAATGTGACGCCCGGAATGGGCTTTTCGATCTGCGGTTGTGGTTCGGCTTCTCCATTTACCGGCGCATCCTCCATCTCGACATCTTCCGTCTCGGGGTGAAAACGTTCCCGGGCCGTTTCCTCAACCTGGGACTTCACTCCTGGCGGGCATCTCTGCCACAGCTCGTCAAGAACATCGCCAGGAATGATGAGGCACTCGACGTCTGACACGGCGCGTACCGTGGCTGTTCTCCACTGAGAGAGACCGAGGCTGGCAACCTCACCAAAGTACTGCCCTTGTTTTAACCTGGGCCGCGCATATGTAGTTTTCGTAGTCCGCCTCAAAGTGGGGCTCACGGGCTCTTGTACGACCTCGGCCTCGCCACGAACAATGAAGAATATGTCATTGCCTGGAGCGCCCTGGCGGACAATATCCGTAAACGGTGGGTACGACTTTGGCTGTGCGTTGAGGCCGAGGAAATGGAGGATGTCGCCTGGTAATGTCGCAAACAGGGGTAACTCTCGGAGTGTGGTTCGCACATTGACATAGCCACTACCAAGGGCACTCCCACTAATGGCGGAATCCTCGACAACCCCTGGACTTGGAGATTTGCGTTTCTTCGTGTTCACGACGGTGCCCTCCTTAATGACGCCCACTTCCCCCGTGCTGACCTCTCCGGGGATGGGCTCGCGCGCAAGGCTAGCAGAACTCGTATCGGGTAGCTTGACCGGTTGACTTCCCTCCTGTCTTTTCTTCTTCAGGATCGCTAATCTCTCTTGGGCTTCTTGACGGATTGCCTGCTCCATTTCGGGGTATTTCGGAAGCTCGGCCTGCAAGTCCTCCTTTTTGAGCACCACCAGCAGACACTTAGTCCGCGCAATGATCGTGGCAGTTCTAGGCATGTCCATGAGCACGCCGATTTCCCCAAAGAACGCACCGGGGTTGAGCTCGGCGTAGACGGCCTCTCCGTCACGGGAGGTGACGGCTACCACGCCCCGCACAACCCAGTACATCGCTTTGGCGTCATCTCCTTCCATCAGGATATGGTCGTGGGCAGCGTGGATCTGAGGTCGCAAGTGCTTGCCAATGGCGGCTAGAAAGTCGTCGGGGGCGGACATGAAGAGTGGAAAGGATCGGATGCGGTCGACTAGGTCCAAAGGCATGTCCGGGATGGTCGAGGCGGTCAGGGGCGAAGGGCGTATCGGGCGGGCTGGGTTGGTCTCGACATTGAACGAGCGCAGGACGGACGAGACTGAGTCACGCGCCTGCTGGCCGTTCTGGGTTCCGCTGGCGCCATACTGGGCTTGGTGATGGGCCAGGGCGCGAAAGGGCGAGGCGGCCGGGGGGGTGCGACTGCGTCGCATGGTTGACTGACTGACTAGGTAGCTAACTAGCTGTCTCGTGGACTCGTGGATGCGGCCGGGAGGATGAGCCTCCCGGGTCCGGAGAGGCGGGCGGTTGGGGCGGACGAAACTGCGCCTGGAACGTCCCAGTTACCTTAATACCGTATAGCAAGCTGGGTCGTGTCGGATGACGCCTGGCGTTTGGGCCGTCCGGAAGATTGCGAGGAACCGGCTCAGTTGCAATTAGGCGCAAGTTCTCTCATGCTATGGCCGCTCAGCCCGCGGCTTCCCCGCAAAACGAATACCAGGAACCCGTTTATGATTATGCGCCCTTCCCCCAGCTCCGAACGATCGTCGTGTGCGTAGTCGCGGGGCAGGTGGGGGTTCGCGAGGGGGAGCAATCGACTCCAAGTCGGGGCTATGTGGGGAGAGATACACCTGTCGCAGACAGCACCGAAGAGCCCAGATTCGAGTAGGTATCGTGGAATTGAAAGACACGCTCCCACTGTTGATTGTCCTCAGCTCCTTGAGATTGTGGTCGCACTCAGGCTCGCGCGCCGGTGTGTTTTGCGGATTTGCTCTGCCCTAGTGTCTGCCGGGTCCCGAGAACAAAGCAGTGTCTGGCGCTGGCGTTTGGCCGACAGTAAGCGGACGGAAAGGCAATAAGATCGCGGAGCGAAAACGTTCGAGCTAGATGGCGTTCTGTTAGAGATTCGATCAGCACTTCATGCTCTGTTCCCTCGAGTTCTTCCTCGCGCGCTACCACACCTCCTTTTCCCGGGGTCGTTTGCTTACATGGTGGGACGAGTTGAAACGTTCAGACACGCGCTTGCAAGGGGGGGGGGGGATTTGCAGCAGCTGAGCGCGACAGACTAACAAGATGTGGGGTAATGCTAGCGTGGGAGGAATGGTTCGTGGCAATTGCTGGTGGTGTTTCAGCAAGGCGGGCGGGGACCGGGCCTCCCTCACAGCTCCCAGCTGCCAGCTGGAAGTTGCAATTATTGAATTGTCGGCGTGCCGGCGCCGAATTGTCAGCGCGGGAAGAACGGGAGTGAAGAGAGCGGTAGGAGTAGTGGTTCGTCTGAGTCAGTGCTCAGGTAATCGACAGTGGTAGTCGCGCCGCTCGTGCTAAGCCGCTGACAGGTTCTCTCCAAGGTGTCTTTCTAGGAGACCCGTAGACGGGACGTGGGGCGTGGCCTTGCTGCGAGGCCCTGCAGTAACTAACAGCTTAGCTCGGTGGGTGCTACTGGTCGTTGCTGCACCTCGCGTTGATTTTCGGGTTTGTGGTGGTACGGATCTTCAGCTCTTCAGCAGACGCCAACTACGAAAGAGGTACGCAAGGGAGCATGGTGGGCGGACGGCGATGTTGGGTAAGCTGCAGGTGGGAGATGGGTGTATGTGTGTAGGCCCATCCAATGCGCAAGCTTGCAGAAGGTCCGGGTGCGTGGGTGTATTTCCGGACGGGAGCATGCGTCTGCCGTGTGTCTGCTTGCCTGTCTGGGTGCGTGCAGTCGGAAGAAAAAAACAGCACGGGTAAACAAATCGATCGGTCGTCGAGAGATGCCGTTCGCTGAAGCTTGCTTGGGGGTTTGGGCTGGGGGAGTTTGTTGTTGCTGTTGTGTTGTCCGTGTGCGGGTGCCCCTGGAAACGCTTCAAAGCTAGAGACGCAATGCAACCAAGGCTTGTAATGTCAAGGGTTAGACAGAGGAGGCTCTCCCGGTATTCTAGGTGCGGAGATGCAGGTGTTGTCAAAGCATGGCTGTCCAGTCCGTTTCAGTCATGGCGATGTCATGATGGAGCGAGCGGTGCAGGGACTCCCAGGTCCCCTTTTTGGCAGAGGAGCGCACGGAGCGGTAATAAATTTCGGGGGCGCCAGAGCTCGGCTTTCAGAACGGCAGAGCTCGCATCAATTGCGGGGCAATGAAACGTTGGAATGGTCCACAGCACTTGAGCATGCGTTTCGAGAGACGCTTCAAGGTTGAAGGGGATTTGAGCGGCTAGGAATCTAGAAAAATCCAAACATGAGGTTCCGGGCGGGACCGAGGTGAGTGGCTGGTCCCCTTCTCTTTCGCTCAGCTGGAGCGGAATCGTGTACAATGGCGGGGTGATCGTCATGACATTGCATTCCGCAGATGACGCCGCGAGACGGCGGTCCAGAACCGGGCGGACTGTCCCATTCTCCAAGTGTCCTTCAGTTGGTACGTCGGTAAGATCGAGAAACCTGTTGAGTAGCCAAGTTGTCAGCTCCACGGTGAAGGATGTCCATTCCGTTCACCTTTTCATCGGCGAGGCCGGTGGTTTCCCAGTCCCTGGTGACATGGAATTGCAATTTATTCGAAAACCGACAGCTGTCACAACCTTCGCGAATCATGTCACACCAGGCATGGTTTCCCCGGACCAGGGCACGGACCTGCAGCAGGAAGGAACTTCCAGAATTGTTCCACAAATGGTCCGTGCTCCTTCCAACCCGCGACAGTTTCGGTCTGTTTTTCTTCCGCTTCACCGGGACAAGAAACTGGACTTTGTCACCCAAAAGAAGTAAACATGGGACGGGAAAGGAAGCAAAGACGGACACAGTAGCAATAGTTATAGTACACAGGTGGGCAAAACATAAAACGCCTCCCTGAGCCTCAACGTTCCATTCTTTGGGATCACGGGACCCCGACATGGTCGGCGGGATTGCGTGAATCAACGAGTCAGTCGGATTTTGGGGACAACTCCTAAAGCCGGCAGGGTTAGGGTTTCGCACTCCGTTGACCCCGACGGAACCGGTGCTGGAAGCTTCCGGAAAAGGCCGGGTCAATTGGTCGAGGTTCCGCCAACCGCCACTTCGCAACGTCATTTCAAAGCAGCCTTCAATCTCAAAACCACCACAACCCCTCCTAGCCGCCCTCGATCGAACATCGTCGCACATCCTTTCGCCATAGATTGAGCAAATTCCACGATGTTCACACTTGCGATCCGCGCAGGCCCCGGCCGTCTTGCGACCAAGGCGCCGCAACTTGCGCGCGCATTCCACCAATCCGCCGCCAAGAACAGTTTCTTCACTGCGAGGACAGCCGCCCTTGCCCAGCGCCCGACGGCCAAAACCTCGTCCAACATCCTCGCCCGCCTTCGCGGCCCCGCACGCGGGTACCAAACACAATATGAGATCTACGTCGACCCAGCGACCCGGCGCCAGCAGCTTTACCGAAAGCTGCTGGTCGGCGGTGCCATTTTTGGCGGCACTCTCGTCACTGTCAACCTGATGTTCAACCGCGAAACCCGCGAAGATGGCGGGATGCCGGCGTTTGAGCGGTCCTACCTCAACCGGACCTTCACGCACACCGGCCTGGGTATTGGCATCATTGGCCTGAGTGCCTACCAGATGATCCAAAGCGGTTTTGTTTACCGCTTGATGGTGACCAACCCATGGGTGGTCGGCATCGGTGGCATCGCTTTGAGCATCGGCAGCATGATGTTGACGCGGGCGATCGACCCTGAGAAGTGAGTTCATTTCCTCCCGAGCGCCAGATGGTAAGGCAAAGCACATTTACTGACTTTTTTTCTCCCAGCTACGTTCCCAAGTATGCCTCGTGGGCCGTCTTCAACGCCACCCAAGCCGCCCTCGTTGCCCCGCTGATGACCATGGCACCGCCCGCCCTTCTTGCCCGCGCGGGCCTCTACACCCTCGCGATGATGGGCAGCATCTCGTTCGTCGGCGCAACTGCCAAGCAAGACAAATACCTGTACATTGGCGGGCCCCTCCTTGCCGGTGCGGCCATCGTCGCGGTCTCGGGCTTTGCACCGCTGGTGCTCCCCGCTACGGCTGTGCGGACCCTCGCGGTGACCGAGAGCCTGTGGCTCTACGGTGGTCTGGCCGTGTTTGGCGGCTTCACGTTGTACGATGTGCAGAAGGTGTTGCATCACGCGCGTGCGGCGGAGCGGGGCATCATCAAGGAGGACCCCGTCAATGAGAGTATCAGCTTGGAGCTCGACTTCCTCAACATTTTCGTGCGCATGGTGCAGATTCTCATGATGCAGCAGAACCGGAGGAGGTAAATGGGAAGCAAGCATAGGAGGCGAGTTGTTGGGCAGAAGGGGTTGTGAGGATAAGATACCCCGAAGGAAGGAAGATGGGATGGCTAGAGCGGGTAATTAGGGGCTAAGTCCCTCGAAGGGGCGTACATAAACCACCACCTCTCTACTCGGTGCTTTTTCTTTGTTTTACGGGCGCCTCGATGTTCCCGGCGGATGCCGTGGATATTCTCCCTCCTGTATTAGGTAGCCAGTGTGGTGTAGCCGCAGAAAAAGAAACAAAAAAACACAAGTAAACACTGCCCTTTCTACCAACTTCTTCGATGTCTTAGTCAAATTTCTGCGTTATGTGAACCTTCACATATCGCAGCATACATACAAGTAAATGGTGATCCTCACATTGTCGCCCTCCGACACTCTACTTCAACTCCGGAAATGACCTCAAAAAATGACTCGGGCACTCATAACCCGACGGGTTGTTGATCAGATACTTCTGATGGTAATTCTCCGCGTCCCACCATTCCTTAGCCGGCAATATCTCTGTGACGATCTTGTCTCCCGCCCCCTTCCCTGCCGTCCACCACTGCTCCGCGGCCCGCTTGGTGATGTCCCGCGCGATCGCTTCTTGTTCGGGCGAGTGGTAGAAGATACCGCTACGGTACTGCGTACCGCGGTCGGGGCCTTGCTGGTTGAGAGTGGTGGGATCGTGCATGCGGTAAAAGAACTCGAGGAGAGTGGTGTAAGAAAGGCGGGTGGGATCGTAGATGAGGAGGGTGGCCTCGGCGTCTAGTTAGTTCAAGATGTTCGAGTTAGCCCGTTTGCTTCAGAGTTCCCCTCTGGGAGATTTTGGAATGTACGTACGCCCCGTATTCCCACTGCACACCGCGCGGTATGACGGGTTCTCCGCGTCTCCGCCAATGTAGCCCACGCGCGCATCGTACAGACCCTTGTCGGCGAAATGCTTTCGGTACAAGTGCTCGACGCCCCAGAAGCAGCCGGCGGCCACAGTTGCTTGCTCGGCGCCCTGAGGGATGGTCACGGGCGCCGCGGCCACGGAGGAGCTCATTGTGGTGGTGGTAAAGGGGCGGAAGATGCGGCTGAGGAGAGAGGTCATTGACAGCAAGGGGATCTAGGCAGGTAAGGGGGCTTTGTTTGGACGAGAAGGTGTCAGTTGCGAAAATTGGTGGGGTTGCAGGTTGGCGGGTTGATTGCAGTGGGCTTTAGCGGGGTTGTTCTTAGGTATTGCGCCAGAAGAGAGCTGGCTTGCGAATTGCTTTTGCAATGAAAATGCTGTCGGTCTTGAAATTCGAAAGCACTCGAGATTATGGGCGGTATTAATACTATGAATTTAGACAGCTAAACATGCTAACAACGGAATTAGGGAAGAGCAATTCCAAATTGTAGATCATCGTCCCGGGCTGTGACGTCGGTCACTGCAGGATGACAAATCGCGGGGCTCAGCAAAATGATTCCAAACTGTGGCGCATCTGAGGCGCCAAACATCAACTCAATGTTTACTAGAGGTAGTCGACCCTGTTCAAAAAACATATCGGGAAAACTAGAAAAGCATAACATCATACCCAGGGATCAGGCCAAGTTCATGAACAATGAAACTGTACTCCGTCAATGTTCAAAGAACGAATCTGCAGTTGAGCTTGGGTTGTTTGCTTTACCCCTGAACTCGTAGTTGTTCGTATGCCCTTTTCACAGGCTCGCCTATAAAAGCCTACTAATTACTCCGTATTTAGAACACAGACCCCAGATTTCTTCGAATAAACCGGATCGCGAGGGATGCACAGTAATAATGAATGTCACCCCAATGACCAAACAAATGGTTATGCTCCTACGATATTTCTCTCAACTGACTTTAAAGTTCATGGTGAATCGATTCAAGACCGGCATTGGATGTTATAGGGGTCTTATTTTCTTGACCAGTATTAGGCTCGTTACGGAAGGCATGGCGAGCAGTGAATATGCTGGGATTATTATGATTTTACACGGAGTAGTAGTGGGTTAGGTACTACACATCAGAGAAAAAATTACTAGAGAAATATGTCTCTACGCGGTAAGTAGCTGAGTTGATTCATCATTATTGAACGTAGGAGGAATGTCACAATGCCTTCTCAGCCTTAGCGAGTGCGAGTTACTCGGCGTTAAAGCACCTTTGATCCGAGTTGAATGCAGCAATATTTCCTGTGTTATTTGCAGCCCATTTTCAAACACACCGGTGTGCGTGTTGTACTTTCGGGTCCCTTGAGTCAAAGAGTCATCAGATATTCTATAATTATAAATTTCATCCACACAACACACCCTTGTAGTGCCCGTAAAGGCCTATGTTAAACAATTACGCGCAAAACTCCACCCTTTCATCGAAAAATTAAGGTTGAGAAAGTAAGGAATGAGCAATGCTTCTAAGTTAGGTTGAAATCTGGTTCCCGAAACCAAGTTCCGGGAACTTAGTGTTGGAAAGTTGGTGTTGGAAATTTAGAGCTGGGATCTCAGTGTTGGAAGTCCGCGCTGAAAGCTCGGTGCTGGGCATGCTGTTGCTCTGCAACGCATATGATAAAACGGCTAATACCGCCGGCTGCCGCTAGAAGAATATCTCGTCCCGCTACCCGTATATCCCCCGCTCCCACTACCCGTATATCCTCCCGTCCCGCTTCCATAAGTGGAAGAACCCGAGCCCCCTCCTCCAAAAAGAGATCTATCGCCCGGAAGGGTGGCCGAGGACATCGAACTATATGTAGTGCCTGAGCTGGAGAATGGACTGGTGCTTGGAAAGGCGGTCGAGGTAGTTGAGCCGTACGTTGTGCCAGAGCTGGAGTATAAACCGGTGCCCGAGCCATATGTGCTGCTAGAGCTAGGATATAATAGACCGGTGGCAAAGCCGAATGTGGCGCTAGAGCTGGAAAATGGACCAGTGGTTGGCGAGGGGGTCGAGGTAGTCGAACCGTAGGTGGAGCTAGAGCTAGAGTACCCCCCGATGCCCGAGCCATATGTGGTGCTAGAGCTGGGGTATAGGCTGCTGCCCGAGTCGTAGGTGGTGGTGCCTGAGCCGTATGTGGTACCTGAGCCGTATGTGGTGCTAGAGCTGGAGCGAGCAGGGTAATCGTCGGCCCGAGTGCCCGTGGGACCCCCAGAGAGGTGGACGCGCGGCCGAAGCGCGCCAGCCCTGCTGGTGTAGCTGTAGCCACCTGTGGAAGCACCCCCATAAGTACCCGTGAGACCTCCCGAAGTATAGCCACTAGGCCCAGCTGTGCTCCGCGTCCAGCTGCCGGAAGTTGGTGACCTAGAGTACATATTATTATACCCTGGGTTGAAAGGAGGGGAGGTGGATTGCGATGCTGGTGCGGTGGAATACAGCGCGGTGCTGGTGGCGGAATCGACTACAGGGACTGAAATGAGCGTGGGAGTGCGGCTGCGGGAGCGGCTTCGACGGCTGTACGGCGGCGAGCTGCTGTAGGTCCGCCCGGGCATGGTTTATGCAGGTGAAGAAGGTAAAGGATGTGAACTGAGCTAGTCGTGAATGGTGGTATGAATTTCACGGTAGGCTGATCAGGCTGTGCGTTAAAGGTTCACTGTGTGATCGAGCTAGGGAAGAGAAGTGGTGCGGGAAATGGTCTGGGGTAGAGAGCGGGTTGGGCCATGGTATTTATACCCATGGATTCAGTATAATTTCATCATAAGAGAGAGGGGGAATCCTTAGCACACCAAAGAACAACACATTGGATGGGTTGTTTTGTTGTTCACAAGCCAAACCGCCATCAACACCACAGACGAGCCTCTCATTGAGGGTTTGTTGTGCTGGCGAACATGTGTTTACTGCCTAAACTTGTGATTCTCCTAGAATATAGCTATCACACGCACTGTATAGCAATTGCTGCACAAAAACGGAGTCACAGGTGGTTCTTGGATTCTAGAAGGTGAGCAGGTGGGAAGAATGAGTAGCGAACAAGGGATCCAAAAATGAAGTCAACAACCAAGCACAGGTACAGGGTCGCCTTGAACCATTGGAGCCCCTATAGCCGATGCCTCATTCGTGGCGGAAACTGCAAGCATCTCCCACTCCACGAACATGATGTTCTAGATACCCAGTCAGGCTGGCGTGGTGCCTTGTGCCCTTTGTCCCCGAACTTTTGACTCAGTGCCATGTACCTTGGTCACAGTCTGCCGGAACAACCTGGAAAAGATGTTGCACCAACTAGCAGCCGCCTTTGTGTTCAGGGAGGCCGAGGTCATGCCTCTGCTACGGGCTACTTGCCGTGTTAATCATGCTGGACCATTGCAGCCAACAACACCATCATCAGTAGATGCATTGGTTAGAGGCGCATGAGAGCTTTAATCTACCTGATTACGTGTTGCAAGGCGCAATGATGGTACTGGCGAATCGAGAGATGCTCTCCTTGTTACACCCTGTAACCACCATTTTCACTTTTGGCAAGGAGTCATAGAGGGTTAATTACTTCTATATAAAGCCCTGGACGTGATGTAAAACCATAACAGTCCAAGCTAGCCCCCAACTCGATTATATTTCTCACGGCTTCTTAGTCGCTAAACAATCACGTCGGCTACCCCACTATTACTGGTCGTGACTCCTCCTACCACTGCCCACTCTTAAGGTCTTCGTAATGTCTGGGCGTGATCATAGGCCATATTATACCAATCGCCCAACGTCATGGCATGGAGAGCTCTCCTTTACCAGTCCCTCTGGCCACCGAAATTACCCGCTTAATCCCCTGATAACTCGCGCTTCGCTACGCACCATCCCGACCAGCTACACCAGCAGCATCTCGTCGTATGCCACCGTACTGACGACCAGCTTGTCTACCAGACTTGGAGCTGGGTACCAAACCGGGCACTCCCGTTCGCGGTCTTTCGAATACACGCCCAGCTACACTCCCAGCTATACCTCCTCTGCTACGTCGAGCTACACCCCCGGCTGCCGCCCCGACTACGCTACTACTTCCACGTCGAAGTACACTCCTAGCTACCGCCGTAACTACGCCACTGCGTCCACGTCGAGCTACACTCCCAGCTACAGCCCCAGTTACACTTGCACGTCAGAGTCGATGCCAACCACGGCTTCGATTTCGAGCAGCAGCACACTGTTCCCTAGTTCTAATCCCACCAGGCGGAACAGCTCCGGATTTGGCATGACGCCTGGTCAGGCAGTAACGACCCGGTTTGCCGGGGCAGGCTCCTTGAACAGCGGACGGTTGCACTTTGGAGGCTTTCGTGCAGGTGGTCAAGGCAGGGCATCTAACAGTTATGTGGGTTTAACCGACACATTTGGACCCTGTTGGAACCGCCTTGTTCGAACTTGGGCCTACGCCTAACGAGCCACAATCGCGACGTTATAATGGAGTCTTTGACTCGAGGCCCTTTGAGTATTCTCGGCCCCCGTCGCCTGATTATTAGACAAGATCCCACAAGCTACATAGATTTTAGCTAGCTGTAGGGATGTTTTATGCCCCAAAATAATTAGCAAAAGCGCCCCATGTTACCCTTTGTTTCACCTATTTCTTCGATCTGATTATATGTTGCAAGGTGCAATGAAGTAATTGGTGAATCTGGAAACGTGTTCTTGGTTACCTCTAATTATCACAGTCGGCACAACTGGAAAGGAGTCATAGAGTAATGATTAAGAGTAGCAGTTACTTCTATATAAAGCCTTTCACCAAGTATAAAAACCATAACATTTCCAACCTCGTTCCCACCTGCACAATATCTCGATAATATCCCCTAGGGCCTATCGGTCGCTCAACAATCATGCCGGCTACCCCCAGTTCCTGATCACTACTCCTCACACTGCTGCTCACACCCGACACCACAGTCATGTCTGAACGTGATCATACGAACCGCCCAGCGCCATGGCGGGGAGCCTTCTCCTCTCCTTACTCTTCTAGTCGCCGGACCTCTACCACCGGCTACCTGGGCAGCACCTCAACGTATTCCAGCTCACCCGCGACCAGCATCTCTAGGTTTGGAACTGTGTACCGAAGCGGGAGCTCCGGCTCGCGGCCTTCCGACTATACCCCTAGCTACACTTCTACATCAAGCTACACCCCCAGCTACTTCTCTAGCTACTCCGCTACTTCTACATCAAGCTATACCCCCAGCTACACTTCTACCTCGAGCTATACCCCCGGTCCCACTTTCACATCGGATCCAGAAGTCGTGTCGGCTAGTACGCCAACATCGACTTCTTTGTTGAACGGCCCACTGTTCCCGGGCTCCGCGTCTTCAATCTCACGGAGCCCGCTGCTCTCTAGCTCCACGTCTCTACGGCCGTCGGGCCATGCTTCAGACGTATCACAAAGCACACTGCAGCGAGGCAGATATAGCATGGTTCTTGGCGAGGCGCCAATGGCCGGGTTCGTCGGAGGAGGTTCTTTGAACAGCGGACGGTTGAATGTTGGAAGCTCTGGTGCAGGTGGCCAGAGCACAAAGCCTACCCGCTGGGTGGCGCCGGTGGCCCCAGCCAACAGGTCGGAGCCCGTTGTGAGGTCCTTTTTCGACCGCCGGTCTACGGATGACAGGTCACGGTAGCGACATTCAAGTGGAGTCTTTGGCTCTAGGGGTGCTTGTTACGATATGGTCTTTGACTTCAGCCGTCCCTTTTCTGCGTTCTCAAGACCTGTTGCCTTGTAATTAGAGAGAGAACCCCATAAGCTACGTAGATTTTAGGTAGCCGTAGCGATGTTTTACGCCCCAAAACAATTAGCAAAAGCACACTATTTTAACCCTCGTTCCGCCCTGTTGGGCTATTCCCCTTGGTGATTTCGTAGACGGCGTGCGTGCACCAGCGTTAATAAGCGCCCATCAATCTATCCACACTGCAGAAAGTCCGGGTGTTTAATCTTAATTACCATATCGTTCTAGCTGCCACATCATCTACTCGCTCGCAGCTGTAATTCCTGGGTTAGGGCTGCTTAGCCTTTATGGGATATCGGATTCAACTATTTCCGTGAGACCTCGTTCTTTGAGTGACGTGCACATGGTTCTGCTTCAATGGGGCCCCTTTCTAACCAGAGCACTGTTCTCTCGGCCTCCAGCTATAAATATCATGCCCACCTAGCCGTCACTCCCACTCCTCTTCTCTCTCCAACACTCCCAGTACTCTTAACAGTCCCCTATATTCACCCACACCATGCCTTCCAACAAGTACCGTCGGCCGCCCTCAGTGCGCTGGTCCTCCGACGTCCCATCCACCACCTTTTCTCTCCCTCCGCCCCCGCGTCCTTCAACTCCCCATCCATCCGCGGGTTTACTTAATCCTCCCCCGCCCTCCGACAACACCAGCCAACTCTACGACTTTGTCCGGCATCCATACCTCCGAGATTCCGAAGCCTATCGTAGTTCGACGCGGAATCTCTACACACTCGATCCAGACAGGCCATGTCGTAGCTCAACCCGAGAGACCTACCCACACGATACATTCGGCACTCGGCATTCGTCAAGCTACTACGCTCCACTCCACAACCAAACACCATCATATTATGGATCCCGTGCTAGATCTGTCTCCCGCGGCCGCGATCGTGACCGCGAGTACCGCTCCCCTACAACCCCGCGCCCATACCATCGCGGCCGAAGCCGAAGCCGAGACCCAATCTCAACAACCCATCTCGGAAGCACAAGGCCATACACCTACCAACCACCGACCACCCCAACCTACGCCACGGGATACTACAACCCCCCAACCGGTAGTCACACCTACGGTGGCAGCTCGCTGTTGTACGACCCACCCACAACGCTATACGACCGACCCAGTGGGGGAGGCGCATACGGTACTCCTACCTATTCCACAAGTTACCCTCGTCGGGAGTCAAGCAGGCGTAGGAGCTCGTCACTGCCTCGCCGCCGCGAACCACCAGTGACTTTGCGCGATAGTACGAGTAGGGAGAGGCCGTTTTATGGGGAGTTGAGGTATGAAGTGGGCGAGAGGGACTACCCAGAGGGAGCGTGGTTGTATGATCCGTTGTCGACGGGGAATAGGAGGTTTTGAATTTTTGAATTTTGGGTTGTTTGTTTGCGTTGGGGGATTTTACTGGGGGCATCCAGGGGGATTCACTGGGGGGGTTTCACGGGATTTGGGTAATTAACTAGCTAGAAGTTGCTGGGCCGCGCTGCTTATGAAAATGTCTTGCTTTTGGCTTCACAGTTTAAAGGTGACGGAGAGGTGAATGTATCAAGCTGAATTTGTGCTACCTAATCTTCCTTAACCCCATTGTGCTCCTAACGGTGTGCCTAAAACCGGAATGATTGAAAACCCCGTAACACGTCCTGAGTAACCTCTGAACCATGGCCTGAGGAAAAGGCTGAGTAAATGAGAGAAAGATGTCAACAGAAAAAAGAAGTCATGAAAATAATATATGGAGGCGCAGAAACAATAAGGGTGAATAATAAATCAGAGGAACATGTTCCGGCTATCCGCATCCTTGCGGCTAGACCCGGGCGCCGTGTAATCTACCCCGCTCAAGCTGGTCAAATCGCTCTCAAACATGGCCTGGATCTTGGTAATCTGCAGCAACTGCTTCAGGTCCAGCTTGGCTCCATCAAACGCCGCCAAGCTCTCGGCCGCCTTAATGGCATTCTTGATCTGCCGCCCATTGAGATCCGTCTCGGCCAGCTGGCTCAGACCCTTCTCATCGATATCCACACCACCGGGAACCATGCCGCAAAAGTTACGCCAGATCTGCCGCCGTGACTCGATGGATAGATCCGTGTAGCGGATGGGAATGTGGATACGGGACTTGAAGGCATCGTCGAACGTGGTTACACGATTGGTGGTGAGGAAGAGAATGCCCGAGTAGTACTCGAGCACCCGCAAGAAGACGCTGACCATGGCGTTGCGGTGGAGGTCGTGCAGCGAACGCCGCTCGAGGAAGACATCGGCTTCGTCGACAAGCAGAACGGCGCGCCATGTGGCGGTCATGTCCATAATTCGGGTCAGGTTGCGGTCCAGATCAGCGCTGCAAGTCCCGACTATAAGGTAATTGTGTTAGTATCTGTTGATATGTTACTTAGTTCGTGGAGGTCAACTTACGATCACCAGACGACACCATGTATAACGGGCGTTTGACAAACTCGGCCACACACTCTGCCGTCAACGTCTTGCCCACGCCCGGCGGGCCGTGCAGCACACACACCAGCCCCATGCCCTTCCCCTTGACGATGTCGTCAAAACTCTCACGTTTCTGGGAGTGCATCGACACCAGCGCCTGTACCGTCTTCTTGATCGCCGGGTCCAGCACCAGCTCATCAAAGCATTTGCTGTTCCACTCTATCTCTGCTAGGTCCTCCACGAAGAACTCGAGGAACTGCTTCGTGGTGAACGAGTAGCCGCGCACCGTTGCGTTGGTCAGCATCGCATTGTCATCCGACAGCTTGTCGAACTTTTTCTTGCCGTCCGCCCCGGCAAACGTCAGGTCTGCCTGTGCCCGCTTCCGGCTGCGCTCCATCTTGGATGGCTCGTTGGTCAGGCTCTTGACAAAGAACGCCGTGTTCGGCTCCAGCCGGTGCGCTGTCTTGCAATCAATCATGACTCGCCCGTTGACCGTAAATCGCGCGTACCCTTCAGGTGTCTTCTTAATCGCAATCCCGTCGTATGCGAGGTAGTGCTGGCCAATGTAGCCCTCGAATCTGCGGCCCCGCGCGAGCAATTCCTCACGCACGTCCGCAGCGTCGCCAAGCAGGTCGATTGGCACGATGTTGAGGTCGTTGAGCTCACGGGTGCCGGAAAATTTGGGCACGCCCAGCTCGAGAATTCGCGTACCCAGGCGGTCGCCATCGAAGTCGATGAATTCACTTTGCAAGGTGAGACCCGGGTTGACCTCGTTATTATCATAGTAGGCGTCGTTGACGCGGAAAGCGCGGTTTTGCGAGAGCAGCTTGCAGTACGCGATAGTTCCGGGGGGGAACAGAGTCCAGAGTCGGTCGTAGTGGATCACCTTTTGCCCTTGCGTGACGCACCGGTCGTAAGCAGCGATGTCGAGCTCAAAGTGGGTGTTGATCCAGTTACTGAGAAGCTTGAGCTGGTCAAGGGACTCGGTGTCATCAGCGAAACGCTTGGCGCCTTCCTCCTCAAGCTGCTTGCGATAGTAGAAGAGCGAGTGGTATGGCGCGGCGATTTTGACGTCGTCCACATCGATTGGGTCGCCGGGATAGGCACCGATAATGTCGAAGAGCAGCTGGCGTAATGGCTGCGGGTTGACGTAGAGCGTGGTGTCCTCCAGCTCGCCATCAGAGTCGTAGACGCGGACGAGGCAGAACGCAAACATGCGCCACCAGTCCTTTTGCTTCGGCTTCTGGACCTCGGTCTTGCGCTCGCAAAAGTACGTCTCGTCGTCATCGTCATACCGCTTGTCGAGGTGCTTGATCTCGCACTTCATGGTCAAGTCCTCCGGCTCACCGGCTTCACCGTTGGCTTCACCGTTGGTTTCACCATTAACTTTGGTCTCTCCATTTGTCTTGGCCTCATCCTTGTCATCGCCGTTTGTTTGCGCGCCCTCCTCCCCTTCTTCCTCCCCGCTATCCTCATCCTCATCGCTCCCGCTCTCTTCGTCGGAATTAGCATCGCCGTTAGTCTTCGTCTCTGACTCGGGGACCATGATTCCCCGCCTAAATGTGACTTTTTTGCCGTTGATAGTCCGGATCTCGATCCCATCAGGATTTGGCTTAGCATCTTTCCCGGCGCCGTTCTTGTTTGAACTCTTGCGCGCCGTGGCCTTTGTTCGTGCCATGGCGCCTGGGTTGGTTGGTGGTGTTAGGGAAAGGTGGGGGTGGGCTGATGGGCTGCTGACCTGGGTTCGGGCCAGATGGGAGAAGAAATCGGTTATCAAATATCGGGTTACGGGGGAAGCAGTTTAGAGCGGCTGGGTACGGTCCAGAGCGGCACCGGGGCGAGAAAACAAAACCAAAGGATCGGTAAAGGGATGTTCGTGTTTTTGAAATTTAAAGAGCTAGAAAATAAAAAGAATGCAAGTGCAAGCCGAAGCGCACACGACTCTTTATCTTCGGAATCAGACCCATACCAGGCGCCAGCACCGGCCGGTATATGAATCGATAGGACTGGCGCAGAAAGCCTGGCGGGGTGACGTGGGCAAGCCTGGTCGCATCAATCCTTGCATGATGAGGCTGCGCGGGGCCGCAGGCCCCCAGTCTGGAGCAGTCAGAATCCAGGAACTCATTCTCTTTCTCTTTCATTCTTTGGGCCGGACAGAGCTGGGTAACAACACCATGGCCCGTTTGGGGAACGGCATCTCTCTCCCAGGCAGCAGAGGGGGTTTTCCTTCAGAGCAGCCCATATTTCCGATATTTTTCCTCAAGGATATTGGATGGATTTGCGTTGCCAGTGGATCGCAAACAAAAACGGGTTTGGTCAGGCAGAACCGCAGTTTGCATTGGTTGCAGTCCTGCAGAAGGAGCTGCCCGCGTGCCAAGAAACGGGACCGTTCGGCTCTAGGCCCCCTGCCGCCCTGCGCCTGCCTGCTGAAGGCGAAGAGGCAGTCGAGCAGCGGCTGAGCAACCGAGGCCGCCTGAAGTCCTGGACCGCGGCGAGAGGCCGCTCCCCCGGCAGCTTCTCCGCAATTACACGCTGGGTCTGACAACAAGCGCCGAAAGCCCGGCTTTCGTGGTGAAACCCCCGGGACATTGGCATAATACGGGGGCAGAGAAAGATATGGCAAGGCATACTCTGTCAAACTGGGGGCTTGAGTTCAAAGTTTAGAAATATCCAACGCCACAAGAAGAAAATGGACTTGTCAACAGTGTTGTCGGCGGCTTGACATTGCCTCCGGGTCTGTGCTCGATTAACCCAGTCTGACAAGCGGCGGCCGGAGCCCCACTTTTGTGTCGGACGGAACCTCTCCCTTGGCCGGCCCCGCTCACCCCGCTCCGACTTGCCCGGTGACTCAACCCGATCATCCCGGTCCCCACTTGTCCAGGCTCCAACTCCGTCCGGGTTTCTGAAACCCCGAAAAGGAAAAAGGCTCACAAAGGCAGTGACAAATTCGAAGAGGGGAAACACGACAAGGAAAACAGTCGAAAGAAAACAGAGCAAGTCGAAATCAAAAGCCGCAGATGTATATAAAACAAAACAAAGAGCTTATGATATTGATCCAAGTGCCGATATGCTGGTAACCGGCTTTGGTTAAACGCAGAAATACCAGCTTCACTGCCTTCTGGCAATCTGCGTTGAGAGATGAGCGACGAATAACTTCTCAGTTGGTGAGACGCGTCCATGGCAACCCGCTGGCACAGGCCGGGATCCCAATGAGGAACGATTGGAGTCCCATTCGCGTGAAGGTTGGTAATGGTGGTTGCGGTTCCGAGACGCCTGTGAAAGCCGAAAATGGAACAAACATCCCTCCACATGTGGCTGTTTCAAGCGGCCACGTTGAGCCTCCCGTCTCCCTCGCGCTTGATGATCCGTCCTAATTGGTTGGTGTGACATTGGGTATTGGATCGGAGAAGTTGCCTCTCGACAGCTCTGTTGGCAGTTGGTTGCAAATTCTGGCCCAGCTGAGCATCGTGCGGCCGCGATTTGCGTCCAACTGCACTGGTGGCCTGGCTGGGGCTCCGTACCTTGGAACCTCGGTATAAGCAGGTAGGTACCTATTCAGGTTGTTATCAAATAAGAGACAAATTGACATTCTGGGTTATCAAAAGATTGAAGCACTGAAGCAGGTATCTGCGATTGGCCATATGGACTGCAACAACAACAGGGTGGATCACGATGGATAACAACATGGATATGCCCCATAGGAGATTAGGGTTTGACAAGGTATTAGGTACCTGGTAAGGTAGATAGATACATGTACCTTCGGGCAGTACAGATGAGTGAGGTTGTGGACTGTGGATCGGTGTGTGCTCGAGGCGCCCTGGGGTTGGGGTCCAGAGCAACTCCCTCAGCCAGAGGCAACCCGTCGCCAGCACGTTCGCTCACCTTAAAGGTTCCTGATGTCTAGGCTGCCAGCCGGCCGTCAGTATGTGACGGCTTTACCCAACCCGTCCTGCTTAGAACCACTCCACCAGTGACGCCACGATGTCGTTCCAATTTGCAGTCGTCCCAAAACGACACATTGATGTGCTTCTGGCCTACAACGATGAGGAGTTCGGGAATTTTATGAAGGTCTGTCGCCAACCAGGTGGTAGGTTTGACATCGAGTTAGAAGGCTGGGACACGCTTGACGGGGATTCGCGCGAGCGACTTTTGGAGCGGTTAAAGTGAGTGCATTCATCTCGCTAGCTCTTTAGGCTTTGCTTGCTGACCACCAGGGTCTAGACCGTTTAGACTCGGGAGAGATTCTAGCACAGAGCGGGAGCGGGCATCGTGGCCGGTCGATTTTGACGCCGTCACCACACGGCTTCTCGACATATCCAACAACAACCAAGAGGCGCTCGTGCCGGCAGCTCTCGAAGACCTGCATTCCAGGATAGTTTCCAGCCCCGATACAGGCAACTTCGCTACTCCGTTAGAGGACGAGATTGGAACAATAAGGAGGTCGGAGGCCGAAGCTTACAACGCGTTGCTCAACGAGGGCGGACGACCTCTTTACCCTTTGGATCTCCTGGAGGATGTCCTGCACAACACTGAGACCCACCGCGAAACCTTGTTGTCATGGCAAAAGAACCCAGAACCCGAGACCATCGACACCGAGGTGTTCCACAAGCAATTATGGAGATGGAGGGCCTTCTGGCACTGGCAAAAGGAAAACAGAGGGATCGATGGCCTGGAAGATGAGCTTTCCTTGTTCACTGCGGAGGGCAATCGGAGGGAGGCTCGGGTAGCCGCTACATGGCCAGGCAAGCGTTACCGAAGAACAGCAGCCGAATACATGGAGCAACTCCGAGCCAAGTTTGATCAAACACGTCCAGAAGCCCGAGCGAGTGACTGAGGAGGAACAGTTTGCGGCGTTTGTGAACGGGATACATCAAGAAAATCTGGAGCATGGACGACGGTGGCCGGGAATGACCGATGACGAACGCCGAGAATCCTACCGCTCTTCTGTCGACAGTACACGAAGTGAGCGACAATATCGGTTTCGCCGACTCCGAAATGGCCGTAGCTGTCGGGAGTTTGCGGAGTATGTTTCCGCGGTTCAGCGCTGTCTTGCGAAACATCATTTTACACGGCCTTTTCAACTCAACAACGATGTCGAAAAGCGGGATCCGTTGACAACGTGTATTGAGTATCTCGCCTGCGAGTGCTTGTGGTACGACCTCTACGAGTCCCTTCTCCAACGATCGCAGAGCATATACGATAAAGAGTGGGCAGAACTTGCCAACTCAGGGATCTTGCGCCGGCGAGAGACAAGTGAATTTCTGCACAGTGGACTATTCATGGTCCGACATCAAACGAAGGGTGATAACGCCCGAAAAGCGGTGAAATCCGCCCAAGAGGCGGGATTGGCAGCTGTGTTCGAACTAAACATAACAGTAACTGCGCATTCAAAAGCTACTAAAGAGGAGCACAGGCCGCGATTAGCGAACGCCTACTACGGACTGATGACTGCAGACGCCAGGCTGGAAGAGTTCAAGAAGAGAGATGACCGTATATCCAGGTTTATCGCGGCAACAAAGACGTATCCCCGTAAGCAACAGGATTTTGGTGGTCAAAAGCTACTCTCGGAATGGGTTCTCGGCCAAATCCCGCTCGTTGAGGCGGAGATGGCCGCGTTGGGACAGTACCAAGTCCAGACAAATGCCGAGAGTTCAGATTTGGGGCCGAGGAGAAGCCTCAGGAGATCACAGCAAGATATGCATCTAATGGATGACAACAGCTCTCCGAAGCGGAAAAGAGAGTCCTCTAACCCGCCCACAGCCCTGGCCACGGCCTCCACGTCAGCTAGGAAGAGTCTAAACCGTGGCACGATCAACGACTTAGACGATGTACCGCCTGCGAAGCGGCTTCGGACCGGCCGCCAACAGTCTGTTCCCAGCAGTTCGCCCATTTTGACGAATTCGACCCTCAGGAATGGATATGTGCATTCACCAGAGACATCGCACCCCAGAGGCTTTGCGGGGAATGGCGACATGGTGGAAGACTGACACTAGTGTGAAGGCGAAGCGGGTTTTGTATTGTTGTTTGATGGCCATGATGCCCGTTTCATGTGGCTTGCTCCTCAAGTATTTACTGACTTCAGTAGCGAACGGCGTGAGGATAAGACCGTAGAAATACCACGCGTATCTATCCGTCTGTTTCAGCTTCCCTCAATTCTACACATCAACGACGAGAAGAGCATGAACGTGACGTATGATCGGGATATGCCCCGACTTTTGTACCCGATTCCCCATTAGGTCGGAGGTATTTCCGGTTGTGTTTCTTATCTGAGATCCCAGCACTGGAACGCCGGCGGCCGAACCCACGTCGACCAGGCCCAACCACCAACCCCCTTCCCGCCCTTCCCAATTCTACAACTTCGACGACTTCTCCCTCTCCGCCTTCTCCTCTTCCTCCTGATCCATCCTTTCTTCCTCCAAAACTTCACCCCTCCATCTAACCTCCACATCCCTCGGCCCAGCTGCGCCCAGCTTCCCACCCTGGAACTTGACCAGCACCACCCTCTCCATATCTCCTCCTTTCGCCGAGGGATCGCTCCCGCGCAGTTCCGGCCCGGGTTTATCCAGCCCTAGCACGACGCGTCCGTCACGACTACGCATGAAGAGCACGGCGGGGCTGATGACTTTTTGGCCCCAGGAGATGGAGGCTGTGGGGTGGTTTGTTGTCGTGGAGGTAAATGGGGAAGATGAGGAGGTGGGGGTGTGGGCGAGGAAGTTAAGCAGCGACGTGCGGGCGGTTTGATGATGATGATCTTGTTGAGATGATGGAGACGACGTGGGAGCGGCGGAGTCGAGGAAAGCGGATACAAGGTGGAGGAGGTAGAACTGGGGTGGGAAGAGAATGATCTCGCCGGCGCGGGCTCGTGCGAGCCAGGTGCTGGCGTGGTCGAAGGCTGCGGCGGTGTGTTCGACTCCGCCGTCGTGGGTTGGCGCGGGGATTACGAGTTCACGAGTTTGCTGTTGAACTAAGCCGCTGCCGGTAGTCGTGGTGCTTGTCGAGGAGAGCGGGAGCATATACAGGTACATTTGCGTCGTGAAGCGTTTTGGTGGGCCGTGGGGGGTTATCCAACGGGTAAAGGGGATGAGGTTATCTAGGCCCGAGGTCAGTTTTCTGGTCCACCATGCCTTCACAGCTTGGGTATTGTCGAACTACAATGGCTGACATACCAACATCGGGCTCCCCGCCCTGCTCCCTCACCCACTCCTCGAACCTCACCTCATTCGCATGCACCTTCTTCCTTCCGTCCTCCCGGACGTCATCAGACAACTGCAGCAGTCCTCCTTGCTCGCGTGTCTGACCAGCTCTTTTGGCTAGCAAAATCCCGCTCTCTTCGAACGTCTCTCGAATGGCAGCGAGCCGGTAAGCAGGTCCATCCTCGTGTACCTGGAGTGAGTCGGAAGCAGGCAGGGTCCCGTCATGAAATGAGGAAAGGTTGCCGCCAGGAAAGACATGGGCTGACGCGAAAGACGTGGAAGTTTGGACACGGTGGAGGAGGAGGACTTGATTGGCGGGGGAAACGAGGAGGATGCTAAAGCTGGTGTTAATACTTTTGGATGGCCCGATAGTGAGCATCAATGGACCGCATCATGATGGCCGACTCACCTCGCACTGGGCCGCAGCGCTGGAGGCGACTTCTTGGCCTTCTTCCCTTCCAGTTCTTCGCCTGCCATCGTCGAATGATGCCGCGTTTTGCGTGATGCAGTTGGTATCTTCGACAATTGTATGTTCGGCCGACCAGTGATTGAACACCAACTCCTCGGGGCTTCAACGATGGGGGAACAAGACAACACGGACGAATGGACGGCAAGCCGAGAATAGCCGCGGGCTGATGAGGTGAATGTCAATCGATGTGTTGTAGTGGTGATGAGGCCGACTCGCCGAGAGTAAATCGGTCTCAAAGTGTTCATTTCGAAGTCACCAACTCCAACTCCAACTGCACATGGGATATTGCGGGTTTTGTCCAGCAAGGGTTGAATGAACTTTGACGGCGAGTTGGAGCTTGAGCCGAGGCAGTGTGTGTTGCGTGTGACCCTGCTGCCCGTTGCGCCCCGCTCTGTTCTCAGGGGCTCCAATGTGGGCGGCCCACTGAGTGGTCGCTGACAAAGTCAAGATCTGGGGTAATGCGACCAAAGGTGCCGGGATCTAACGTTATCTGGAAGGGGTTTGCGATCCACTGGGAGTAACATGGTGGATATCCTATCTGGCTCGGAAACCAATGCTCCTTTCCAAGTCTTCCATCCAATATACCAAGGGGAAAAATAAAGGCTCTGGCTCGTAAAAAATGCATGACTCGTCGTCGTCAACCTCATCATTCCTCATCGTCGATCAATCGTCCACACCTGCACCGCGCTCCTCTAACTCAAAACCTCTTCCTCGCCTTCCCCTTCAGAGTCTCCTTCCACAAACAACACACACTCTTACTGGCGCACCACTCCTTGACCTCCCACGGCGTTACCTCCTCATCGAAACCAACACGATCCAGCTGCCCCGCATTGAGCCATGCTGCCAGGTCCTCAATGATAATCGGGTCGTACATGAGCATTTTCTCATGCCAGCTCGGCTTAGACGGATCTGTGCTGCGCGGTGCGCTTTGGATAGCCCGGGTGATGGACTGAAAGCGCGAGTCTTCGTCCGACGTTCGGATTCCCCCAAGTAGCGAGGTTTCCGTATCTTCTGTGAGAGAGATGTCTATGCCGGCTTGGGAACCCGGCGAGGAGAATAACTCAACATCCCCGATAGAGGAGGATGACGATGCGCAATCCGTGGCCTCGTCGTCTAAGTCTGAGTCGGGAATTTCGATTATGTCCGTGCTGGAACCCTTGCGGTACTTTGGCGTGGTCGGTTGTTTATTGGGAGATTTGGTGCGTTTTGGCGAGGTAGTCCGGCGCGACGTGGTGATCCTTGTTGCAGATGCACTCGTTGTGTCCTTCTTAGGCTTTCCCCGTGTTTTTTTCTCGGCCAGAGGCGCCTCTGTATCAGTAGGCTGGAGGGAAACGGATCTTTTCCGGCCACGTTTGGAAGGGGAGGCTCCCGGCATCGGCTGTGACATTGACGCCTCAGAAATATTTGTAACCGAAGCCGTCGAGTTCTTTCCCGGCCTACCTCGGGGCCGTTTCACAGGCTCTGGTACTCCACTCTCCGCCCCACTCGCGGCCGATTTCTTCTTACGCCCCGGTTTCGCAGCTACCACTTGGACGTCATCGGGTTCAGCGGCCACCGGATTCTTCCTGGGTCGGCCTCTAGGCCGAGGAGGCGAGGCGGCTTGGCTTGCGGCGGTCGTCGACATGGCAGCTTGCGTAGACAAACTGCCCAACGTTCCTGGTGGGGGCTTGCCCTGACTTTCCCAGCACTTTGTGAGCAAAGAAATCATCGCTGTCCGCTTCTTCACCGCTTTGAAACCAAAAGAAGCCACTTCTGTAGCCAGACGGGCATCGGTGTAGAGTTCATAATTTGGGAGTGACAACGCTGCAGGCCCTTTGTGCTGCGGGCTGTTTGACTGCGATAATAACAATTGGTGCTGCTCTTGGTTGCTTGGCGGTGGTTCGAGCTCGGGTACTGGAGGCGGCATTTGCTGGCAAACCTCCACAGCAGGACTAGATTCGTCACAAAGGCTTATTGCGGGTGCCGAGGGCAGAGCAGGAGAAGGAACTGGGTCGGGCCACTCGGCGGAAGGAGGGGTAGCAATGTGCAAAGCTGCATCGGACGTGGGACTTTCGACCGGGGCTTGCCGGCTTGGAGATCCCGAGGGCGTGGATCGCTGCTCATCGACTGGTGGGTTGGGACGAAGTGTAGCTAGTACCGAGGGGGAGGAGCCTGTGAGGTCCAACACCTCTGTGTCTAAAAGATCCCCATCGCCATAACGAGCGCCTGCCATCCAAAGTTCAGATCTAGGCCGGCCGTGGCGCATAGCAAGACCAGTTTTCGAAGGGGTTAGGCTCACAAACGGGTCATCCGCCTGATTTGACTCCCTCATAGCCTCATGTAAGGCTCGGAGAAGGGCTGGGTCATCCTCGGCCGCCAGTTGACTGGCAGTCCCAAACACGAAATCTTGTTTGGAAACCTGGCGCATGGCACTGGTTGGTGAGAGAAGGACAGGTTTCGGCGGCTGTGGCTTCTTCTTGGGCAGCTTGGGCACTTTGGGCACCCTAGGCATCTTGGACGCCTTGGATTTCGAGACCTTGTTCGCAGTTGCGGACTTAATTGGGTCCGTTGGTTGATCAACGGAGGTTGGAGGGCAACTGGGAACGGACTCTTGTTGGGATTTTGTGCCAGTCGCGTCCTCCTCTTTTGCAACCCGATATGCCGCCGTGGCCAACTCCGTTATGGTCCGCGGCTTCTTCTTCACAACCCCTGGTTTGCTGGGAGAGACCTCGGGTACCATTTCCTTGTTCCCGGCGAGTGCAACCATGTCGATTAACTTCCGTTTTCCAAACACGTCGGCTTGTCCTCCGTGTACGGTGGGTTCGATGGTTGGGTTGATAGTGGGTTCGGAAGTTGCAGCTAATCCATAGGTGTCCTGGAGTGTCTTAAACACGTCATCCGTAGCAACGTTGGTTGAAGACGCGGGTTCATTGTGGACGGGGGAGCCTCTGAAACTCGGGATTTGCTCATGTGGCCGGGGTGGCGTCCAGGAGTCCGTCCTTCTCTTCATCGCGGGCTCGAGGATCACCGCTTCACCCTCGAGTAGGCAAGAAGAAAGCTCGGCCTGAACCGCACGGGCTGGAACCGGAGGGGGAAAATGTTTGCTTACTGTCTCGACCTTCTTCTTGCTGTGTGTTCCCTTCGCGGACGGTTTGGTGACCTTTCCCGGTGGTAATGTGGTTTGCGCCCGAGTCGGTTCCTTTTTTGACCTTGGTTTCCTCGACTTCTTGACTGAAACTGTCGGATTCGGAGGGTCCGTCGGGCCGTTTTCTCTTGACCCCGCCGCGCTCGCTGCCTGTGACTGTGTCCCAGCACGCCCTAAGCCCTCATTTGTGATCTGGGAGACCACCCCGACCTGGGGAGGCAATGTGGCTTTTGTGGACAGGCCTGTCTGGGAATCGCTTTCCCCAGGCTGCGGTAATATTGACGTTCGCCAGACGGTAGCCGCGCTTGTGAACGTGCTCTGCGCATCGTCAGGTATGGGGATTGCGTTGGTACCAGAACGCAACGCTGGTTTCCTACGCGCGGTCGGGACAAGGTCGCAAATGGACGGAAACTCGGGCGAGGAAGATATGACAAGAACTGAAGCGTCGTGCGCCATCGTTGCGACTCTGGAGAAAAGGACGCCGTTCGGGTTTGTGGTTGCGGCTCGTGTGCGCAGCAGAACGTCCCGACTGCGTCCAGCGCGTCCACCCCAGATCGGAATGATCCGTGCTGAAGACAATTTGGAAGAGTAAGAGCTCGACAGAGCTCTTCGTAATTCGTGGTGATATTCGGCGAGTAGCCGGGCGTTGTCCTCTAAACAACGATGTACAAAATAACAAACGAGCACCATGACACACAACGTCAACGGCCAGTCGTGTTTGGACAAGAGTGGGGTCAATACTTATCCCACGAACACCTCGCGCCGTCACCTGACATCGCCCAGCTGCCAAGTTTTCCCTCCACCTGGCGAGCTTGAGCATTCCGGAGAATTGTGGTCCGTGCGAATGCCAAGCCCACATCGCCCACCAAATCAGCAAAATTAACCTTCCACTTGAAATTCTCTAGTCCTGCTCTGTGGCACCGCAACGAACACAACGAACCCTCTCAATCAGCAATTTTTCCGACAATAAGCCAAAATGGAGAACGACCGCGGTGAAATTGTCGACCTGTAAGCCAGCCCGATCCAGCGGTCAATGCACAAGCCCTCGTTCGCCGCTCGCAACATCCCCAAGTCCTTTGCTAACTCCAGACCCCCACCTCTTCCAGGTACGTCCCTCGCAAGTGCTCTGCGACGGGTCGCATCATCCGTGCGAAGGACCACGGATCGTGCCAGATTACCGTAGCGAAGGTCGACGAGAACGGTCGCGCCATCCAGGGTGAGAACATCATCTACGCGCTGTCCGGCTTTGTCCGCGCCATGGGTGAGAGCGACGACGCCCTCAACCGCCTGGCCCAGCGCGACGGCCTCCTCAAGAACGTCTGGAGCGCCCAACGGTAGATTACGATATGCTAGGGATTGGGGATGGGAAGATGGTACGTTTTCGACACTCGGTTTTGTCGCCATTGCGGTCAAGGCCTTGGCTTAGGAAAGGGGGGATCGTCCTGCTGATACCGGGTTGGCTCCAGATGTTTCGTTTAACGACCGGCGCCACGACATTTTTTTAGACGGCAGGGAGCATGAGGAATGGCCTCGGGGAGGTACTGGGTTATATTTTTTCGCTCAGAGACTCGTGGTATGACCGAGTTGCGGACGGCGTCATCATCTCGAAACAAATAAACCGGCATTCTCGATCACACATCCAATTCCCGTCTCGCTGCGATCTGTCTTGGGCGACTTCCCGTAGTCCAGGCCTTTGGCTCTAGTCTCCACCCCACTGTGATCGGCTAGCAAAGCCTTCCCATGTCCTACCTTGTCTGTACATGGGAAGCCTGGGCTGCTACGACAGCTCCCATGCCGTAGATTGATGCCCAGGCCTTGAAAAAGCCGTGACACAAAAGTCCATTGTCACGGTACAGATACGGGTCTCACAACTTTCTACGCATCCTTATACTTCCTCGTTCCCCAGTCGCCGCTGATAGAACAAAATCAATCGGGTCTATGTAGTCCGTCGTTGTTCACACAACATTCCATCCAACTAGCTATCTACCATTCCTTGGTCAGACTTATGCCCTTGTTTTATCTACCCTACTAACGGCCTAGCCCCCATACTTCCAAGTTACCTATGCCAGTAGGTCGGCCCCTGCCCCGACTGTTGGAACAACATGTTACTCATGTTGCTAGCCCTGGGTCCGAATCAGGCCGTACAGAGATGCAGTCAAGGGCTCCTCATTAGCAAATCCAACTTCATTCATGCACTAGAAACTTCTGAAGTCATTTCAGTGGACAGTTTCGGGTTGGAACTTGTCACCAACGGGGTTTCAGTGTTTTAAAGAGTTTCCCTATGCAGGTAGTATTGACGTCACAATGAAGAGATTGAACCGCGTCACCACAACGCCTGAATAAGCGATGCCATGCTTACCCCCGACCACAAAAAGGAATGTCTTGACTGTATCCCCATCAAAGGGTATCCGGTGGGAATTCCTTTCCTTAACGCAAAGTCAATAATTCAACAACAAACTTTCATCATGTCGGCCTCCCACTTCAATGAGGACGGCAGCTTCCAAGCTGTGCCTCAGAAGGCGCAATCTCAAAACCTTCCCGGGTAAACATATGATTAGTTATGACCCGTCTCGCGGATAACAATCGCTAAAGTTCGGGACAGTCTTGAGAAGAACATGGAGCCGGCCAGCCAGGCAACCAAACTCGAGGGCGCGGGGCAGGCCTATGAGTATCTTGCGGCGGGCAAGCTCAAGGGTTGCAAATCACTCATCACAGGCGGAGAGTAAGCCGATCACCGGTGTACTGGGGCTGGGGCCTATTTACATTCCCAATTTCCCATGAGCGCTAACAAAAGTCGTAGCTCCGGGATTGGCCGCTCGGTAGCTGTACTCTATGCGCGCGAGGGCGCCGACGTTAGCATCGTGTACTTGCCCCAGGAGCAGTCTGATGCCGAGGATACCAAGAAGATGGTGGAAAAGGAGGGACAGAAGTGTCTACTAATCCCCGGGGACTTGATGGACTACAGCAAATGCAAAGATGCAGTGCAAAAGCATGTGGACGCCTTTGGCGACCTACATGTACTCGTCAACAATGCCTCGAAACAGATCATGTGCGAGGAGTTTGCTGATATCAATATGGAGAACGTCGAAAGCACGTTCCGTAGCAACATTCTGCAGATGTTTGCCGTGACCAAATACGCGTTGCCGCATATGAAGAAGGGAGGATCGTGAGTTTCATCTATGCTTTCCCTGGCTCGGTCAAGAGAGGAGAAAAAGGACGCGGAGCTAACACACAACCTCGTAGCATCATCAACACAACCTCGACCGTCGCCTTCCGCGGCACTGCGGCCATGGTCGACTACGCAGCCACCAAAGGCGCTATCGTGTCTTTCACGCGGGCGCTGGCCAAAAATTTGATGCCCAAAGGCATCCGCGTCAACGCAATTGCTCCCGGACCCGTGCACACACCTCTACAACCGGCGTCGCGGCCGGCCGAGCAGATGGAAGGGTTTGGGGGCAAATCGGGGATTGGGCGGATCGGCCAGCCAAGTGAGATCGCGCCGAGTTTTGTGTTTTTGGCGAGTAAGGATGCGGAACTGTATTATGGGCAGGTGTTGCATGCGTATCCGTTGGGGGATTAGAAATGATGGAGCGAGACCTGAAGCGGAGGGCAAAGAAAGACATTGCGAGAATTGAGGTGGACACTCAACCTCGGAGAAAACAACAAAAAGTCAAAAACCAGGTGTTGAGTTTGGCTTGGGAATCCGGCAGAGAAATGAGATGCCTTCAAACTAGACCGTTCTCAATCTTCCGAGAAACAAAAAAAAAGCCGCTCAGATTTGACGTCCTATCATCCCGTCTCGAGAGCAATGTCAAAGACGAGCAATGTCAGGGACAAGAAGAAAAAGAAAATAACCACCTCTACGAAACGCCCAGCACAAAGCCCCGCTGCAAACCGGCGCTGAAAATGCGCACCCCATTGAGTTTTAACGGCCTGCTGATTCGCTTACAGGTGGAGCTGCCCTGCAGCGAGCCGCTAGTGGGGGGGCGGCCCTGTTCCGAACTGGAAGGTCGGCCACTTCCCGCACTCCTGAGACTCGCCGCCGAGTTGAGCCTGGTGGTGCGCCTGGGGTTCGCATCACCAGTTGGTTCGCCTACGCCTTTGTTTCAACAACCAAAGTTTTTTGTTACGTTTTTGTGGTTTTTATTTTACTCGGATTTTTTTGTTCCGCAAAATTGCCAACATCGAGTGTGAGCTGAGTGCAACACCGAGTGGATGGCTGCTGAACCATAAAACCATAAATACAACACGATCCCGCCTCAGGAGCACTCTCATATCACCCACACATCTCCCAGATTCTCAACCCAAGCCCTACTCTCTCAGGGCAGATTTCCAAACAAAGCAGCCGTTTATACCATGGTCCCCTTCAACCCAACACCCCCACGGGAAACCAACCCAACCATGTCCGCCCCAGATCCCCAAAACCAGCCCACCAAACCCATCACCAAAGCCGATGTCGTCTTCACCATCGCCACCCCGCGCCAGCGCATCCTCTCCTGGGAACTCAACGGCGCTTCCTGGGCCCCGCCCATGACCATCGCCCAGTACGTGGGGCGCGAAACCGCGCTGTCTGAGACGGCGCTCTCCGCAGATGGCGGCACGACGTATTATGTGCTACACCCCAAAGACGACCCCGAGACGATTGTGTCGGCGTGCGAAGTGACTGCTAAGCGGGCGCTTGTGGTGCGAGATGCTGGGGATGTGGAGGAGGTGACGGCGTATGCGATCGCGAGCGTGTTTACCAACCCGGTGTTTCGGGAGCTGGGGATGGCGAGTTTCATGTTGAGGCAGGTGCAGCAGGCCGTGGATGGGAAAGGGGCAGAGTTTGGGGCGCTTTACAGCGATATTGGGCGGGAGTACTACACGCGACTGGGGTGGAAGGATTTCCGCAGTCCCCAGGTCTTGTTAGCGTTGGCGGACGGGTTGGTCCTGCCGAAGCTGTCTGCTGGGGGTGGTGATGGGGTCAAGTTCTTGACGGCCGATGAGGTGGCGTCGCTGTGCGTGGAGGACACGGCGCTCGTCCAGAAGCGGTTCGCGACTGCCGCAGTGAGTAGCAACAGCAACAACGACAACGCTCGCAGTAAACACATCACATTCCTGCCCACGCAGGAGCAGATGGCATGGCATTTCACACGCGACGCATACGTTTGCAAGACCCTCCTCGGCCGGGAAGTTATCAACCGCGGCGCCAAGACGGAAGACGGCAGCGCCTGGATCTACTGGGATCACGACTTGCGCGAGAAGAAACTCAAGGTCCTGCGGATCGTCACGCGCGAGGAACTGGAAGCGGACAAGGAGAAGACGAAGGCTGCCATCAAGAAGCTGTTATTTGCAGCGCTGAGCGAGGCCAAGGACTGGGGATTGCCCAAGGTGCTGTTGTGGGAGCCTAATGCGGACGTGGTTGACATTGCCACGGAGTTTTGGAGCGAGCTGGGGCCGAACTTGTCGGTTACATTTGAGGAGAGGGAGGATGGATCAATCCCCAGTCTGAGGTGGAAGGGGGGCGAGAGCTTGGAGGGTGTGGTTTGGGAGATGAATGACTATTATGCTTGGTGTTAGGGAGCGAGGGGACGGGTGTGAATTGACCCTGGTATATTCGACTTAGTCATGACAACTCCCACAACAACAGGACGCTGGCAAGACTGGCTCGGTCAATGTGAGTTTTGTCGAGCTGTGAGCAACGTGAGATGAGGTAAATTTAGCTTCCACTTCATTTTGTCATATCAAAGTACGTTCTTCACTTTTTTATTGGGTTGATCTTGACTAGGTAAACCGAATCACTTAATTATCGGTTGCGACACAAGCCCAGAAGGTGACAAAACGTCTTGCCAAATGTTTTCGGCCGAAGTCATGTTGCGCTATCTATTGCGCAGAGGAAAGTCAACTGGATTTCTTCTGCCTCGTGACCCTGTGTCCCTCCATTTCCTGGCCGATGAGGTTCTAGACTCGACTCCTCAGTCCTGAGGCTTGGACGCCGTATTTCCGAAGTCGGGCAGCCCTCCAACAATTACACTAGTATTGCGGCTGCCAGAAATTCAGCGCTTAAAATCACTAGTTCACTTCGCTGCGCCACAGAGATAAGGAATTTACAATATTTATTGGTAGAGCATTTCTTTTTTGCGTTTAGAACGGAAGCCCTCCACTGGCGATGCTTGAAGTCCGTCCATCAGAGTGGACGCGGACGCCCGTGAGGTATTCTCTTCCCAGGCGAGCACGACCCAGCCACGGCGGGCCGCAGTCGATCCCACGCGGGATGATGCGGCGTAACGGCGATTGCCCCGGACATTAATTCCCGAAAACACCCCCAAGCACGACGCCCCACTTATACCACATCAAGATACCGTGCTGTTCTGTACTACCTAGGGGGAGTTCCACTGCGAATTCCACGACAAACGCGGGCAGTTTAAATGAAGGGACTGTATGGGAGCTGAATGTAGGAACTGACGAACAATTTGTATGCGATCCTGTAAAATGTAACGGCGGGCGGATTCCGCCGGTGAAAGGCCGTTATGGGCTTCCGTAGTGGGGCTGCGGGTGGTGAACCCCCTGATTGGACATGTTTCTCGCTAAGCTTTTCCCTTCTTGGCCGCTGTGGTTTGCAAGTTCACCGAGCGTCAACGGCTTGATCAGACTGGCACTTTCCCCAGTTTCGTGCCTGTCAGGGCGAGCAGGGAAGGAGCCGCACGTGGACAAGTTCATCACTTCAAAAGAGAGCGACGGCGAGAGAGAGGGCCGAACCCAAAGGAACTGCTTCGCCTCGATGAGGCTTTCGGCCCCTTGGCCTTCCCATTTCCTCTTTTGTCCCTCATCAAGCCCTCAACTGTGAGTGTTCGGACATAACGGAAGATTGGAATTGGAGGCGTCTCACCTGCAAGTCAACTTAAAGAACCCCGCGTGCGGAACCGGCGGAATCGTCGGAGGAAGCCGGAGGCTCTGTCTGCTCGAGGGTTGCGGCTGAGAGGACAGCCCGCGCAACTAGTTATGGCTATCGCTGGATAGCGCCTGCCGCCTGGACAGGCCGCGTTCCCTCTCAGGGCTTCCTTGACCAGGGTCACAGGGCGCTGGCTGGTGATGCGCAAGAGACCCGCTCGCCTGTCTGTTTCTCCCGTTCTTCTTTTCTTCCTCTCCCACAGCTCTGGGAACGCCAATCGGCTTGGCAAATCTGTCAACAACCACCAGTGACCAGACCATCCCAGAGCATAGCCATCGCGTTTGCGACGGGGGACCTAAACTTTGGTTTCGGCGAGGAGGCCGCCCTGATGGTAGCGTGTAGTTGAGAGTTCTATTCTAGGTATCGTCAGTCACATTTTGTGGCTAGTCCATCACTCGGCCGTTTCTGCTTCATAACCCCCGTCATCCTTGGCCTGTTATGCCTCCACTTCGTCTCCGCTTGAGCAGCTCAACACTAACTTCAAGTAACTGGGAGAGGATACTGCGTTTAACTTGATGGATCCGAATAACTTGGCATCAACCACGAATCCGTGGGATTGGCCACCGAGGCAGAGTCAGCAACAAACACCGGTTCATACAGGTCTACAAGCAACTCCACAGTCAACACCATACCCACCCACGCCAGGACAGCCTCAGACACAGACACATACACCACCACCATCTCCACCATTGCCTTCACAACAACAACCGTACCGATCGTCAACAAGCTTCTTCGCCCAGCCGCCCCCCTCCCCACCTCTTCCACCATCCCCGCAACCGCAATATCAGCCGTCACCCTTTTTCGTCCAACAACCGCTGCCAAGTCCTCCACTTTCATCGTCACCACCACAATGGCAACCGCACCCGCACCCGCAGCCACAACAACATCAACAGTATGAACCTCGAGCTCAGCCTGAACCTCAACTACAACAAACGCCATCCACCGACCCCGTCCTAATCCCTTCCCACTTCGACGCCGTAACCGAACATACCAGCCCCGGCCTCCTCCACTCCCAGCTCCAAGCACAATATCAACCGCACCCCCAATATCACTACCAACAACCCGTTCCTGGCACTGTGGCCCTGCTCCCTCGCCCTCAGCTCTGGGATACCGCTATCCGCCGCTTTTCCGCGGCCTCTACCAACCCGGTCGGCCAACAGAAACTTGTCCAACACATTGATACCGCGCGGACTGCATACGCTCGCGCGTTTGTGGCGATCCAGCGGTCGATTACGGATGTAGATGCCGCGGCGATTCTCACAAAGTCAAGCGAGACCGATGTGGCAAGGACGGCGATGGAGATGTTCAAGGAAGGGGGTGGGAATAGTGGTGGCAAGAGTGGGAATGGGAATGGGGAGGATCGGGGACGGGTAGGGAAGTTTTTGGATATTTTGCACCATTACCATGTGGTGTTTGATGTGCTCTCACAGGCGGGGGACTTTGGGTATTTGGCGGTCATTTGGGGTGGTATGAGGTTGATGTTGATGGTAAGTTTGGCCCGTGTGCCCGTCTTTAAACGCCATTATGGTTAGAAGTGATGAGGGGTGAATATCAGGCTCTGACACAGACAGATGGCCAAGAACAAACGCGAGCTACTCGGCCGTATCACCGACATGTTGGTCGAGATCGGCCTCACACTCTCCCGCATTGAGGTCTACGCCAAGTTATTTCCAACTGCCCGCATGATCGAGCTGATCTCGATGCTTTATGCTGCCGTCGCCGACTTCCTCGAGGACATCATACTGCACTTCCAGCAGCGTTCTGCTCTGCGCAAACTGTTCTCCTCTCTCATCCGGCCGTTTGATGAGAAATTTGGCCGCGCTATGGACCGGATTCATCGTCTTGAGACATGCATCGAAAAGGACGCGAGCCTCTTGCACGCCTTGCAAGCGCCCGCTGCCGCACACCATCAACTCGAGACGCATCTACACCGCACACACTTCGTCAACACCCTCAACACGACCTTCACCCAGCCGCATCCCTTACAACACGATGGACTGCCACACCCACCACTACCGGATGTCTTCAACCAAATAAAGTCCACCCTATTCCGTAACTTCCGCGACCAGGCCTCCTACCACGAGTCACTCGCCGCGACCTACAGTGTGACCGCTCGTGCTTGGGAGGAATGGTTCGCCGTCGAACAACGCCATCTCCCGTCCTCTGCCGTGATTCCAACGTCCCCTCCTAACTCGGACCCTATGGGAACATCTCCACGTTCCTCTATCACAGACCTCGGATCCTCGCCCCCAGAAAGCGACAATCCCATCCACCAACGATCCAGCGTCTCCCGCCTGAGCCAAGGTCTCTGCGATGCGCCCGACTACCAGCACGCTCTACAATGGGTCGCCCAGCAGCGACGCCTGACCCCTGATATCCCGAGCGCCTACCTCATCTGGGCGCGGGGTATGACGGTGCACACGGCGATCGCTTCGTTGGTGTTCCAGGTGTTACAGCAGCGGCCGGGGGCTGTGGCCGAGTTCGGTCTGGACTTGAGCGTGTTTGATAGGGCGGTCGCGTCTGTGACGTCGCTGTGGGGGGTGTTTACCTACCTGATGCGGCGGTGTGGTGGGTGTCTGATATACATCTCGATCGGGTCGGCCGGGGATGATGAGTTTGTGATTGTGGAGAAATTTGTTGAGGCTGTTAAGACGTGGGATGGCCCGCCGATATGGGTCACGATTATTCATCCGTATCATGAAGGGTTTGTCGGGATTGAGGAGGCCACGGATCTGGATGGGCTGTATGATGTGCACCCGTCGCTGACGACGACGGATGCGCTGCATCATGTGTTGATGCTGGAGCTGGATATCCACCAGGTGTCGGAGACCATTCAGACTGTGTTGTGGGAGGCGGTTTGGCGTGAGACGAGGTATGCGGCTGTGGGGATTAGTTATACCCGGGTGGTTGCTGTGATTCAGGATCTGGCTGCCGAGTTAGCGGAGTCAGGGGTCGTGGTGACAACTGATGATGAAGACGACGGGGGAAACAGCGCAGGGAAAACACCGTCACCCCTAGTGTTGACAACCACCACAAAAGACCTCTGGATCGGTGCCGTCCAGCGCTGGCTCGACCACCCCGTCGCCTCCAACACCACGCGCGAACTCGTCCAGCGACACCTCGACGTTGTACCCCTCGCTCAGCCCGAAGATGTCCGTGCCGACATCAGCCGCCATCTCAAGTGCCTTGTGTTACGCATCGACGAGCGCAAGGCGGGAACCTTCGCCGAGCGATCCATGACCCAGACTCAGCGGTACCGTGTCTGGGACACCATGAAACAAGCCATCGTCCCGGGGTCCGAGGCCATGTTTTGCGCGTCCATTCGGTCGCTGCTTGCGGACGCCATGCTCGATTTTGCAGAGATCCCGTGTCGGAATATGAGGCAGGCGAATTCGGCTGTGATGAGGTTGTTGAATGATCGGTTTGGGATGGATGGGGCCTGGAAAGGGACGATGTCGAGGGATGATCTGTTGATGGTGGGGGGTATCAAACAGGCGATCATGACGGGGTTTAAGGGGACGATTGAAGCGTTGTCGGAGCCGGACGTGGAAGTGGAAGTGGATGTTCATGAGTGAAGAGGAAGTTCTGATTGGAGTGGTGTGTGTGTTCATTATTGGCGAAGATACCTATCATTTGTTTATTGTGTTGGATGT
This sequence comes from Dichotomopilus funicola, assembly GCF_033296635.1. Lineage (NCBI taxonomy): Eukaryota > Fungi > Ascomycota > Sordariomycetes > Sordariales > Chaetomiaceae > Dichotomopilus > Dichotomopilus funicola. The sequence goes on from NW_026944049.1 coordinate 152,117, forward strand.
TAGCGGGCGTAATTTGGAAACTTAGTTCTTCTGGTATTTGAAGATGGATTGTAAGTAGTACTCGGTTGTCAGTCTACAGGAAACATCATGGGTAGTATGCATTCAGCTACATTAGAACCTTGTTGCCTGTGATCGTGTAACGTAGGGAAGCTCATAAGACCGATTCATGGCTTATATGGGCATGGCCTGGCCTCGAAAACACTAACGAGAGACTAGGTGGGCAAAGATCACAAAGGAATGGGAAAAATGAAGAAAGGGATATTTATATCCCCTCATGTGCCCTCGACGTCGTGATAAATAACTGCTAATCACTGGCATAGACTAGACGATGTTGCTCACCTTCCCAACACCAATTTCCGCCCCAAACGTTGATCCTACTCTGCAGGTTTAATGTCAAGCCGTTGGCCAATTGGTTGGGCAAGCTGTAGGTAGCGTGTCAGCTAGAGTCCGTAGCACAAGATTTTACTTTTTTTTGAACGGAGTATTCAACACGTACCTCGTTATCCTCCAGGATGTTGGTCAAACGTGCTCTAACCTCTTGCTCGCCCATGCTTGCGACCTCCTCAACAGCGCCTGGGCGTGGAATTACCCCTTGGTTGACAAGGCCCTCTAGACAACACCGTTAAATCTGATATGGAAAACGATGTGGTGGGCTGGACTCACGCTTGGAGAGATAAGTAAACATAAATATAGCAAAGGGGCGCTTCTGCGTGTCGGAATAGCCCCAACTGACTCCGTTGGGTAACGAATCTCTTGGCCGGGGTTCTAGTTTAAAGCTAATCATCCCGTAGTCCACCGTTAAGAAACAATAACATCAGTAAACGCAAAGGGCTGGGAGTGAAAAGGGGGTGGGGGCTGCTTACGCTGTTTTTGAATCGATTTCCCGGCCTTTCATGACTTCTTCGGAAAGCTCAGAACAACCTATTGCTGCCACAGATTCCCACGGAATGCCAAGAGGAGTCGTAGTTTGGATGAAGTAACACATCACCACCAATCTTCCACAGAGAGGGACAAAGGGCGTCTCCTTCTTGAATCCCGATACGGAGTCCTCGCCTGCCGGTACTAATTGGTAGATCAGCCCCCCCTCTGGATCTTAGCCTTTTTGATATCTGTTGTACTATAAACACGATAATAGAAAAGTGTAATTACCGATGCGAAGAGGGGCAAAGCTGAAGCGCTGTGTTTTATAGCCAGCCGTGTTGTTCCCGATGATGGTGAAAGAACATCGTCCCTTCCACGCTTGCTCGAGTGTCTTACCGTTTAAATCAAGCGTCAAACCGCGTATCAACTCACCGTCAATCATGAAACGAAACCCAATTTTGGGACTCAACGGTTGGAATGAAGGGTCAACGGTGACGAGGAATTCGAACTCCTTGCCTGGATGAGACTGTATGTACTTGGTAACATACGGGAGAGGCTCATTTTTGCCGTGACTTTCTGGAAGGTGAAAAATTGAACAGGGTAGTGTTGTTCGGCGGGATGGATGTTCGGGGTTTGGGTGCTCAAACTCCTCCAGTGGTTTGTCCTCTGACACGAGCCCAATGGACACTGAGAGGCCGGGAATCCCAGGGATTATGACCATGATGGTGGTAATAATCGTGGAATCTAGTTCGGGGGGTTGAAAAAAGTTAAAGTCGAGCGGCTTAGAGGGGAGGAAGATGGGCCGTGGGTGGGTAAGGAGCGTCCACAGACAATTGTGGTTTGGGGATTATAGAAGAGATGAGTTGGGGATCGGGCGAGCGAGATGAAGACTTTAAATACTGACATGACATAGCAGCCGGGAGGGCGATTAGGGTATTGGGACGTTGGCAACTGGCAATTCCCAGATCTTGAATGGCGTCTGGTTCGTGACTTTAATTCCAGGTTATTAGAGATGGGACTTTGCTAGAGAAAGAAGCTACGCACGACTTGTCATGTCAAAGACATCGATCATAATGTCGTTTGATGCTGTCCAGGAACAACTATTTGGCGACTTAGAACAACAAAGACTGGAAAAACTGCATTTGCCGTGGTGGCTCACTGTAGCTACACATACCAAAGCCAAACATATTAAGGCCACACATATAGGCCAAACTGACAACCCACACAACGATATCCAAAGGCTCTTAGAGCCACCCATTGTCCATCATGTTGAACAATCTGAGGGCAGCTCCTCCAGCAAAGAACTGCCAAGTAACAAACACGACGCACCCAAACCAGAACAACGCTCTCAGTCCTCAGTAAGGTCAATTACCACCCGACCTTCCTCTGTACGCCGTTCTTTGTACCGAATCACGGACTTCCCCTCCGCTCGAGCTTTCGCATCCTCTTCGTCGTTGTCCTCCTCTCTCTCGCGCTTGATCCCGCGCGGGCTCTCAACGTCGGATGAGTCGGCGGCTACGATTCGTCCCGGCTGTTGCATCTGGATTACACGGTTTGTTAGCATGAGATCCAGAACAAAGAAACCAAATCATATGGCTTGCACAAACCTCGCCAGCCCCCGGTATGCGGGCGATGTGCCGTCGGGCCTCGGCTTCCGCCTGAATGGTCAAGAGTTCTTGCGCTCGATTTACACGATCCGTTATGGTCCTTGGAGTGATGTCAATTCCTTCTGCGACCAGACCCTCTGCTCAAAGTTGTCAGTGGGACGCTGGTGTCGCGATAACATCTGGGGAGTGATTGTTTGGGCAATAGCTCACTCCTCGAGCGGTACCTGAACTCATATACGGCGAAGGGCCGTCTCTGCGGATCAGAGTACGTCACCCCGATAGAATGGGATTGTATCCTGCGCGGCAGTGCGTGTGAAATATACCTAAAGAGAAACGCTCCATTTAGCGCATCATGGGTCGGAGAAGGAAGCTAGTTACTACCAAGCTCATCAACCTACGTTGTTGCAGAGTCCGTTGCCCGGCCCTTGAGTCCTTTTTCCGCGAAGCTAAGGTCGCTGCGAGGTGCGTCCATGGTATGAGGGCCCATAACCCAGGGATTACTGACAAGATGGAGCGAGAGTGTCACACTGCCGCAGGTCTTAGCTCGATCTCGCTGATGAGCTAGCTCTTCCGGCGAGAGGTTATCATCTTCCACTAGAACCGGAAAACACGATCAGTGATTATCAGACTACACCCGCATCAAACGAAACGGAACGCGCTATTGCACTTCGGACCTATGTTCTAGTAAAGGGAACCTGGATGAACTCACCGATATCCAGAGGAGTAAACTTGAAGGCATGCAATTCATATCCGTCATTGGCATTGCCGGTAATGATATGCCGAAACCGGTACTCCCACACTGGTTGCCCCAACTGATCACAACGTTGGAAGACGGCAAGCCTCGCGGCGACGAGCCGACCGTCAATTCTCAAGTGGCAGCCTATATTGCCAACAGTCCGGGGATTAGGTAGCGAGGACGTGCGTATAGAAATTACAAAATCCTCGGCTGCTCGGGCCTCGATGTACTTGATCACATGGGGCAACGGATCGGTTGGAATGCGGCCCTGGGAGAGGTGAAACGACTCCGCCTGGGGGAGTTCACTCTTGGGGTCGGGGTGTTCGAACTCGGGAAGGGGTCCTCGCTGCGCCGTCTCGACAAAGACTCGGATGTGGCAGAGTGATGGGAGGACGGCCATGGTAGTTGCGGCAGAATAGTCAATTGTTGCAATGCCAGAAAAGTAGTTTTGGAGGTCAAGAAGTGCGAAGAAAGGGTTGAAGGGTTTTATAATCCCTCGAGAAAAAAGGCAGCCAGCAGCAGGTTGCCGGCCCGGATCACGGCGCCTAAGCTGGCTTGCTCAAAAAATACGCTGTGCGGAGGGTGAGGGCAGTAAGGATGGTCTGAGAAAGAGGCCATCGTTGGCCTCGAGGGTGGATGTATTGGCGACAGACCAAGGCTGCTGTTGGGGTCGCTTTGTGGGAGTTGAGCCAATCGTTAACCGCCGGTTCATGGAAGGCGGCGCGGGAAGCGGATAGAGAGGGGGGTGAGGAGGGTTAGGGTTAGAGGAAAAAATAAACAAAACATTGACATCATGTTGATATCTGCAACCACAGCCCTGAAGACTGTTATCACCTATCCTGAATGTCAAGCTTCTTTGCGTGGCGGGCCGAAACCTTTCGGGTTTTCATAACTTTTATCCCCAAAACTACGCCAGACTCGCGTACATTAGAAGTGCTTCCGCCCGAGATCACGCGTCTTCTATCACACGTCTTTCTATCACGTTGCATGCACGTGGACAATACACCGCTATCATACCAGGGTTTGCATCAGGTTCTCTAGTGGTGAGTGAATTCAATCTCATAAACACGCCAGGTGCCTGCTCCTTTTGCGGGACAGATGCGGTGACAAGGCAGTGGAAAAACCACTTTGATTAATTAATTATTTACAGCTACGGCTGAGCAGAATGCTCCCAAGCGTGAATATGCACACTCCCAGGGAGAGATAACGTGAGAACAGTTGTCCTAGCAACGTGAACATTGGGCAGGTGGGTGGCTCATCTCCATCCCGGGAGAAAGAGTTAGCGGGGTGAAAGCGAGGTGGTTCTGTGTGATTGTGATGAAGGAAAAGTCTGTCTGTCAGCTGTTAATTATGCGCAGCGATCATGGCCCTGACAACGCCTTTTGCTTTTCCTCGTCATCGGAATCTACCGGGTCGAAATCTTCCAGATTGGCTACTAAACGACTGCACTCCATGCTCTTGCGTTGTACTGTTTTGTCCAGGCTCCGGATATCCAGGGCCGTAATGATTTTACGTTGCTCCGGTGTTGGCGTGGCGTATCCCAAATTCCCGTTTTGTCTTGATGCATTGGCTGACTTATCTTGTGAGGAAAGAAAGTCCACCGGGGACGCGCGGACGTCGTTCCGAGAGCCTTGCTGTCCGGCCTGCTGAGCCGGTGTATGTATGCCAACAGCATCCTAGTATCATTGATTGGCCGTCGTGTGTCGAGTACTAGTACCATGAGATTGAGAGTGAAACAGTGGCGTATTTGATGGGGCCAGATCCAGCTCCCCTTGTAATCTACTTCACGGCGGCGATCGGATAACTGTGGCCATCCACCAACCCCTATATTTTTGCCGCGATGGCCTGGGCAAGCAAGGCAAGTTCTTGGTATAAATAGATTGTCCTACCTTGGCTTTACCTCCTCCCACTTTTTATTTTGTTAAAACGGCGGACTGGCCACCCTCGTTGAATACGGCTACTACCAACCAACTTACGTACATTGCGGTACTATGGCCACCACTACCACCGACCACCGCGTCTGGGAGGAGGAGCCGTGGGACTCGGATGAGGAAGAGCACGACGCTGACGAGACTCTCGACTCAATCGTGAAAAGCAAGACTATCACCTTCTCTATTCACGCTAACTACACGAACTGGGCGCCGAGAGAAGCTTTCCGTGAGTTGGTGCAGAACTGGTATCTTCGCTTTCCCTAGCAAACTGACCCTTTTCTCACTCCCAACCTCGCACCCACCCCCCACGACCTTGATCATTACCGTCTTCATCATGCTAAGCTTTTCTGTGAGCATCTAGGCGAGACGGCATCATCAAAGCCTTTAGGCTCAACGCACGGGACTTCTGCGTCGTTCGGCAGGAGAAGCCATCGGGAAACGACACCGAAATCGTGTACAAAGTATTACGCACCCAACCCGACGACGACAGCAAGGAATGGCTCGGCTACATCCGCTACAAAGGCCGCAACGGCGAAGGCACCGTTAACATAACGAACCGGTCGGCCACCCTCCAGCCCTGGCATCTGGACCTCGGCGGGACGAGCAAGGCACACGACGACGGCCAGGCCGGGGCCCATGGCGAGGGTCTCAAGCTTGCTCTCCTCGTCCTCATGCGCGGCATGCAGAACCACGGCGTTCGATGCCGCTCGGGCGGGTTCAACTGGAAGTTTAACTTCAGTACCCGTGGCCGGCTGGTGGCTCGTCTGAACCGCATGTCGCCCGCGGCCATCGAAAAGGCCGCCGATCAGGCCACGCGGCTAAGCCAACGGACGCTGCTCCCTTTTGGGAGCCACCCGGGGCGCGATGTACAGTTCGTCATTGGGGAGACTCACCGGGGCCTGAATGAACGGGGTGCTCCGGTGTGTCGGAGTCCCGTGAGCCAAAACGACTTCGAAGCCTGGACCAAGGCTGCGCTATTCCTCCACAACGCACAAGACGGGGCCATTATCTCGACCGACGCCGGCGATCTTCTTACAGGCCCGGACCTCCGCGGGTGCATATATCTGAAGGGACTTTTGCTCTCCGAGTCTCTTCCCGGTCGGTCGGCTAGCATCACGAGCCAGCCGCTTCAGTTCGGCTACAACTTCGCTCGTGGGTACACAAACCGCGAGCGGCAGTCAGTGGGCAGCGCGAATGAAGAGGCTCGGTCCATTCTCGGCGTCTGGAGCAAGGCGCTGGAGGTTAAGCCCGAGATGGTTTCGGAGCTCAGCGCCTTGCTTAATACCACAGAGCCGAAGTATGCCGATATCGCGGGTGCAAAGAGCAACATGAATTTCGAGACGGCAAGTCGGCTGAAAACGTATCTCGGGGGCGCTCAGTTTGCAAATAAGTGGTACTATTGCAGTGAGGACCTGGCCAAGGTAAATATTAGTGACGATCTCTATTACATATCTTCGATTATCGAACCAACCAAGGCCCAATCAATGCCTGTCAATAATGCTAACGAGTTGGTGATCTGATTAGAATCCGAGACTCGAACATGTCATTCAAGGGCTCGGATGCGAAGGGGTCCAGTTGACGGACACATACTGGGCTATCCTACGCCGGCACGGTTTAGTTCGCACCGCCGAAGAAGAAGAACACCGTCGTTTTATCACCGCACCGCCTGTTGCAGCCACAGAGTTGGAGTCTGCTTTTGCCCAGTCGGTCCATCGCCTGCTCCGCGCTTGCCTGCGTGCTTGTCCCAAGACAAGCGGAATAACCATCCAATTTGTCCAAGCCGGTCGGCTCCACCTCCAACTGTTGTATTCCGAGCCGGAGGCGTTGTTTCGGGTCCATGAGCGGTGGCTCTCCAACGACAGCGCCATAGAGGCGATGGGTTTCCCAGCCGACTGGCTCCTCGAGGACGTCGCCGTCCATACCGTGAAACGACTCTTTGCCGACGCCCTGGAGCAGCTTCCGTGCCATGTGTTCGAGGATGATGCTTCTCAGACGGGGGAGTGGGGAAGGAAACTGGAAGTCAGCCGCGCTGATCAGAGACTGCTCACGTATCTCCGAATTGGGCAACCAGAAATGTACCCCAGCTCCGAGTGGACCAAGCATATGCAGTTCACCTTGATATGGGGAACAAAGCATCTAGCGAATGAATTCGAACTCCGTTTTGAGGTACAGTGCCATAGCGCATCGCGATGCCCCCACCGGCGTGAGAACTTCTTGATCGCAGAAGATGGTGAGTCCTTCTCCCCCCGTTGTCCTATTTTCCGCTTTCCTTGTCACCTTTCCCCCCATTTGCGCCTTTCCTTCTTCGTTTCATTTCCTCCTTTGTTTATAACGGAGCTTTCCTGACTTCCCAAATCCCGCTAACCCTTTCGTTGCCTTAGCCCGTGCCGACAGGTTGATGTGTACGATGAAGAATATCAGGGATGATTCGGAAGATGAAGCAGAGCCCCGTCCCGGAGACATACCCAATTCCCAAATCGCCACCTGTCGGTCCTATCAATACCAGTATTTCCCAACAGGGATACACTACGAAGACCACTTAGAGCCAGGCGAGCAGTGCTTCTTTGTGGTGCTACTGCCGGAATATCCGGATTCCTTTGTCGCCTTGTCCCCCATCTCGCCCCCCGCCAAAGAACGTGTGCTACGGAAACCGCGGAAAAGTGGTCCACACGCTGACTTCCATATACGGCGGTCCCGTGACGCCAACGGCGGTATGGCCAAGGATCGGGACGTAGTCTTGTCACCAGGAAGGCAAGAAGACACCGCGACTCCGCTGCCGACCAATGTGGCACCCGTCGCAAAGCAGTCCACCGCTGTCATCCCAGCGCCGGCCCCGGCGATAACCACTGCACCGACAGGCACTTTTAGTAAGTCAACCCTTTCTACTTGCCTTGGTCTTGATACGTAACCCTGTTGCATGGATAAATTACTTACATCAGAATCTCAAGCGCTCGGGCCGAGGCTCTCCGCCCTAGACGTCTTCAAACTCGATAGACATCGATGGTACGAGGCTAGGAACACGGAAAACGTGAAGGCGGTCATTGCTATCTTGGCTGGGGAGAAGACCCTGCCGGAGGAGTCGAAGAAGCGCCAGAGAAAGGATTGAGTGATATGTTGAGAATCCGGTCACAGTTCATTTAAAAAGCGAGTAACCAGGTTTGGGGAAGGAGCCCTGAAGTGTAGCTGAGTAAATTTGGTGCATTCTCCGTGTCCCATTTTGGCTTGGTCGCACTTGACTAAAGCAGACTTCATCGCCCGGGAGGCGGTTTCCCTTTGAGCGCGCGAGTGAATGTCTTTGGATTGATATGGCTTGTAATTACCCCCGAGAGCCAAATTACCTAGGTTATGGATCGAAGGCAAGAAGGAATCTAGAATGGTAGATCAGAGAGGAGGGCATAATCATTGATGCAACTTAACCAGGTTTACTTGGCCCCTTTAATTGAATACCCCCCAAGCCTATATTCTGCGATTGGGCCGTCGCGGCCAAATACCTTGGACACTATCTCAACTTGTTGACTAGCTACACAGGATGCAGCGGTTACCAAATGGCTCTGTTTGACTTCCCCAACACCAGGCACCATTGCAGCTAGAATTCGGCACATGTAAATTCTTAGGTAGACAAACTCACGGAACGATCAAACCGCCCAAGAAACACCAGAGATCCAAACATCAATCCCACCGTAACCTAACGCCGCTCATCAGTAGCAACAAACTTGACACTCTTCCTCCTCTCCCTCTCATTCCCGACCCCCAAAATCCCTCCCCTACCCGGACTCGAACTCAATATCCCCGTGCCTACTCTCGCCCCGCTAAGACCACCGCCAACACCAGCACTAGCACCTCCTACCCCCAGCCCAACCGTACCCCCTAGTGTCTCACGCACTGTTTCCACCGCTCTGCTCTGTGGGATATCATGCCCATCACTACGCACCGAACCCGGGTGTCTTCCACTTCCATAATGATGATACGGACCGCCGAATCCGAGTCCCGCACCACTAGCCGTAGTCATACCCGCAGCGCCACTGGCCCCCAGACCAACAGGCCCGTATTCAACGTCCCCAAGAGGCACTTGTTCCCTCTGCAGCAACTGCTGATGCTGCAGCAGTTCATCTCCGAGCAATCGCCCCTCTCCCATCCCAGGCAGCACATGGCTCCCCACCTCAGCCGCAGCACCGACCCCTCGTTCCGCAGCCGCCGTCGCAGCAGCAGCAGAAGCAGCCGCAGCCACATTCGCTTTAGCCATAGCCGCCCGCGTGGCTTCTCGCAACCCCCCACGCCCCGACGACGGCTCATCAGAGCGGTAATACAACGGTGTTAGACTGCCATCTCCGCCGCCGGTGTTCACATACACGAGATCCGCACGTCGACTGGGCAAGCAGGCATGGCCGCAGCCGTCGAGCGGGCAGCATCCGTCAGAGGGGTCGCTTAGGGCGTGCGGCGGGTCTTCGAGCGGAGAGGAAGGGGAATACGGGTAGTGGGAGTCGGACGCGGTCGCTTCGAGTGTGGCGTGCCAGGATTGGAGACAGGAAGCGTGGCCGCCGTGGCCGCAGCCTGGGCAGTACCACCAGGTGGTGAGGGGTGGGGTGGTGGAAGGCGAAGAGGGTGATTCTTCGGAAAATGGGGAAGAGGATGATGGAAGGGGGATGAAGGACGACGGGATGATGACGTCTCGGCCCCCGCAGACTGCGCATCCGGCCATGGCGGCTCGGCAGCGCTCACATTGCCAGACGGACTCGATTGAGGCGGCGGATCGGTCGACCTCGCGTGGTTTGCGGCAAGAGGTGCAGAAGAAACTGGCCTGCACGCCTTGTTGCGCTGCGGTGAAAACCGCCGGGTAGTCTACTCCCCAGTCCGCTAGCGTACCGCCCGGCCAGCCCTTCATGCACAACTTCCGCAGGAGTGCCGCTTCGGTAAACAGCTTCATGCTCATCAGGCGGGCATGGTGCTGGCGCAAGATGGCGGCGGCCTGGTAGTGATCGATGATGTCGTCCGGGAGGAGCGGTTTGAGTAGGAGAACAATGGCTGAGGCATTGAGGGCGGAAGATTTGGCCTCAAACGCGAGGGCACGGGCGATCAGCGGGTATGGCTGTAGTGGAACAGACGACACAGCGGAGAAGCCGGATGCGGGGTCTATGGGATAGGGAAAGGGGGCATCGTCGGGCCAGCAGAGATAGTCTGTCTCAACGATGAAGGGCGATGTGTCATTGGTGTGTGGGGATAGGACAGGTGAGTCCGAGGAAGAGCGATCTTCCAATTCCTGTTCCCTTTCCCCTTCTAGCAAGGGCGAGCTTACTACAACCGCATCGTCGTCGTGCTGAGAAGCGTACGGCGACTCAAAGCTGTCCGTGGTGGTTTGCGTGATGGCATGGTGTTCATCGGTGAAACTCGTCATGTTCGTCATGTTGGTGTCCGTTCTCCCGAGCATGGCCCGGAACGGCAGAGGAAGTGGAACTCGCTCCGGCGAAGCGTGGATCTCTTCGCCCCGGATCCGGCTCGCAAACTCAACATCTTCCTCTCCTCCATCGTGTTGAGTATTGCCACCAGGAGCACCAATTCGTACAGAATCCGCAGCCAAACTACCCTCGGACGACACGGTACGCGCTGTAGACCGCCTGCTTTCGTCCGTGATGGCAAACAGATGGACATAGCTCTCCTCCGAATCCTGTCGGAGTATTGGCCGACGAGGAAGACCGGGCGACGAGCCGTGTCCCGTGTAATCGTGAACCTGGGTAGGGTCTGGACGAGGACTGATAACATCATCCGGCCCATCTAACATAGCCTCAGTATCGTAAAAATCATATCCTTCGGTACTGGCGTACGTGTTTTCGCTACCGTGACTGACCACGGAAACTGGTACGGAATCGAGGCGTTTCCGCACAGCTAGTGGGGGTCCTGGGTGTACGGCGGGGGGCAGGGTGAAGCTCTCCGGCTCAACGATGGGGGTCAGTTTTCTCCCCCGCTCCCTCTCTAGTCGTGCGTGGACACCGTCAGGGCTATCCTGCACAGGCCGTGCCACAGGAGTGGGGACGTTGGAGGTGCTCTCAAACTCTTCAGCGAGTAGCGAACGTGGATGGAGTGCCTTGTCGAAAGTGACAAGAGAAGAGGACACCTTCCGGGGCGTTTCTTCCCCGATCACCGACACCGATGTCGCTGTAGTCGGCTGGATCGGGGTGGGGTGGAACACTTTGTCCAGCGCCTTAGCCTTAGCCTTGGCTTTCGCCTCGCTCTTCTTCATCTCCGCGTCATGTTGCCGGTCCATGCGGCGATCGAGGTGGTACTGTGCCCGCCTATGCAGTAGCATGTCAACCGCATACGCCAGAATGCGCCACGTCTGCGCCAGGCGGTATTGCTTCACACTGGCGGCCGCCCGGGCGTAGTGCTCGAGAATCACGGCCACCCTCTCGGGGAGCGTCCCGGCTCCGTCAGTGTAGGGCAGGTCCCGATAAAGAGCCTCCAGGTAGTTGACAGCGAGGTAGCCGTACAGGTCGACGTTGGCCGCGGCCGGAACGTGCCCGACGGCCATGGCCTGCTGCGGCTTGTGCGTCCCGGTGGCCTTGATGGTCTGTTCCAGAGACATGACCTCCTCCATGGTAGGACCAGCGGGGGGTGTGGTACTCAAGGTGGCTGTGGACCGGGTGCTGGGCCGTCGTCGCCGGCTACCCCCACGCATCTTGGGCCCGATGAAACTCCCGATCGCGTCATCTTCGGAGTCACTGCGGCTTACGCTGAAGCGGGGGGTTGTGGGGCTCGGACTGTAGGATGTGACAGCCGCGACGTCGCTTTCATGGTGTAACACGGGATGATTAGGATGATGATGTTGCGGTTCATGAGAATGATGCTGCGGGTGAGGGTGATGCTGGTTATGGTGGCTGTGGTGGTTGTGCGGTCGAAGTCGAGGAGGAGGAGCTCGCTCGTCGAGCAGCATCAATACTTCACCTCGCGGGGAAAAGGCCATGGTCGACACAGCCTGCCGGTCAATGACCTTGGGCGCGAAGGAGATGTCGCACTGACTGAACACGCCGTCCTGCCCGGCCGTCCACAAGAGATACTGGTCGTGCCACAGCATAGCGCTGGGCGACGCGTCAAACCGCTGAACCTCCTTGTAGGGCATCGTTGGGCGGGCCAGATCCCAGATGTGCACCACATTGATGCCGTATCGCTTCTGGCTGGTCTCATCATATGCGACCGCCAGCTGTGAGGCTCGTTTTCCCTGAGCCGTAGCCGACCACTGTCCGGGCCTCCAAGCCAGCGTACCCGGCGGAGCGGGTGTCGAAAGCGTCCATTTCGGCTTCTGGCGCTTGTCCTGCTTGGACATGTCCCAGACGCTACATTTGTTATCCATACCCCCGCTGACCAGGTGGACGCCGTCTGGGTGCCACGCCATCGCCGTGCACGCCTTCTCGTGAGCCTTGATCCGCAGGATGGGTGCGCTGGGCTTGCGCATGTCCCACTTGAGCACGAAGCCTTGCTCCGTGGCGCAGCCAAAGAGAAACCCGTCGCGCGGGTTCCACTCAACATGCTGCACCGCGTCTGCGTTGCACTTGAACGCCTGGATGGACCGGAACGTGGCGCCGGCCCGCGTCTGCGTCGGCTGTCGGACGTCAAAGCAGCGCACGATGCCGTCCTGGCTGCCCGACAACAGCCATGAGTTCCGGTGTGGATTGATGTCGAGCGCGTTGACCTGCCGTGAGTCCTCGCGGATCTGCACGCAGTCGACCGGCGAACCCAGGCTTGTAGCCCCCGCGCGTACCAGATCGTAGTGGAAGATCTTGCCGCTGGTCCCGGCCGTGAAGATGACCTGCTTGCCCTGCGGCTCTCCCCACTTGACGGCTTTCACCGAGAGTTGGTCCGCAACCGACGTCGGCATGCTGTTGCGCTGGGACGGTTGGGCGATGATCAAGGCACGCAGGTCGATGCCCTCGGTGACATCAAGTCCGTCGAGATTGACCGTCTTGAGCACATGGCGTCCCGCGAGCACCGCCGAGCGGCCATCGGGTGAGCGATCCAAGCAAGCAATGGGCACGCCTGCCTCGTGGATGACATCTTGCGACACGGTCGGGCGGTAGTGTGGAGTTATCGGCGAGCTGGTGACCGCGGCACCCGGGGTATGCACATCGTGGGCGGAGTCGACGGTCGGCTTGCCTAGCAGTTTGCGCATGATTTTGCCCTGGTTGCCGATGCTGTACATGGCATCGCTTGCGGTGCTCGGCGAGCTACGGCGGCATTATGAAGCGTAAGAAACGTAGTCGGGGCTGCGCGGTAAGGATTCGCGGACAATCGATTCTTCGAAGAGATGCGTGGGGATGGCGTCGGTCAGACGCGAATGGACGATGACGGGAGGGATGAATTGATCACAGCAAACGCAGGAACGGCGGCCGAAATTGAGGTTGTCTCGTTGAATTTGGGCGGATTCGAATCCGCTAACTTGGAGCAGCGGACCCCACTACAGATCGCGGGATGCTGCTGCTTGCAGCGAATGGAACCCTCCGTGACAGCGGACTTCGCATTACCCCACGCTAATTTTCAGGCACGCACTCAGGCAGAATCTCAACCCCGGACTTCGAACCTCGAACTCAGTTGACCGCTTTGACATTTCCCATCAGTAACCAACAGTTCCATCCGTCCAGTCATAAACACACACTTGTCGGCCTAGAAAAACCCAAGACATTATCGCCATATTGCCATGGATCCCGGAAGGCAAGCAATGATCAACGGCTGGAAGCCGCCGACAAAGAACAGAGACCGCGACGTCACAGCTCCGCGCTACGACACGTCGAATCGAATCGCGAAGCCGTCCCGACCACCACCCGCGAAGGCCAACACGGCAGCAGCCGCCGCTGCCGGCAGGTATCTCACGCAAGACCAACAATCCGAACAATTCATTGCCGACGAAGACAAGTTCGTGTTAAAGCAGGCCAAAAAGAAGGCCGACATCCGAGTGCGGGAGCAGCGCGCCCAGCCCATCGACTACCTCGCTTTCGGTTTGCGCTTCATCGATTCCGATCGCGACAGCTTCGACGACGACGATGGAGACGCACACATCCGGATTCCCGCGCCTATGGCCGTTCTCCAAGGCCTCAACGCTGCCGAGCTACAAGAGCTCGAGGAGGACATCCGGTCGTACGACACGCTAGAACACAACGACCGCAACAAAGAGTATTGGTCAGCGCTGCTCTCTCTCTGCATAGACCGGCGCCAGAAATTGAAACCACAAGGGCCAGAAGGGCGGGCCGTGACCTCGGTGGCATCTGATGTCGACCGCATTCTGAGTCCCAAGACACTCGAGCAACTCGAGGCATTGGAGAAGCAGATCAAGGCAAAACTTCGGTCCAACGAGCCGATCGATACCGATTACTGGGAGGAGCTTCTGAAGAGCTTGCTGGTCTACAAGGCCAAGGCCAAGCTCAACAAGGTATGCGCGGCGATCAAGGAAGCCCGCGTCGAGCTGCTCCGAGAGACCGACCCTGAGAAGGCAGCGGCATTGGAAGCGTCTGATGGGTTTTCGAGTGCGGCCCCCAACAATGCTCAATCATCGGGAACTTCCAAAGCCGTGGCCCGGCCGGCCGGTTCGACAGCCGGAGCTCCAAGCGTACCATCTACCGCATCCACCGCGCCGCCTCCGGGGACCGCCCGTTTTGCCTCAGCCAACGACGGTGACTTTTCCCAGGCGACCAAGGCCCTCTACGATCGAGAGGTTGCCCGTGGAGTGGGCGAAGGCGAGGAGATTTTTACCGCAGAAGAAGTTGTCCCCGGCAGCCAGAAGCCCCTCTGGGCCGACAAGTACCGGCCTCGCAAACCCCGGTACTTCAACCGCGTGCAGATGGGTTATGAATGGAACAAGTACAACCAAACGCATTACGACCACGACAATCCGCCGCCCAAGGTGGTTCAAGGGTACCGGTTCAACATCTTTTATCCAGACCTCCTCGACAAGACCAAGGCGCCGACGTTCAAGATCATCAGGGAGCATGGGCGTCGCAAGGGCGAATCGTTCGCCCCCGCGGGTAAGGAGGATACTTGCCTCATCCGTTTCATTGCCGGGCCGCCATACGAGGACCTCGCCTTTCGTATTGTGGATCGAGAGTGGGATTATAGCGCAAAGAAAGAGCGCGGCTTCAAGAGTAGCTTTGACAAGGTATGAGCTTAATTTACCGTTTTTGTTTTCTTATTCCTTTTTTCACTTTTTTTTCTTCTTTTTCTTTTCGGCTTTTCCTGTTTTTATCTGTTCCCCGCCCCGTCTTTTTTGCATCCGGTCCTGTCCTGCATCCTTCTCCTCGTTTCCATGTTTCTCTTACCACGCTTCTGTGCCTCTTGCCATGCGGCCTGGTGATCCGGGGCCGCACATGTGTCTCGGGCCCAATTCGCGGCCCGATGTCAGTCATCCATCCGTTGAAGCAAATGCGCGCCACTTTAGCGCGTCGGGTTCGCCCCCCCACCTTCACGGCGCGGGTGCAACGAGCTCCCTGATGTCATCCCTCGCATGAGACTTGTGCGACGTAGACTTCCAATCGAATCAGTGCCCGCAATACTAACGTGGACTTGACATGTAGGGCATCCTGCAACTGCACTTCCAGTTCAAGAAGGTATGTGATCCCTTGCCTACCTGGTAGCCCCCACGATCGGCCATCACTGACTCGCAAATACAGATTTACTACCGCAAATAGAGCGCGCCCGGTTTTTGCGTTTCGGTCCCGGGAGGGCAGCCTTGGTCCATCCCGGAGTTCTGAGCTCCCGTGTCGGATACGCGGCGGGTTTCTAGCCCCCCCACCCGCAGTGGACCGACGACGCGACCCAGGTCACCCGGCCCGTCTAGGAGGCTCCCGTGTCTCTAACAAGCCCGGCCGTTGTGGTGCCTGTATGATCTCTGCCGATACTGCAGCGGATCGTCCCACGGCCGAACCGACCCCAGGAAAACGAATTAATGACACTTTGATGCGAGCACAGTGTTCCAGCCTTGCCTTGGTTGTGTGACTCTCCCCTTCGTCGGACAGCAGAGCAGGGCCACTTCAAGCCCAGCCAGGTCCCAGGTGCTCCCATTCATCCCGTCCCGTCGCCCACTTTATCTCCGTCGACGCGGGGTTCATTCTGCCTTGTCCTTCTGAGGATGCCTGTTTCCGGGTTAGAGACGTGTGGAACCTAGGAAGACCGCGCCACTCGTTTTTTTTGCCGTACTTCATGGCTATCTCTCCAGAAACTGGTCGTCGGATCGCTCACTCACCCTGACGGAACGGGGCCGCATGATGGATGTTCTCTTGGCAACTACTTGACGAAATTTCGCCTCTTGCGGCTTTGATGGTGGCATCGGTTCGGGACTTCAAAGGAGAGCAGAGGTGTGGACAAGGGGATATCATCCGTAAAATCGACAACACCAAATGTTGACGAAACAACGGGCTACGCTCACTCCCTTGCCGGTACCTAATTGCATTCCGGTTTCTTGATGGCCCCGTATCTTGCCAACTCCCTTTCGGTCTCCCCCGGTATCCAACTCCCTCCCCCGGCACCGTGGGATATCATGAGCAGTCCGATGCCTTCCCTCTCGTTCCCTCGCTTCCATGCCCATCTACACCCAAATTAGGTGGGTGGCTGCGCAAACAGTTGCTAAAAGAGACGCTGCCCCTTTCAACTCAGCCTTTCTAGAATGAAACACGGGACCTGCAGTCGCATTCCTTGCAAATTTGCTGCGGGACGACCGACCCCATCGCTCTCTCCCCCGAATCAGTCACTACACAATACTATCGCACGGTGCCAGACGCCTGACGGAGCGCTGTGCGATGCTTCGCCATTGGATGTAGCCTGGCCGACTGCCCACTCCCGTCTTTTCACTCACCCCTTGGCCGCCTGATTGGCCTCCTGAGTCATTGCACCTGAGAACATGCACCTTTCCGGGGCGTCAGGATTGTTCTGCGGGTTGTTTTTGTCCGCTCGTTCAGCCCGCTTTGCCGTACAGCTATGGACCGAAGATGAAGTAAAATGGCGGGAAAACTTCACAAGTAAACAATCGGACTCAACACTACAATCGCTGAACGGGAAGACGGGGGCCAAACTAGAAGCCCCGGTGCCCCACAAGCTGCACACTTGCAGATAACAATGCTGTTGTTCCTGCTGTTGCGATTGCTGTTCTTACGATTTTCCAAACGCTCGCGGCAGCAATGAGCGGCTTGTTGCGTGCCCCAGGGCCCGCAAACATCAATGTTGGTTGATGATGATGTTGCAGGATGTTGGACGGGAAGTCCCAGGCCCGGGGCCGGGTTCGGGGCCGGGATGGCAGTCGCGGAGATCACACGTCGCCATTTCTATCACCGTGGAGGAAAATCTCGGAGGTGGCGAGGAGTCTCTCATACTGTCCCAGCTGTCTGCCATGAGCCCCCCCGGCCGCAGCGCCAAGAACCACCCATGCGCCCCCCGGTCCGTGGCTGGCCGATGAGCCGATCTCCCAACACGGCAAGGGCAGGAACAACCACCAACGTTAAGTACTGGTGTCGCCTTTTGGCAGTAGATGGAATGCTGGGGGAACAAGCCACAGGCCCCCAATTTGCGTTTGTGGTTGTTTCTTGCTCTTTTTAGCACAAATGTCCAACAGGCAGGCAGGACAGGCAGGACAGGCAGACCGACACCCACACAGACGCACACAAGGTTGGAAAGGCAGGACACACACAGAGACGCATACACGCATACCTGCTCATCCACTGTGTCTGGTACATACACGCCCACACGGATACAGTACGCGACAAGCATCATGCCTCAAGCACACAGTACGTAAGGCAAAAGACGACACGCCCCAGGAGGGCCCACACACCCTCCACGCTCTAGTCTCCGTGCGTGTCTAAACGGCATGGTACATGGTACTTCCCATTTGGCACACAGTCGCGGCAGCATCCCGCGGTCAGTCACTCACACCTCTTGTCTCCTCCATGCACGCAGGTTGCGCAGACTTGCATTGCTACCCTGCGGGCACGTTGCCTGGACCCTCCAGCTTGCCCTAGCTACCTCCTGTCTTTGTGAACGACGTTGAGCAGACCAAGATTCGCGGCCTCTTCCCTGCAAGCAACTGTTGTTCCAGCCCCCACGACCCATGTCTCCTCCGCGGAACACACCCCCCAAAGCCGACACCCAGGCATCACATCCTGGTCCCTTCTTGCCTCCCACCCTTTCTGACACCCTGCCGCCCTTCCGCTCCATCTTGCCCACACCCAGATCAACAAGTACCAAGATACACCAGACATTGTCCCCCTGCAAGGGATCGCCCGATCCGGGGGTGGACATGCACTAACACCACTCCACTCGTTCTCAATCTGTCGTCAACCAACACGCATCTGGACCTGACCTCCTGGTCTTCAGTCTCTGGCGCGAGGACTACTTCTGTCCGGCCCGCCCGACCCAAACTCCAACAAAGATATCTGGTCCATCAAACTCTTCTGATCTTTCCCCATTCCATGTTGCCCAGCACAGCCGACAACCCGTCAGTCTGAACGCGCAACATCTAACGCTCTACCTTCCTTGTGTGCCTTGAAGCAACACTCTGTTGTACTCTGTATTGCTCCCCCCTCTTCGGCCTTCTGACCTTTGCTGCCGGGTCTCAAGGGCGTAACCAACCCATCCACACATCACACACTTTTTACATGGATACCTTCTCGACAATGGCATCCTCGAATGCCCCTTCGCCCCAGCCTCAACTAGACCAACACCTTATCGCGAGAATGAGCAAGATTGGAGTCCAGGAGGCCAGCCACAACCATCACCAGCCTCAACAACACTACGCACCCAGATACTGGAACCAAGGTTCTGCCGCCCCCTCAAAAGCTAGCTCTGAAGCCTTGGACAACCAGGCGCTCCATGGCTCTCCCGTGACCAGCGGCCTCCAACGCACCGCCTCGTCTCAGTCTTCGCCTCGCGCCTGGGAGTCGCCAGAACACCTGGGCCCCACGCCTTGGGAGGCCGCCACGGAGCAACAACTGCACAACCCTTACCCAGGCTTGGACCCCCAGCTTTCTGGCTACATGTACAGCGGCGACAGCGGCATGTCAGCCCCGTATCCCGCAGACTTTGTTCCCTCATCCGGCTTCGATGACCCCGAGAGCGGCTACAGTACCTCCCCGGGACAGGGCGAGTTTCCCCCAACCCCTGAGAGCGCCCACCTCATGTCGCCATGCAGCACAACCCTCACCATGACCATGGACGATCCTCCCGGCTCTCCTGGCGACGACACGGTCAGCCAAGCCGCAACCCTCGTCGCGCAGATGGGTGGTAGTCCACGCAACAACAAGACACCGCCCTCTATGTTGCATCAAGATGACCAGGGGGACAACGACAAGAACGGCGAGGCGTATGCCAAACTCATCTACAAGGCGTTTTTGAGCACACCAAGGCACGCCATGACGCTGCAGGAAATCTACCAATGGTTCCGGGAGAATACCGAAAAAGGCAAGAGTGGCAGCAAAGGCTGGCAGAATAGCATCAGGCACAACCTGAGCATGAATCATGTAAGTTCTCAACTGTCGTCATCCGTCTCTCATTGTCCTTGGCCGTCCCCTATTGTCTCTCTCTGCCCCTCTCGCTCTCTGCTTCTCCCCTGTTTGGACGGTGAACATACAACTAACGAGTTTCCCAGGCCTTTACTAGGCGTGACCGCCGTCCAAGTGCGGGTTCCATTAGCGAAACCGGTCAGTCTAGTGCCAAAAAGGCGGCAGAGTGGTACCTGGAGCCATGGGCGGTTGCCGGCGTTCTGAGCACCACGCGCTACCGGAACGACAACCAGGCCCGGCGAGCGGCTCGGCGCAACGGTGCCCATCTCAACGCGCAGGTGTACCGGCCCTATCACGCGCCGCAACACGCGCACCATCCGTCCCTTGGCCGGAGCCGTGGCCGTGCTCTGCGCGGCTCTTCGCGCCAGTCTCCGCGGAGTCACACGTTCCCCATGGCTGGAGTGGCCACGGCGGCTGTTCACCCCCAACAAGCGCAGCACCACCAGCAACTACCCACTCATGCTTACCACGCCTTCGTCCCTGTCCGGAGTACAACGTACCCGCAGCCACACCACCATGACGTGGTCTTGAGCGACTGCTCAACCCCGTCTCCTCCTCCCTACAGCACCGCCTCAAGTGCATTCTTTGCTCCTCACCACGTTGGGCCCAATGGCATGGAACCATCGAGCCCAACTGTGAAGTACGAGTACCCAGCTGAGCCGCTGTATTTGGGACACCAACACAGTCACGGTTATCCCGGGGCTATGACATCCGGCCCAGCAGATACTTTGCTGAGCGCGCCTGCGCCTGTCCCTTCATCGAGGCCAGGATCGACCGCGCCAACGGCTACATCTGCTCCATCGCCAACAAGAGCAACAACACCTACCACAACCACAGCCGCCCTGACCGACGCCATGGTGTCTGAGCCAACGACAAGAGCACCATCATCATCATGCTCATCATCCTCGTCAACGTCAGGCAGCGGCGACAGTGCGAACGTGTTCCAGGACAGCATGCCTTACTCAACCGCCACGGCGGCCACGCACACGGCATATCACCATCACGCGCATCAACATGGGTACCAGCACCACCAGCATCAACGGAGTCACCCGATGCAAGGGGGGTGGTATGGCCAGGGGCCGGGGTATTAATTGCCTTCGGTTGGGTTAAGTAAGTTGGTTGGTTGGTTGGTCCGGCGGTCAGTGTACGAACATGGGAGTGGGAGAGTGGAAAAAAAAGGCACGAGTAATGCTATTGATGGTGGTGATGTGTGTCACTCTGTCGGTTTGTCTGCCTATCTGTCTGGCTTATCTTGTTAATATCTGGAACTGGTTGAGGGCTGGTTTTCGTTCTGGTCTTGAGAACAACGGTTTGAGTTGGCAATGGTTGGTTGGGTTGGCTCTTCGTGTTTTTTTCCCGGACGTTTATTTTTTTTTCATTCCCCTGTTCTTGTCTCTTCACTTCATTTTCTTGCTCTATTTTTCGACTCTGGGCATACATTCCTACAGTACACTACACACTGTCTAGGCCGGCAACGGTTTCCCGGTCGGGGGCTTGAGCGGTTGGGCGGGTGTTCAGCGGGGCTTGGCGGAACGAACTTGTCGGATGGTCCTTTCGGCCTTTGATAGACGCGGCATTTTCCCTGCAGAGGGTTCCCCCTCGGAGCGGGGGTTACTTTTTGTACACTACTTTTTTCTCATCACATTTTGGTGTCGGTCCTCTGTGTGTGCGTCTCTCTCAATGGAACAATACCCTCGGTTGGTTGGTTGGCTTTCTGGTTTTGCACTGCGCTTTTTTTTAAAAATTTTCTCCCTCTTCCTGGTCTTCGTCATTTTTCTGTTGTCCGCGAGGGGTGTGGGGAACAAGAAAAAGAAAACCTGGATGAGAATGCAGAAAAGAAAAATACGGCGATAGGTAAAATGCAAAAAAAGGATTAAGGAAGCAGTAATTCACTAAATATTCCACTGCATGACGATAAACTGATCATTTCCAGTGATTGAGTACTAGACCAAGAGATAGCTTCTGATCTTTTTGGAACGCGTTCGTTGTCTTTTTTTCCCGCTGCATTCGTGATATCCACCCCCGGTCACTTCAATGTCTCGATCGATCCGCCTGACAGACGTAGACGCACGTCCGCAATAGCCGCGAAGGCCCACAAATCGCACTGCGCGCCCGTCCCCATCCGACACTATTTCACAAGCGCCGCCCCAAGATCACCTGCCGTGGGGGCGAAGGTCGCTTGAAATGGCCCTCACCAACACTATCTTGGTGGTCATGGTCACGCCATGTGCAGGGCGGTCAGTTGAAAGTTGGAAGTTGACTGAATTCGGGCCTACGGCCTGCCCAGGTGGTCACTTACACGCCGAGCCCAGGTGTGGGTCCCGCGGCCGTCGACAGCTGCATGGAAGCTGCGTCTGTCTGTCCGTTGGCAGTCAGTCCAGTGTGCGCGCCTGCAATGACCACGCGGAAAGAGAACTTGGGGGCGCAGGTTTTTCTCTTCCAACCAAGGCAGCCACGGAGCCAGAAAAATCACCCACACACCCGTTGTGATGCTTTGAGCAGGCGCGAGGAGGGTAAACCTGGAAGGAACTCCCCTCGATGTCGGCTCGTGTCGGGTGCTTCGGCCGCCATGCGCGCCTGACTGGGCTGAATTGTTGCGCTTTTTTAGCGCCGGAGGCGCTGAACTCGAAACCCCTTGGGCGGGGGTGTCGTTTCTGACCCCACTTTTCAACCGCCCTGCAAAAGGCCCGTTAACCTCTCCAGTGCCGGAGTTATGCGGCGATCTATCTCCGCTCCCTCCTCCTCTTCTTGACTCCCTTGCCAATATCACGTTCTGTTGATGTAACCAAGCAACCTTGGCCGGGACGGGCTCGATCGAGAGAGATGATGGAGTTGTTCATTATAAAGACGTATTCTTGTTGGCGGAGAAATCTCACCGATGAGCTCCATTGTTATTGTTGGTGGGATACCGCTGGAATTACCCTGGACTTCCATGCACCGAGACCTTACCATGGGAATGGCCTCGAGACTTTTCGTCATTTTCCCGCATGAATTTTTCTTCACATCAGTGCTAACTGTCCATCGTCATATTTTTTCCTTTCCTCTTCCCTTTCATCCAACCCTCCAAGCAGAGAAAGCAGCAACGATGTAACTTGCGCAGGCCGCGGTGGGGCAGCGCGCCGCAAGTCACTCGGGCACCTCATCCGGGTGCAACAGTGTCGTTAACGATTGACAGCGTTGGCGGAGACCTGCATTACGCTGCATGGGGAGAGATCCTTCCCGCAGCAGCCAGGGGGGGTAGAAAGGTGGAGGACGGGGGCTCTTCACCTTTCCATGTTGGTAAGCGTGGTTCGATGCCGCGCAAGGACGGGTACTTGCATGGCCCGCATCACATCGTGCCGTTGTTACTTTGCGGGCCATTTTTTTTTCATTCTTCGTTTTGGTTATTTGCAAAAATGACCCTCGATACTACCAAGACTAAAAGCATTGTATTGGCTAAGTGCTTTGCAAAAACTATGACATTTTCAAGCTTTTGCGATCTTGCGTGACGACCTCAGATGAGTTTACGTCACGATGCCCCTGCTGCCCTCCACACCAAAACTGTTGACAGAGCTCGGCTCATCTCGCCGAAACTGGCACTTTGTTGCCAAGAACACAAAAAGGATATCGGAGACAAATCTTCGCCGCAGCTGCGCAGGACTGGGGCACAGAATTACCCGGTTCGAGGAGTGGGGGAGTGGGGAGGGAGAAAATAAGCTACAAAGTTGGCCGCATGGCGGCACAACCGCCGTGTTTCGCCCACATACGCTACGGACATTAGATCCCTAAAACCCACACAGTCAGAATTTCCAGACGATGTCCTTGACTCGACTGAGACACTCCAAGGTGCAAAAGTCCATTTGATTTGTAGTGAGTGAATAAGCCCCGGTTTCCTCGGATCATACCCGAGCAGCTCATGAGATCCCCTTCCCCACACTCACTCCCTTTGTTCCCGTTTCGTAACGCCCATGAAATCTACCAAGGGTAATCGCCATTCAGAGCCACACCTTTACTTCGCCAAGGCGCTCCAAAGGCAAGACAATTTCGTGTTCCGACGCTCCCCGAGACACACTGAAAAAGAAAGTCGAGGAGAAAGCCACGCTCGTGAGCGGCAGGACATGATTCGCCATTGTGCCGAACTCGGACGCCACCCCTTTTTTTTGTTCCTGTTTCTGAGCGCCGGCCTCACCCAACGGCCGACTAGCAACAGAGGCTTACCATGGACGGTCTGTTGGAAGTTGAATCCTTTGGGGGGCCCGAAACGGAAAAGAATAGGACTTTCCCCCGGATTGGACATGGTTGGGAATACCGGCTTGAGACCTGAATTTCCCGAAGACCGAGGATTACCAACAGACTTTTTCGGCTGTCGTGATCGTTCATGTTCGGCGCGTGGGTGAAGTTGTCCGATGGTTGAAGGAGGTTGAATTTTTGTGATGGGGAACTGAATGCCGGGGAAGCATGACTCGTACAGAAGCCCAGTGTCTCGGCCCGTCCGAAATGCATCGGTGCGGTACTGTGCAGAAACGCGGCCTGGGCTTCAACTGGCTTTAACTCTACTATGTCCGGGAGAATCGCCATGGAAAGTGGGGAATGCAGGTGGGCGAAATTGTACGTTCACTGGTGAAGTCACTTGATGTTGAACTGCCGATAAGTCGACGAGGCTGTAAATCAGGCCTTTGGCTGTTAAGAATTAGGTTTTCGGCAGGTAATTATTAGTATTACGTGGAAATTCAACCTGGACGCTCTGGAACCGCCCGGTGTCGCGATTTTAAGGGTAATTTACCTGCAGAGTGCTGACGAATGACGGTAGGTAGTTATCGCGATGTGTTCTTCCTCACTAACGAGGTAGGCAAGGCCATTATGCAGATTCGGGATGTGGGAGGTGTTACGTATGCCCAATCTGAGAGGAGAAGACGTTAGGCTTCGCAAGCATGTCACGCTTATGGGATGTGCATGTTGAAAACCGGGCCTACCCCCGGGGAAGAGCTCACCGGCCAGCAAGCCCACCCTGTCAATTTCAAGAATCAAGGTGTGACGGCGGCCAGGGATCAACGGCATGAAGGAACGAGATGGGGCAATGTATGCCACTTATTGAGGGCTGGCATGGCTGGCTGGCTGCTTGGCTGACTGGCTACGCTGGCTCGTGGCTGGTCAGATGACTTGGACGGGGCGGGATGGCGCGCGAGGCGTCTCGGCTTAGGCAAATCACAGCGGCATTCTCACGGGAATGACATTCTAGCGCACCCTGGGAACAACGGGAAGTGGGAAGCTCCGCAAGGAACTAAGGTTTGGCACTGATACAGAAGGTTATCTCTGCGTCTCCTGGTCACAAGGATAGTTCGGCGTGGGAGAGCGAGAGAACTGGTTAAACTGCCATGGACTCACCATAGCGCGATCGATCTGATCGCCTCATAACATTCTCATGAGTAACCAAGGCTGGAACCCAACTTCTTGTGAACTGCGTGCGCAACAAATGCAGGTAACCTTCCACCTTGCGCTTTTTACCGTTCTGTGTGACCACCTCATTATGCACAGAATACCCTGTCCAA
This sequence comes from Dichotomopilus funicola, assembly GCF_033296635.1. Taxonomy (NCBI): domain Eukaryota; kingdom Fungi; phylum Ascomycota; class Sordariomycetes; order Sordariales; family Chaetomiaceae; genus Dichotomopilus; species Dichotomopilus funicola. The sequence goes on from NW_026944049.1 coordinate 177,302, forward strand.
CCTGACCATGTTTCGAGAAGGCGAGAGCCGTCAGAAAATTGCATTCCCAGTATGCCCCAGAGCGCGCTGGATTATGTGCTACTGTGGCGTTGGAAAGGGGTCTTGAATGGAGCTGGGCACTGGAGTTGTTGATCGGCTTGGCCAACTGTCGCGCAAGTGATTATCAATGAAACGAGCTGAAGACCCCCTACCTATGTGCAAAAAACGCCCCGTGGACTCGCCCACCGCCTTTCTGTTGCTATATCAGTGGAGAGGTATTAATTATAGGAGCTTCGCAGGATGGGGCAATGGTGTTGATGCCAGCACCCGCGTCCTCCTGCAAAGGTGTGGCGTTTTCCTCTTCTCATGCTTTTACTTGTAGAACAAGTCTAGGCGGTCAAGCCAGACACCCGGGCGTAGCCTGATCTCACTGTCTTGTAACGTGCCTGCATACATACCAGCAGACCTGGCAAATCGTGTGGCTGTGCTTTCTCTTCTTTGTTTCCATTCCCGTTTTCAAAGTCTCAAACTATGCTGTGCCTCCCCCACGAAGAAGCGAGCAAACTTCCACTGCCGATTGCTTCCACCGGAACGCAGGGATCGTTACACTGACTGTTGGCCTCACGCATCTTTGCAGCAAGATCATTCCAGAATAGGTAAGCATCCGTACAAGATGATGTACCCAAGATACGGCGGGGAGAATGATATTAGAGGAATAATAACCCTGCATCGATCATGCCGACCACCATGGAAAAAGATACACGACTCGTGTGCCAAGCTGAGCCGTCCGACCCCTCCTCGATCACACGCCACGCCCGGCATGTAGCAAGGTCGGGGTCCGCAGCTGCCGATGGCGCTAATCATACTCGGCGATCTGTTAGGGCTTCCACTCAAAGGCAACTGGAAAAGCTGGCTTGGGGGTGATAGAGAGAGGGCGCTGTGCTGTGTAGGTATTTTTAGGACCCGCTAGTCCATACTTACCTACCTAACCAGGGATCTGCCTCAGTGCCGACGTCGCCCAACCCCATCAGGTGGGGTGCTCCCCATCTCATGGAGAGAGGGGGGCCTTGGAGGGTTGGCCGGTTCGGCCCCGAATGAGGTCCCGAAGGGGGCCCGACAAGGAACGGCACACACGGCAGAGGTACAGGACATGTTCAGCATCCGGTCATCTAGAGAACAAAAAGAACACAAACCACTCACCAACCGGCCGGATTGGGACCAAACAGAAAGCGAAAGTCAGCTTCAGCCTCGGAAACCGGAAAGGACTTCTAAGACATACTATGTATGCGGGAGGGTGCTCGGCTGCGAGCGGCCGAGCTCCGTGACCCTGCAGGGATCGTAGGGAAGGAGGAATGGAAGAAAAGAAAAGCAAAGAGGGGGTCAAATGGCAGACAATGGCCCGCAACAAGTCGGAAAACTGGTTCCCACTGGACTCTTGCGCCTATCGAATGCGCGTCAGACACACCATCACCTCGACACGACCCTAGATCGCTATCGGATATGAGGCGGGGAGCGAGTGCGTTCTGATGGCTGGCTGATGGCTGGCAGCCCCACTGCGAATTCAAAGTTCTTCCAGATGCAGGATGTGGGCTCGCCGTTTCAACATCGCCAAGCTTTTGTCGGACCTCTCGCAACTTACACCCAAAAAGCGCAGCCCTGCCGTTAACGTTATCAACAAGAAATTAGGTACCTACCTTGCACATGACATGGGGCGGCGCCGCGATGTTCCGAGAATAACGTACCCAGGCACCCAGGCAACCAGGCAAGAGACATGCAGCGCTTCGGACACAGCGAGAGAAACACGCTGGACACCATTCCGCGTACTTCGTACAGTACGAGGGATAAAGGGACATCCAACTTGCCAAGACAATGTCGGGCTTTGTCGGCCGCCGTGTTAGTGGGGAAGGCAAGGGCAATGGATCAGATCGTCGAACTTGAGATCGTATCATTGGTTACCAATTCCTCGGGTCACCAGTCAGCAGGGGGGGAAGGGTTCGAAAAAGAGACAAAGACAGGGGGCTCTTTGTGACACTCCCACCCTGCTGTGTCTCGCTGAATTGATAGTTTTTCAGCGGGGACCGGGAGGGGGTGTGCCCCCGGCTGTGTCACTCGGAAATACTGTGTACACAGCGGCTCCCAGTTCCCACAATAGGGCTCAAGACTCGGGCTCGTCGGGGATGAAGCAGCGAGCTTGTTTCGATCGCCGCTGACTGTCGCTTTCGGTCCACAAATCCACGAGATGGTGCCAATGGCTTTTCTCCGGAGCGGTCTCCTCCGGCAGTGCCTTGTGCATGGCTTTGCACGCTTCATTTCCGCGCCCAACGGCGTTCCCGCACCCCCAAGCGGAGATTTCGTGCTAGCCGGGGAAGATGAGGAGGTGAGAGTCTGGAGAAGAGGTGAGTACCGGGGATTGGCGGCGGGTGTGGAAACTTGAAACCGGCCTTCTGTGCTGTAGTGCTACACTACAGCAGCGCATCTGAAGCATCGCGCGATGAAGAAAACCCTGGGGCCGATGAAAACCTTTGCCCACCGTGATATGGAATCAACTCGACCTTTTCGGGCCATATTCAACCGCTTGGTCCCATCCATCACACCATGATTAGGGAGAAGGTAGGCGTGCAGCGTGCAGATGACGGACGGAGGACGATGGGCGGATGGCGGATGGCGGAAAGCCACGCTGAGCACACCACCATGAAGTTGGCTCGTGGGGTTGGCCAGCGGAACCAACTCACTATATTGAGTGGACCCTTCCGTATGCAGGGCCGACGGTTACAATTTTGGGGGAAATCGGGGAGTGGGGCACCCGGGGAATTAGTGGGGCAAGCGGGACCAACACGACCAAGATTTCAACACTTCCTCTCCTCCCAGGCCTACGTACTGTGTCTATATTCCGCAAGTCAACCGAGACATGCTTCTCTCCATCCACATGAGAGCACACTTCTCGGAGATTACCCGAGACCCTCAAGACACTTTCGTAGCGACTAGTGAGGTCAAAGAGAAGGAAATTCGCCGAGTCGCGAGATCGAGCCACCTCCCCAGGCTGCATGATCAGATTTGTTGGCAAATCTCATCGAAAGGTATGTTCCTGCATTTCCAGACAAGGGTTTACGAACCTGGTTTTCTTTTTCTTTCTCGAGACGCTGCTTTGATCAAGGCGAGTGGAGCACTGGACACCTACTGCGAGTTGCGGCGGCCCATAGTCATGGACACACCAATTGTTACACCGTTGAGATTGACGCAGAAGGTCCCAAGCATGGATTCCGAAAAGTCATCAAAAACCATGCCTTGGGCGCAATTCTTGACGTTACCCCCTGCCATCTTCCGCAGGTCTCGCGCTAAGCACCCGGCGCCACTCAGTGCACGTGAATTGCCTCGTGTTCATTCTTCGGTCTTACTCGCTTCGGCATTTTCAATGACAATTCGCCAAGAACCATACTTACTTTTTTTGTTCGCTCTACTGAAGACGGATCAGTTCTCTTCCGAGAGCTAGTTCTTGTCCTGGAGAAACGGAACACATCAGCCCACATCAGTGGCGTAACTAATGAGAGCAATTTTGACGAAGTGAAAAAAGAAGACCCGCCGCGAAAATAACCTACACATAGCGAAGATGGGCTGTTGGTACGTGTGATGCTTTCTAATGCCGTGACAGCTGCATATGCAACAACGGTCTAAATTCATCTTGGGCTTAGTTCTGGTCGCCCGCTTGTCAGATATCAGATTTTCAACATTTCGCATCACCCCACCTGCCTTCAAATCCCCACAATTTCCAACCTCCCTCCGAGCCCCACAAGGACGAATCTTCGCCAGTCGCGGCCGATCACCCGGCGTCTGCCGCTCGATCGAGATTAGATCGTCCTCGACCGGCTTGAGGTGGGGCGGCATGGTTCCCTCGTTGACCTTCGGGGAACCCCCGCCTTCCCCCCAGGCACTCGTGCTGGCTCTTCCCCTGTCCAGCGTTGAAGATTGGCAAGAGGTGGCAAAACACAGTATGGCATACGGAATACCTTTGGATCGTCTAATGTCGGGAATTTAGGGGGACTCGGAGCGATTCTAGTGTCTCGGATACACCTGCGCAGGCCCGTCTTGGGCCGACCAGGCGAGCTTCTCGACGTGCAATGGAAGGTCTGGGCGAGACACACGCCTCACAACTCTCCGAGACAATTCGAGACTCGAGCGAGATCAAGGACAAGTGGGTTGTCGAATTGGAGCTATTAGTAGGCACACTGCACTACACGGGTACGGTCTTAAATGTCCGGATGCTCCATGGATTTTCCGAACACCCCATGGAGTGACTTTTCTGGTACCATGGAAAGGTTCGGACAAGAACGTGGGGTCAACGGAGGGTCGAAGACGACCCTCCGCTCCGACCCTTCGCGGTGCACATCCCAGCCTTAATCAACGAAGTACCGACGACAAAGGCAGTTTGAGACCGGCATTGTTAGCACTATCGCTCCCGTTGTCGTTCTCGGCCTCATCCGATCAACAACAACACGAAAAGATGTCTCGTGCTTGAAACCTGACATCAAACCACGCGAGCGACATTTTCTTGATTGCTGCAACCCAACTTATCAACGACACTAGCGAAATTACTCGGACGCGGCTGATCCGATCTGGTCAACCACCATCACCTCCTGCACCCCGATCCATGCCTTGGCCTAGACCATGACGGGCGTCTCGAACAGTGTTTCGTTCTCCCTCCGGTCGTCGTCGGGCCCTCCTCCGCCCTACGGGACCGTACGGGCAAGCCACCACAGCCCTGCCATAGCATCCATGGTCCCCCCTTCCCTCGCAGTCGTCGTCAACCCACGGCCGGACGCAACGACCGGCGAACATATCGCGGTATGTCCCGTGCTAGGACCTCCCTCTCTCTATCCCTTTGATTGCTCATTTGGCAGCCTTACCCCGGCGCCCAAGTCCCTTCATGCACACGGGGGGGGGGCGCAGGGTGAAAAGTGCAAGTAAACAAGATCTAGACTCACCAGGTGCAGGAGAGGGAAGTTTGTTGTGAGGAGGATATTTGAAACGAGGCAAAGAAGACAGAAGTTAGAACCAGAATGCAGACAAGAAAACGTAAAAATAAAACGAAAAAGAGACTGTCAAATGAGATCAAAACCAAGTGCCCCCTTGCTTGACCTGCACTTGCATTGCCACACCCGCGCCCTGATCGATCCGGATCTTAACAAAGGACGTGATCGTGTCATGCATACGGCCGAGGAAGTGGACTCGATATGAGTGGAGCCCGAGTCCCTTAAGGACCGTATCCAGGGGAACAGGGAGAGTTGTGTCATGAAGGCGGAAGCAAGGAGCCGGAGCAAGAGGAGTCTTGGGGAGGGGGGATAGGGCAAATGTAACACACACCCTTCCATGCCGGCTTGCCGGTGCAGTAGTACCATGCAGGCGGGAGGCCACGTCGGCGGTATGATACTCTGCGTACATTGACTGGGTACGGCAGGCCTGGGGAGAGATGGTGCCATGGAGGAAAGGTAATAAATTGAGTCTAAAAGTCGGGATATGATGTGTTACAATTGACGAGAAGACAATAAGAATGTGAGATGGAGTAAAGGGAAACAGATGTGAACAAAACTTAGTCGACCTCCAAGCAAGCAATTTATCTCTTCTGTAGAACGCCTCTCATACACAAGAATCCGCTCAACATTTTCCGTTAATTAAAGACTTGATAAAAACCTCTCAAGCCGCCGAGCATTGATCGAGCTGACGAGGGAAAGGGACGGACAAACTCGGAAATGTGCCGACCTCCGTTTGTATGATTCGGCTTCCGAATATCCCAAATGCTACCGTAACTTCCATCGGAATCCGGGATTCTACCTTAGCGTTGTATGCCCAGTGGGGTTATTAATTACATCTTGAAAATTCACACTGAACTGACAAAGGCCATCCCTCGGGTTCGGATTCTTTTTTTCAGGCAACTAGATGCCCAGACATCCCCAGAATTCAATCCAATCGATCATTTGATCTTTGTGAGAAGTCACAAAAGAGTGATAGAACCAGAGAACAACAAAAATCGGTCCGCGGCCCGATCCCCGGGCGGGCTTATGCAGGTTGCCGCTGCTCACGGGTCTGCTGATACATAAGAATGAAACCTCATGATGGACAATATGCTCCGGCGGGGATACGATGAGCGAGACCTGGCCCTGATACGGACCACCAGCTGGAGTGCAACGCTTTTGTTTAGGGCATCAGCAGCATCGGAAGGCAGAGAGATATTTTTCGTTATTGGAACACAGAGTCAGATTATCCCGTCCTTGCTCGCTGCCTCCCGTCCCATACTCTGGCACCAACAAGGTACCCATTCTGTCATTTTCTTCTCCCATCCCATCACTAGCTGTTCAGCAAATAGATGCATTTCCATTCTCCTTCCTTCCACGCGATATATATATAAAGCCATTACACCATTTCCAGGTGTTCAGTCGTGACTTCGGGTATGTCTTATAAGCCCAGTGTAATATGCTTATACAGTATAAAAAAAGAAAAGGAAAAATAGCCGAAAGGCGGCGGTTTGTCGTATATTAATCAAGCGAGGCATCGCAAGCAAAATATAAAGAAGCTAAGTCAATAGAAATAAAGATAAAGAAGAAAAAGGTATGAAGAAGTAGAAACGGACAGGTCAAAAGAAAAAAAGGGTTGTTGCGCTGATCCCATCGGTAACTTTCGGTCTCCCCACGGAGAGGAAAACGGTATTGCCTAGGCAGAGAAATGGCATACCCCTTCTTTTTTCCCTGTCCCATCATTTGGACAGTTCACCACGCTGGTACCAGTAAGTTGTACGAAAGCCGGTACTTTGAGGCGACACCGGCTGTTCCGTCTGGGTTACTGGAACTGCCCCTTTGTTTACTCAGGAGACCTCACGCGACGGCTCTCTGTTTCATCATCAGCATCCCACTCACTCCTTTCCAAAGTCCCTACTTGGATGAAACATTCCATTTTCTATCTGAGTATCACAAAGCGAAGATGGATCACTTCCTACCTCGCAGTAACGGACCGAGCCTTACTATCGACCCCGCCAGTGCCCACCACTGGGTTCGTCTGACACCATCGTCTTACTTTGGTACTTTGGACACAAAACCTGAGCCTCCCAGTTTGTATTTCCCATCGTCACATTCATGCCCCCACTCCCTTCCCTGCAACTATTACTACCCGTAGTTTTAACTGCTTCGTCCAAGCCGTAGTGGGATAACTATGTTGCACCACCCATCCGCGTGGCACGTTAATTACTTATCCATTACTTACCACACACCCCCTCATCCCTTTGCTTGCGCCATCGTGTGTGGAGTGGTACAGCGTAACCTATACCCATTCATCTCGCTACCAAGAGTTTTGCAGTCGGCCTGGCCCATTCTCGTGCATTTCCCCTTGTTCCCTGATCCATTTGGGCTTCTCTGCCCGGTGGAGGGTAACACCATCGCTTAACGAAGCCCTGAAAGGATCCACGTGCTTGGCTTCGCAGAATGGACAATGAACCAGTGAACGGGCGGTCTACAACCACCCGGTCACCAACTGGGCTGTACACATCCATTTACAACACCGCACTAACAGGAGAAGGGCGGTGTAATCTGGATGGTATTGTGGCTGAATGAGTGCGGATGGATGTACTACTGCGCCCAGCCGTGGGGGTCACGGATACTTACCGTAACCTGCCGCGCGTCGGTGATGCGGTGTTGAGGCTTTGTGCGGGATCAGAGAAGAGGGGTGTGGGATTAAGGGGTTGAGTCTCATATGCGGGCGTTGAAGTGGGAAATGTGAGTTGGCTGAATGAGGCAGGACATCGACATCGACGAAGCCATGCAGGTGGGAACGGAATCTGGGGGATGGAATGATTGAACTATTCCATCATACATTCGAAACCTACTCCCGACTCCCGCGGTAATTACAAACAAGATCCGATTTGTAGACTGCCCAACTAAAACTTCCTCTTCTTTTTCGCCGGCCCAGCTGCAGCCCTCTTCTCCATCTCCCGCTGTAATTCCGCTCTCTTCCGGTCTGCCCGCTCCTGGGACGTCTCTCTCGCAGCCTTGGCAGCCGCCTTTTGTCCCGCAGATGCAGCTGGAGTCTTGCTCCTCCCTCGGGTATCATCGCTAGTGGAGGAGGGTCCAGAGCTCAGGGAGGCCTCCGCGCCTTTTTTGCTGCCGATTGTGCCGAGCTTGTGGCGTCGGGGAAGCTGGCTCGGGGGTCCGTCATCGTCCTCTTGGGCTGCAATAGATGGCGAAGCTGAGCGTGTGTTTCCCTTTGTGGCCTCCTGTGGTTTGGGTTTGCCGCCGATACGCCCGAGACCGCCGCGTTTGGGGCCTGGTTTCGGGGATGGAGGAGGAGGAGCATCTTCTAGATTTTCGTCGTCGGCTTCGGAAGCGGTTTCGGATTGGGTATCAGACTGCGGCGGAGGTGGCGGTGGAGGAGACGGGGATGCCCGTCGAGTCCGTCCGATAGCGCCAAGTTTGGATCCCGAGGCAGGCTTTGACTTTGCGGGAGGAGGAGACGGAGGCGTGGCATCATTGGCGTCCTCCCCATCGGACGTCTCGTCGTCATCCACCGGGGGTGCTAGTTTCGAGGGGCTGCCCCGTTTACGCGTGGATCTGGCCCCGGGTGGAGTAGCCTGGACCTGGAAGTCATCGTCGTCTTCCTTACTCGGCTCGGGTTCTGACGGGGGTAGAGGTGCGGAGTTGGATTCCTCTTGGGATGTACGTTCCGACAACACCACGCTCCTCCCTTTGCCCAGTTTTGTCCACCAGTTGTTGAGCTCGGTAGATTCTTCCAAGTCCGTGCCCGGCTTGTATCGCAACCCAGGCGCGCCAAAGGCAGACCCGAGCAAAGCCGATACATCGGAAGTCTTCGAAATGGGCCGCAGTTCAGCAGCTTTATTCCGAAACTCGGATTCCGAGAAGGTGCCCAACCCCTTCACCCTATCGCCAGCGGTAGCCCTGCTAACGTTCCGTTTCCCAGAGAGTGCATTGAATACATGGTCCAGGCCTGTCCCCGTGGCCTCGAGTTTGTCCACCAGCCTGTTGATCACGGCATCTTTTTCTCTCAAGAGCCCCACGAGCTGGTCAATCTCTCTCGTGCGAGCTTCATGAGCCTGAATCAACGGGAGCACGAGTTGAGACGTCAGAGCCGATTGCGAGCCCTTCGCGAGGTGCATCGGCCACTTGAAGGGCTTCAACGGCTTGGGCAGCTGGCAGGTGACATGGATGACTAATGCATCGGCACCATCACCCGGTGCCAAGGTGAGGGAGGTGTTGCCGTGCTCCGGGTCGCTGCTATCGAAGGCGGCCCGGAGTAGTTCGAGCATTTTGCGGATTTGGTCGGGTCCGTCGCTGGGATCGATGCTCGTGTCCTCGACCATGCCGCGTTTGATAATGGGCCGTCGGTCCATGCTCTCGGCCCAGACATTGGCGAGGTCAGTCAGGTGGAGGGTGTAGGAGTCGGCGTTGAAGCAGGCGGATGCGAGGAGGGTGGGCAGCCCGGGGGCGGTCGCCGGTAAAAGGCGCCAGGCGTAGCCAGCCATTGTGAAAGACAATTGAACAATCTGGCAGTATTCTGGCAATTACAACAAACACGTCAAGTGTTTGTTGGGAGTTTTGAGCTTTGCCGCGTGGGGCGGGAGGTTGAGCCAGCGGAGGTTTAAGGGCGTTTGGCGCTCAGTTGCTCGCTGATATGAGTGCAATGAACTTTGATGATTTGCCGACTGTAGGTTGATCGCGATATCTCAAAGCTTCAAGCTCAACGTAAGAGCGAATTGAGAATTGCTTTATGCGGAGAAATGAGAGAAACCGGCGGCGTGATTTGCATCGGAAAAGTTGTGATGAAATCGAGGAAACTCAGAAGGAGTCCTTCGAATTGAGTCACGGACAAGGGGAATGAACGCGTTGACGCCGTTGATTGGGTTGTTGAGAACCAAGTTTGAGGCAGCAGAGGAAGCCAGGCGTCAGCGACAAGTTTTGGGTGTGATGTCACTGCAGGGTTAGGGTTATTGAGTTACTCTTGGCTTTCGCTCGCTCATAATTACTGATAATTATACAGATTAAGTATAGAACTTGCCATTCCGGCCGCCGAATTTAGCAGGGCAGGGCCGCTATTTTCGGGGGTCCAAACAGTGCGGGGCGCTTGGTTATAGCCAAGTACTCAGTACCTGAAATTCATTAGGGGACCTAACGCTACAACCCTTACCTCCTCTACCTGTGACGGATCGTCTCTCAACCACACTCTGAAAGGGTTCACTGAAGGTATGACAAAAGGGTTGTGATCCGGTGAAGTCAAAAGGTTCACAACAAGATAATGATCTGGTTTCAATGTTCACTGGCCGTACAGACTTCACCCAACGGCTTGGTCAGAAAGATAACGTTGTTGCACAAAAGTGTCGTGGCCTCGCGCAACTTGAACCTGACCTCCATGTCACCGTCATCGCAGCTAGTCTCAAGTTGCTTCACCCTCGAGAAAATTTGTCAATTCATTGTTACCATGGCCGGTACGTCCGACCACAGCGAGGCGTCCGACTCCCTCCAGCACGCCGAACTGGCTACTGAAGCACTGATTCACCTCTAAGTTGGCGAGCGCTACTTCACCACCACGAAAGACACCCTGACCGAGGGGAGCGCCTTCTTTGCGGCCCTTCTATCCAGCCGATGGGACAATGCCCTCGACGACGGCTCCTACTTCATCGACGCTGACCCTGCCCTCTTCGAGCACATCCTGCGTTATCTGTGCCGAGGTATCTTTCCCTTGTTCTTCGACATCGTCAAGGGGCACGACTACCACCTTTATGTCTCCCTCCTGGAAGAGGCCCGATATTTCCAGATTCCCCAACTTGAGGACTGGCTCGAGCGGAAGCGATATTTGGACGCAGTGCAGGTAGCACACACCGCCGACCAGTACGATGACGACTACTCTTTTTGGGCCTACTTGAAAGTACCCTCAGGCGTGACGGTGGAGTATCACTCACAATGGGCCATCAGAAAGGTGTACATCTGCCCGAGGGGTATACCAGGGCACAGAGGCAGCCCAATGTCTTGTGGGCGCCGTTGTGCCGCTGCTAGGGCTGGCAATGATGATAATTTTGAGGAGGAACCGTATCTGATGATGTTGGTTCTGAAGAGGACAGTGAATTTCAAACCTGAAGTTTGCGTGGCTCGAGATAGTTAACACGCCCCCGGGGGGCGGCGTTGTTGGGCCAGTCCAGACAGTTTCTTCGGGAAAGGGGCAGTTGCAAGTCGGCATAATGGAATGCACATTTAGCTCACTTATTGCAAATCCTGAAGTCGCGATTAGAGGACACGACTTGCTTCTTGCCAGCAGTCTCTAGCGTGAGCCGGGAGACCGCTTTGCCGGCCTAGTCGATATGCTATTCAAAAGCCTGTTCCCAATTCTAGTCAGGCCAGTATCTTTCTCACTTACAGTAGTATATCTTGTGTTCGTTGCGAATCGTATACAGGGCCCGATCTCTCAGCCAACTCTACATCTTTCGCTAGATAATCCGAAGCGACAAGCAAGGCAGTGGGACAGACACGAGAGATCTCTTCGGCAAGGGCTTCGAGCCCCTGGTTCGGCATACGCGTTTTCTGGTTTCGAAATATAAGTGATCTAGAAGGGTAGAAAACCGGTAAGATCGGACATACATTATCCTTTCTGCAACATCTGTAAAGGTTACCAGCAGCAGCAGATACCTTCTTACAAGAGCAGTCCAGCGCTTTCCGAGAGATATAAATTTGGACCCTTCCCCTCTGTTGGCGGTTCCTGTAGCACGAAGGTAGATATCAATAGCTATTGTAGCATCCCGTTGACTACGCTCCCCAACGAGGAGTCCATGTCGACAGTCGTCCTATATCTTCTTTCTAAAAGCGGCCAGTATACGTGTTAGCTGTATATAGGCAAGCCTCGAGACAACCCAGTCCTCCGGGTATCTAATCCTGTTGTCTAACTCCCGAATCCATTCAAGCACCCGGCTATCCGTACTTGTTGTATTATCCGGCAGGGTGGTTTTCTCTAGGAGCTCCTTCCAGACTCTGTGAAGCGTCTCACAGTCATCCGCAAAAAGTTGCCGGGCATTAGGTTTAATTAATGAATGTGTAACTTGGTACTAAGCCTCCCATCGTTCATTGGCCTTCACATGCTCGCCATTAAGTGAAGGACCCCGCCTACCGCTTTCTCGTGCGAACATGCAATGCCGAGGAATCAAAGCTCTCGCACGGCACTGGCAGGACAGTTTTGTACGACCAGCCAGCTGAGGGTTTTCTTTGACCTTCCACCCCGCCGAAGTCTTCTTTCCCTCACCACCGCAGCCCCTCTTTCAGTCTTTCTGCCCAACTGGCGTCGTCAAGGTCTGAACAAGTGTGGTACGTCCGCCGACAATATAGGAAACACGATGCCGGCGGAGGACTTGTTCGTGGGTCTTACCGACTCGCCGACCAGATCTCCTGCGCAGTTCGAGGATACACGTATGTTGACACTGTCCGGGTAGCGCAAAGCGCTCGTGACACCAGCTTACACTTACGTGCCTTGTGTCCTGCAGCCTGGCACGTCGCACACTCTGGTCTAGTTTCCTATGGTCGAGCTTCGGATTATCTAGATTACTATGGTCCAGAGTACCCTGGTCCGGCATTTGATGAGCGCTGGGGGATCGGCACGGAAGCGTCTTATGAATATGATGAGAGCACGGTCTATTCCGAGTCACAACTCGGAGCCGCGCCTACGACCGACTTCACGGGGGATGACAGCCTGACTGTCACAGGTTCCGACGATGGGGCCATTCCATTGTCTGCCCTTGGCGATGAGATCTTGTCCCCTGTGCTGCCTCCTGTCCAACTCTTCCAAGCCTCATTCAACAACATCGGCGAGGCAGCGGAGAATGCCATCGACGACGCGCGCCGTAAGATTATGGAAGGACACGAGAATAGCAGATATGTATACAGGCCCAACACCATTACGTCCGAGGAGATTGAAAGAAGGTAGACACGGGCCCAAGGCGAAGCGTCGCCCAGCGCAGTGATACGGGCCCTACTCTACGCAGCGCTTTACCGCCATTTCTGCGACCAGGACCCCCCGAACCCTGAGCCGGCCATGTTTTTAAGGGACGCTGCATATCAACTCCAGGTTCGTTCCCGCAGGGCGGAGGCGCTCGGAGTCAGCCAATCTGTGTTATTGGAGTAGTCCTCCGCAGCCTACAATCACGCCTGGAAGCCGATGCCAGGGAGGACGACAGAACCAGCTTAAGCAGCTAGGGCGAGACCTCGGGCTCTGATCCAGAACCTGCAGCAATGCCGGCTGAGTAATTTTGCCCGAGTCCTGCAGTTTCTCCATGTGTAAGCACATACCTACTGACCCAAGGTAACATCTGCCAGCATGCCCTCCGCCAGCCGCGCCGTTAGACTTTTACGAGAAGCGCAGGGGACAGAGAGGTATTACTGCGACTACCAGGACTGCAGTCGCTGCATCAACCCTTTCTTTGGCAAGGATCACTTCCGTGACCACCTCCGGATCTACCACAGAGAGGATGTTCTCCGCCGCCCGGGCGGGCGCGGTGGTGATAGGACCTGGTGGAAGACCCGCGCGCCGTGTGTCATGCTTGGCGGTTGGTGGCGATGCAGCTGGTGTCTTGTCCGGGTCGAGCAGGCGCGTCACCAGTTTGTCTGTCACGCGTGCGGGCGCGCTTGCGAGACGGAGCGGAAATAGCTGCGCCAGTTGATTGTTGGAACTTGATAGCTGTGCGAGGAGAAGTACAGCCCTCCAAGCTGTTGGACTCATACCCATGGAGGTACTGTACCTGCGGTTGCTGATGTCGATGTCTCTGCATGGTGCTTACATTACGATGAAATGGATGTACATTGCCAAATTTTGCTTCAGATTTACTAGGGCTCGGTGCAGTCAAGGTCTCAGAATATTGGATTCGCCTTGTCGGTGCCATCGTGAACGTGAGCTGAATGTCGCAGGTAACTGAACCCCAAGTCCTACCCTTGGCGCCAGCCCCTCGTGAGTTCCAATCTAAGTCGAAATTGATGAAGACTGGGAAGCGTCGAAGCTAATAGCATGAAGACTTGTGTTTATGTTACGGGTTTGTACATACAAAGTGTGTGCTTGCTAAAACTCCGAAATATGTTGAGGAGAGCGTCGACGGAGGAGTCCTGACGAGACAGAGAAAAACATTGTGGTGGCCCGGCCGGTCAGCAGATGCCACCGACTACAAAGAAGAATCCCTCGACACATGGCCGTCTCCTGGCTCATGATGCTCTTTGGCTTAGACTTCATCGGACGGATCACAGAAAGATCTGTTAGAGGAAAGTAGGAACTGGGTACCTATTTAGGGCTCTCCTGCGGGACATCTGGCACTGGTCGAACCATCCCGCATTCTCATACCCCAAGAATCCAGCACTTGGTCAGGGTTCCCACCATTTCTTCCTGGGCTGGTGGGCTGGCCGTGACGGTGGGACGGGGGTTCGAGGTGCGCCTGGAGGGAAGCTAGGCGCTGCTGGTGGCCATCAATTTGTCTGCATGTTGGGAACCCGGGCAATGAACTGCGAATCGAGCTTGATCTTCTTCTTTCTTAGTCTTTCTGCTTTCTTGGCTTTTATTCTTTCGTAAACAAGTTGATTAGGGATCAGGTGATAGCTTTCCCTTCCCGGCTTCAGTCTTTATAAGAAACCTCATAAATAACTTGATTACCTCCGCCCATGAAACCTGAAGGAAGTATTTTTGACTTCCAGGTTCTTTTCTCCTTTTTCTTTTCTCTGGTTCCTTTGATTCTTGCGCTTCTTTTCTCTTGGGATGGGGGGGAAGGGATGTTGATGCTGCTGAAGACCACCAACAGGACTAGGTACCTACGTACCGTACAAAGGGAGTAAGCTAGTATGGAGTGCGGTGTCCATATACATACTAAGTACAGAGCTTGATGTTCTTGATGCCGGATTTGGCTGGGCCGTGCCGCCATTTTCAGGTGTCTTGACAGCGCGGCGGGCTGTGTCACAGCCAGGTCTCTGATATCATCATAGAAAGCTGTGTATTTCGGGAGGCGCGAATCCTTGTAATCGAGTTCGTTCCAGGGAGTCATGATTTCAGGTTTACTGGCACTGGTACCTCTTCGTGTTGATATTACGTACAAGAACTCGACACGTCAGCTGAACTTCGCTTGGACACTCCCCATCGATACACCGTCCACCTCGAGCGAGAAGGTCATTAGCGCAGACTTGAGCGTGACCACAAGATCATAGCTGATCTCGTAACTGCAGTCGGTGAGCAAAACTGTCCAGCAAATAAGGAACGAAAGGACGGAGAGAAGAGAGAAGGTAGGGAGATGTTGGGGGGGGGGGGCTTACTATGGTTTTCCCTCCTCGTCAACTCCCTTCCTGAATTGTTTGCTCGACAGAGAGCGCAAGTCGGCGGTCACCTTACAGTTGGGACGGATCTTGTTCCCTTTGCTCTGATGTCTCGGTGCCTGCCTGTGTATGGGACTTGATGTTAGCGGATCCGGCCGGGGGACAGGGAAACCAGGGTTTGGGAGCTGGGCATACCGGTCGGCACACTCATACAGCGTGTCGCGGAAAATGAGATCGTTGGGTGTATAATCTTCGTCGATGATCCGGTAGAAAGGCAACTTGATCTCTTGATTGCGCTGGATATCGTCACCCATGTTGATGAACCACGTCATCTGCCAGTCATACGAGCCCCGTCGGTTAGCCACTGGCAAAGCCTGCGCGGGAGAAAGTGAGGAGTGAACAAATGGATGGGGTATCGTATACATTTAGAGCTCTCTTGGTCCCGTCCCGTCGGATCCCGCTTGGGACATCCTTATCCAATACGGGGTCGTAGATTATCCAGGCTTCAACACCGTAATGTTTCGGGGCTGAGGTAGCAACAATAGTCGCTTGTTTTGGCAGCTTGCTTAGGGCCGCTCCCCTATTAACGTGTCAGCCTTCCATCCCCTTCTGCGCTTCTGTTCATGATGCTCTTTGCACTTACTTGACAATGGCCGCCCACGAATCTGTCGGCTGGAGCACCTGGATGTCGGGATGTTCTCTCTCGATGCACGCCTTGAGATACTGGCTGCTACCGAAACCTCCGACCAGGAAAATTCCCTGAATGTTGGGTCAGTACGGTCTTTTTAGCCCCGAAAAAATGTGGAAGGCGAAGGCCTACCGTAACACCGCCGCCAGGGCGCTTGATCATAACCGACTTGACTTGATCATCAATTAAGCGGAGGATGTCGGTGATGAGGGGAGCAAATATAGCTTTTAAATCGGTTCTACTCAAGCCATTAGCAAGGCATCCACTTCAGATCAACATTCATCAAACTTACCCCGTCACCCTCCAGCAGTTGGCTTCAAGCCCGAGATCAGGGTCATCGTCCAAGGAAGCCATCGGGAAATTGACAAAGTACTCCTCGTCCGGATCGCCCTTGAACGCCCGCTTAACTTCTCGGTCGAAGCTTTTTGCAGCAAGCAAGAAGCCCTTGGTCTTGCGAAGCTTGGCGAATTGGTCGTCGCCGACAAGATTCTTCACCGCTTCGGCAAAGCGCTGGTTCAAGCCGAGGGATCCAGCCATGCCACCTACGGTAAATTAATGCGACTTAGCTCCTGGTTCGAGAAGAAGGGGAGGGGAGGAGGGGGAGGAGGGGGGTGGTTAAAAGGGCAAGACAAAGGAATACAAATAAGCGCAGGACGGAGAAGGAGACATCTTACCTGTGCCTGGGACGAGCTCCTTGACCTGAAGGCTCGGGCTGAGCCCGACGACTTCGTAGGAAATGAGATCGACGGTGCCGCCGCCGGCGTCGCAGACCACGAACGCGTCTCCGATGTTGAGCGAGAAGTCGAGAGAGTGCATGGTGTATAGGGCGGCGGCCTCGGGCTCCTTGATCAGGGTGACGGGGAAGATGCCCGCGATCTTGGCGGCCTGCAGCGTCGCGTTCTTGGCCGCGTCCGACCAGACGGCGGGGACAGACAGGACGAAGTGCTTCTGACAGATCTTGAAATAGTCGTGGGGGACCACCTTGGAGATCTCGCCCAGGGCATGGCGGTACACGGCACCAATGAAATCAGCGGCAATCTCGACGGGGGCTTTGGGGAGGCTCTTGATGGTCCGTTTGACGTTGGTGGTTGGGAGGTACAGGGGACGTTCCTGCTTCGGGTCGAGCAGCAGCTTGACGCCGACGATGTTGTCCTGCATACGGTTCACCGACGCTCCCCACGCAAAACCCCCCCCGTCGGCATCGCTGTAGTTGATGAGGGTGGGGATCTTAGGGGCGGATTCTCCTTCGGCACCGGGCCAGTCGAGAATGGCGACGACCTTGGTATCTCGCTGGTTGGCGAAGCAGTAAGCGATCCCAGAAAACGTGGTGCCAAAGTCAAGGGCGATGATGAGCTTCTCATCGGATTCGTAGGCCGTGGGCGCGTCCGTCTCCATATCGTGAAACATTTCATCCAGCAGCGCAGCGAGATCGTCAGGTTTAGGGGTCCGCTGATTTTTCGGCATTCTGTGTCCACATGCAAAGTGTCCGCGCGTTACGTCCACGTTGACGACGAGGAGTTGGGGTGAGGGAAGTGGTGGAGGACTGGGGGTTTATTGAGGCAAAATCGTCGAGGGATCGAGGCAAACCACTCGCAGAACCAAACTCTTTCACGCAAAGCCTTGTCAAATTTGCAGGCACGACGCTCTGATCCAAAGGCGAGACGAGGCTCTGGGTCTGATTGGTATTCAAGTGGTTCTTGGTACTGGGCATCTGGTTCTTGTACATGTGGTCTGCAAGTCCAGGATACTGTAACATTACCTACCCTCTCACACTTTGGGCTTCCTGAAGCAGTCATCTCAGTTCAACGTCGCCCCGGCTAACTTGAAACGTGTAAACTGTGCATGTTTGACGCCGTTTCCCAGGGCGTGTAGGGTAAGAACCAGGCCCCTGCAGTTGTTCGGCCCTACAGCTGAGCCCCGGGGAGTGTCAAGCCGCGAGTATTTCGGTTTTCTATTGGTGCCTGGCGTTGGTTGTAGGGTAGGGCGCGGCGATGCGATGCATGCCAGCAGCGCTTATCGAGACGGGATATGTCTGGGCGGGACGCGTGCAGCCGTTCTGACCGACCCGTCTAAATCGACTGTGTGGCCGTCTATTTTGACGGAGTACAAAAGTACATCAGTTCCAAATACGGCAAGGTCGCGACCCGCTGACTATCGATATGACGAATCTGGCAAGAAGGCAAGTTGATCACGACTGTACTCTGGAGCATTGATCAAAGTATCCCCTAACCTCTAACCATCTGCCCAAACAACCAAGAATCGTAACATGTAACTCAAGAATCACACTGCTATTGACCAGAGGTAGCTAGACCTATATTTAAAGGTACTTATATATCCTATTATAACGGCCGCCTCGTTGTAATATATCTTGGTTTTGGTAGACGGTAGGGAGGACTTTGATTGAGAGTCGGTGGGTCGCGACCTTGCCGTATTTGGAACTGATGTACTTTTGTACTCCGTCAAAATAGACGGCCACACAGTCGATTTAGACGGGTCGGTTTTGACATCCAGCTGAGCCCGGCTCAACTTTCGGGCGCTAAAGGAGAATAGAGTGTCCCTAACCGGGCCGTCCAGGGGGGGGATAGCTCAGTGCTCAGATGCCAGAATCACCAGCCGAGGGCGGCTCTTCTCTTGGACCAGGCATCGCTCGAGACTTTCCGCCCTCCTTTCTCACCAACTTGGCTGGTCTTCACGATGAGCCGAGACGAGTCTCGCCACCGTCTGCATGAGCGTGGACGTCCACCGGTGCCACCACGTCCCACGATTCTCAGGCCCACGACAGTCCGTGTTCGTCGTCGAAGACACAGCGACACGATGGACGGATATGACCAAATGATAGACCTTCCGTCTCAGGGCGCCCCTGCTGAAATCAGCAGCGATTACCGGGGCCAGGAGTCACTCCTAACCCAATTCCAAGCCAAAGTCATCCAGGACATGGCCGGCATCCAGTACGGACTGAACCGCTTGGCGCAGCAGGTTGCCGCTGTCCCTGACCAGGTTTTGGAGGGGATGGTTAGGGTTGAGGCCCCGGAGGGGAGTAGTTGGCGCAGTTGGTTCACAGTGTGTACCCAGCGCCCCTTCGCTCCCTATCGCCAGCACAAACCAGTCCCGCCACCTGACGCCAACGCTGCCCGGCTCGCAGAACTTGAAGACGAAAGCAATGTGTTGAACAACCGCAACAATGAGCTCCAGCGTGAACTGGACGAGGCCCGCCGGGAGCTGCAGACTGTCCGGCGCAGGATGGCCGGCATGGAGGGGCAACTCCATGAGAGCCAAGAGGAGGTGAAGAAGCTCCGTGGGAAGGAAGCCATGTTTCGAACCATAATCCTCGACCAGGCCGGCGTCCAAGAAATCAGCGACAACGACATCCTCCAGGGGTTCCTGAACATGCGGCAAAATGTCCAAAAAATTTCGCGCAGTTCGGCTTACGCGGTCGATACCGACCCTCTTCTCTCGGCTACACTAGAAGCGGCCGCGCCATCTGTGAAGAAATTTTACGCGTCGGCTGCCTGGGGGATGCTTGGTGTCGCAGATCGGCGACTTCGTCTGCGTGCCAAGATCTTCAACGAGCTGTACGCCCAAATCCTGAATTCCAAGTGCTTCGGGCTGCTAGAAGTTCATACATCGGACGGGGACACGAAAGGGCCGGTCGAGCCTGGGCTCCGGCGATTCGAATCCATGCTCAAAGAACGTGGTGGTAAGCACTCCAATTCCTAAAGGATTTGTTTCCTACTCCCCCACTCTCCCCGACCTGCTCCCCAGGGACAAGTCCCACTCGCAGAAAGGAACACCGACAACTAACAGGCACGGTCGAATTATAGTCAGCGACATACTCATCAGTGACTGGATCATTTCAACCATCAAATGCGTGGAGGTGGCTGGAATTGAGGAGATGAACAGTGCGGTTGCCGCACGAGACATCTTCGCCATCCTGGCACCCCTTCTTTCCACGCATACCCGGCCATCGGAAGAAGATGCTCTCCGCGCCAACATCTTGGAGTTGTGTAAAGATGCTTTCAAGCTGAGAATGTTGATGCGCAAGTCCAAAAATCGATACGTGGTCGAGACGATGGATCCCAACGGGATCGTTTTACTCTCCGCCTGCGAGGACAAGGCGGAGTCGGTGGCAGTGGAGGGCGGGAACAACAGCGAGAAGAGTGACAAGGTCGCATATATGTTGTTTGGTGCTCTGATTAAACAACCGCTGGCCGGGGATCAGGTTGTTAAGGTATTGGAGAAGGCTCAGGTTGTTCTCAAGACGAAATAACGGGGCAGGAAAGGCGATGTTCATAACTCTCAGATTAGATCCTATCTCCTACATTCTTAGTTGCGGGAACGTGCGGGGACGGGATCTAACAGAACGCTATGCCCGATTAAGAAGGACGCTATTCCCAGGAGATCTAACACCAAGTTCTCCATTATAGATTAAGTATGGAATTTGCTGTTCTGACCGCCGAATTTGGCAGGGCAGGGCAGGGCCGCCATTTTCGGGTGCCTTTGACAGTGCGGGGCGCTTGTCGCAGCCAGGTACCAGGTACCACCTCCAATCAGTTCATCTGCAGACCTGCGACCCCACCTTGCCCCACCGTCCAATGAGCGTCCCGTCCTGGGCCGCAGTTGAATCCGTTTTCTTCAACCTCGAATCCATTTTCGGCTCCCCAGCACAGCGGCGCGGCGGCGCAACCAGACAGAATGGCACCCCTCGCGCCTCCCATCGTTCCCGGCTTGTCGACTGTCATCGTCAGAGCCGATAGCCCTCGACACTCAACACCAGGCACCGCACACAAAAGCCCCCGCTGCTCGAGCCGTTCAAGCAGATCGAGCACTGCCTCGACGCCGACGCTTCATTCCCGAACTTGTTACCCAAGGGTGTCGTGACGGCCACCGACCAGACGCCGACCATCGACACCGAGGTCAGCGGCATCCAGCTCAGCAGCCTTAGTGTGGCTGGCAAGTGCTTCGTGGCCATCGACTTCCGCAAGGGCTGCTATATGGGGCAGGAGCTGACCATCCACACCGAGCACCGCGGGGTGGTGCGCAAGCGCATCTTGCCGTGTGTGCTCTACCCAGACAACGGCCAACAACCCCCGCCGGGGAACTTGGATTTGGTTGCGGGGTATCGGCCCGAGATTGAGGATGGTGTGACGGCCGAGCAGATCCCACGCGAGGCGAGCATCGGGCGGGCGCCGGGGGGCAAGAAGGGGCGGAGTGCGGGCAAGTGGTTGAGCGGGGTGGGGAATGTCGGGCTGGCGCTGTGCCGGCTGGAGATCATGACTGATGTGGTGCTGCCGGGGGAGGCGAGTTCGGGCGCGGGCGGGTTTGGGGACGGGGATGAGTTTGTTGTGGGGGTTGGGGCGGGTGAAGGGGAGGAGGGGAGGAAGGTTAGGATCAAGGCTTTTGTGCCCGAGTGATTGAGGAGGGGGTTGGTTCGTGGGGAGGGGCATTAAAGGGGTGGGGTTGAAGGGCCGCGGTGTATACTATAGTGGGTGTTTGGAAAGTGTATGAATCTTATATCGAGATGATTCGGCAGACGGAACACTTAGTCGTATTATTACTTCACTGTCTCAACGCCCCTGGCGTCTAGGGGTTTTCCGTGCTCTTGCGGCTGCCTCCTCTCTTCTCCGCCTTATCTTAGCAAAAATCTCACTCCAGTCCGGATACCTGAACTCCAGCTTCGCACCCGTCTTCCTATATATCCGATTCGCCATAACCGCCGCAATCGCCCCTGGGTTACACGTAGTACTCACTTGCTCCCAATACTCAAGTTCCGGATCCCAATCCTCGTCCTCGTGCCACCCCGACTTGTACCATTCGCTCACCATCTCGTCCCGAAACATGCATTGTGCCAGATCGACGATACGCGGTGTCTGCGACTTCCCGTCTACGACCACGTTGCGCGGCGTGCAGTCTTCCATAATGATGCCGTGCTTGTTGATCTCATACGCTGCATCGGCGGCCAACTGGATGATATGCTGCCATGTCCTTAGGTTTTTTGGTAGGGGACCGAGCGTTAGATTGTCCAGACAATATCCGTCGATCCGTTCCAGAAGGATACCTCTTACTTCAAAGTAGGGCGCTACTTCCGGTGGTATGATAGTCGCGGGCTTGGTGGCCGACAGAAGACTTACATAGGCATAGAGGTGTGGGACTACCGTGCCCTGGAGCTTGGCAAGTCGGTGATAGGCCTTGGTCTCGCATTCAAAGTGCTCGCTACAGTCTTGCCAGAGCGCAGCCTCGTACTTGGCAAGACCTTCGGTACGATTAGGCTCGTCGAGGAACTCCCGAGCCCCGACGGGGAGAACGCTCTCCTCGGGGTCGTTTCTTTCATGTCGATGGCGGAGGAACCCAGGCATCATACCCCGCCTGACAAAGGCCTCGAACGCTGCTTCGTTTTCCTGTGTGTGCGGCGCGACCCTGTCCCCGTCAACTTCTCGCAGGCATGAGCCAAATCGACGGTCGTAGAGCTTGAGCACATGGTGGACAGGCAGGCCGTGACGGGTCTGGAAGGTGACATCCAGCACAACGGACATGGTCATGGAGAGCACTTTGCTGATGGTGGCGGTAACGCGGGACGGCAGGTCGGGGGAGTAGCTTTTGCGCACTTGGAGCTCCAGTGGCCTCCCTGCTTGGTAAAGCGTAGGATTGAACGTGGTGGCCCTGAAGTGGGAGAATATCCCGGCCAAGTTAGCGAGAAGGGTTAGCGCCGAGGGGAACCACTTGGCGTTTGCTCACATTGTGATTTTGATCTGCGCTGGCGGATAGTGAAGGGCCGCAAGGGGGGGTAACAGAATCACAGGAGGAGGAAAGTGATGCTTTTTTGCGAAGGATAACCCGTGATGAGACGGTGGTGAGACGCAATCGGCTTGGAGGACCGGAAGTTGCCGAGGGGAAACTGAAGCGTTGAAAATGCCAGCTGTAAGCTACATGAATGAAAAGAGGAAGGACGGGCGAAGTTGTCATGTCAAGGAGCTGAAGACGGGAGGTGGGCCTCAGCTTTATCTAAATGGGTCCCGCCGCGCGACTTGGCCCCGCCCCACATGGCCTACTGCTGCGGCCTTCAAGTGGCTCGTGGACTAAAACGACAACGTCGCGGACCACCCACCTACCTGGTACCAGGCCCGCGTATAGGTGCATCATGATCGTGTCATGCAGAGCCGGGCCGTTTGAGGTTTCCCCCTTTGCATGTCTCGGGCGCTTGGTTACGGCCAACGACCGGACGGCCAACGCGTATGTACACGTACCTTGGGTACCGTATGCATTCTATTTCTAGCAGTCCTATGCGCCGACTGTGTATTTGTCAACAGCCAGGGGGCGCGGAAGCACCCTGGGCTTGTTTAGTTGGACGAGTCACGAAGCCGATCGACGCCTGGACGATGGGGGATTTGGGGGCGAAACCTGGACGTGACCTGTGACAAGCCTGGGCCGCGCTCGCGGGAATGGATTCGGGTCGCCAGTTGGTTCGTGAGGCTGTTTAGGGTCTGGCTGCGCCAACAACCGACATCCAACACTGTAACATGGCAACCAACAATCACCAACAAGGCGACAACAAACCACCAACCTCGAATCAACGACCAACAACCAGCGGCCAGGCCAGCGCGGACAGCCGAAACAGCCGGCTCGGGGGCCCAGCCCAGCTCAGCCTCCTCAGTCAACGACAGCGCGGGGCTACGGGATCTGTCTACATTGCGGTCTCCAGCCTGCTGATCAGGGATGTGTGAGAGAGCATGCCTCAGAGTTGTTGTTACCCAAGCAAGTTGGGGGCCGCCTAAAAATAGTCAGGGCGACTCGTACCTGGCCACGAGCTGTCGCAGAAGGAAGCCGTGACACTACCGATGAACCATCAGTCTTGGGGCGCAAGGTTTGAGCTTGCAACAGGTCTCCGGCCGATGGACCACGGTCTGAGTCCGTCCATCCGTCTCGGGATTCGACCTTCTATCCAGCGTAAGATACAGATCCATACTTGGAGTGGACTAGAGACTGGCGAGGATAAATATCCCTGGCGTCCGTCGTCCTCCGAGTCGTAATTCCAAGTTGACCACCACCACCTCTCGACACTCCCTGCCTTCCGTTGCCTTTTGATATCCCGGTTTATTTACCTTGCCTGTTTAAGGTGTTCCTACTCGCTGGTTGAGACTCGGTACCTAGGTACCTACTCGAATCACCAGTCGAAACTACCTAATCCATGCTGACCAGGTGTCTTAGCAACTTCCAGGTTATTATTCGTCGAAAGAGAAAAGGAAGCCCCTAACAAGTCGTCAAAATGGGCAAGGGAGGAAAGAAAGTAGACAAGGTCACGCTCAGCAAAAAGGACAAAAATAAGATGCAAGTGTACCTCGACGCCGCGAACCCGGCACAAATCTCGGTTCCGCAATGGGGCATCGGGTTGTGGCAAAATTCGCACGGCGAAGGGCGGTCGACCTCGACGCTCACGTTTCACATTGGATTCCTCTACGCGACAGACACGGGGTGCTTCTGGACCTGCATTCTCCTCAAGGACGGAAAGCGCCACAAACCGGTGGCAGGCACCCTTGTCAACTGGGGCACCGAGCAGCCGAGTCCGAGTGACGTCCTGGAGTATTACAAAAACGCTCAGTTCCCGCTACCGGACCCAGACTCTGAGCCCAGCGAGTCCGGCTGGGGAGGAGGCGCTGGCGGTGCCGGCGGTGCCGGCGGGTCATCATCCGGTGGCAGCGCCTGGAAGAAGGATGTTAAGCCCGACGGCAACGGCGGATACTACTACTTCGACCCAGACTACCAATGGATCCCATGCGATGCTTCGGGCAACGAGATCTACTACGATGCTGCCGAAGGCCACCGGACCAGCAGCCCTCGCCACATCAAAGCCGTCTTTGGTCCTTCTGGCAACACCTACTACTACTCGGGAGGCAAAAAGATGGCCTGCACACTGCGCTCTGAGAAGGCGGGGAACATGAACCGGCTTGTGTTCGTTGACGCCCAGGGCAAAAAGTGGCAGGCCCATTACGAAACCCCCAGCAAGGGGCCTGCGTCGGCGGCGAAGACCAACCAGCAGCAGTCATCGGTATCTCTGGCCGCTCGCCCTGCTCCCGCTCGCCCTCCTTCGACTCGCCCTGATCCCGCTCGCGCTGTTTCCACTCGCCCTGCTCTCGCTCCACCTGCTCAGGCTCTCCGTGCGCCGGCTCACCGAGCTCCCGCCCTCCGTCCTACAGCGACTGCGTCTCCCGGCAACCGTTCCAACACTTCTCTCAATTCTCAGAGCAACGTTCGTCACCAACCTCGAGTAGTCTAACAGAAAGTGAATATGTCGGCTCCGATGGCCGCACTTACGGGGGGGTGTAACCGACATGGAGTCGGCGGCGTGTTCAGAAACATCCGGATATCCTGCGGGCTGGGGCATTGAGTTGTATCAGGATTGGTGGCATCTGGTATGCCTGGGATGTGATTTATCCGTGCCGGAGCTGGGACCTAGGTAGGGCTGGCGCTGGCGCCACTTCGGCCGGTGTATGTGTGGGCAAAGGGGAAAGGTGGCGGAGAGAGACATTCGTTTAGTCCAAGAAGCTATCATCTATGACGCTCATTTCCTGAGGCACCGTTTCAGTTCCGAACCTGGGGATAGACTTTTGACCATTATTCTAACTTTAAAGACAGAAAGAAAGGCAAGAAGAAAAATTGAGGTAAAAAGATAACTCTCCCTCTCTTTCTCTCATCTCCTTCTTTTATTTTAGTTTTTGAAAAAATATAAAAAAACACAAAAGAAAAAAGAAAAGAAAAGGAGCAACGGGAATAATTCTGACGATTATTCACCCAAGGTCAGGCACTACCGAACAAACAAAGGGGGACTGTATTACCGAGAGGCCTGGTTGCCACTCCGTCAGCCCCCTTTAGGACCGACCAGTCACAGCCGTAGCACGACACACATCAGGTCTGACTGGGCCATTGTTCTACTTTACTCACGGCCCATCTAGTAAAAGCTGTTTCGCCGAAACGTCAAGGTCCGCACGATCCAGGGCTCGATCTCCTGGTGCCGACATCCCTCCTGACAACAGTCGACCGCCCATCCCTTTCAGGAAAGTCACCCTCCTCGTCTGATTCGTAGAGATTATCAATCCACTCGTGCTCACGAATGTTTCTCTCCGCGATGGGAAAGCCATCCGTTTCACATAGCCACAGGAAGATACTGCGGGTTGTCTGGCCTGCTTGTAGAAGAGTTCGCCGCAAAGATTCCAGATCGGGAATTCAACCCAACTGAGGTGATGTCATTTTTCGCATCGAATTTCTCGTCTCCGGAAGCGGCTGTTAATGGCGTAGAGAAGTGGGTGGCGACAGCCAGGTCCGATGGGGGAGAAGATGGGGTACCAGTCGGGCAAATGACAGTGGACAAGGCATCCGGCCTGGCGAAATAGGGATCGGAGCGCGAGCGAAATTAGGCTAGCGAGCTGGAGACGAGGGAGGCAGGGGAACAGCAAAGCAGAGGAGGAGGCGGGGGGGCTGAGCGAAGGGGATAAGAGAGGGAGGAAGTCGAGAGTATAAGAAAGGGATGTCGAAGAGGAAGGCTATATTTATGCGGCGGGGGCGGCGGGACCGTGCGAGGATGCGAGTCTGACGGAGCGCTATACCCAATTAGGAAGGCCGCTGTTTCCGGATGCAGCGACAGCATGTTGAACATTACAACAATATAGTGGCCTACACAAGGGTATAAGGTACCTTGATTAGATGAAGGCTTTAACAATTCAATATAAAGCCAAATTTTTTTTCATCATGAGTGTGGTTCTCCATCCACCTTTCGATACCCTCATATTCATCGAACATCGTGAAAACAAAACCATCCGCATTTCTAAGGGATGACACCGTGGACTTGATTCCAATTATACCTCAAGATACTTAATACCCTGGATGACTTAAACAGAGATCTGATCCAACCGCCAACATGCCGCTACTCCTACGGATTCCCAACCCAACCCCTCTTAAACTCCTTGAACTCGTCCAGCTTCTTCAACGCTTCCACCCTCTCACGATCCCAGAAACAAAACCCAGCCCACCGCCACCGATACGCCCGCTCTCTTCTCTCAAGCTTCGTTTCCTCATCCTCACCCGCCAGCGATGGGAGCATATGCAGCGCTTCCCCATACCAGTTGACGTAGTGACCATTCAACGCATCCGGCCAAGCCCAAGGTGTCCCACCTGCGTCGGCGTCTGGGTCTTCGTCGCCCGCAAAATCTATCGATTTGAGGTCCTCCTCCCACCCCTTGGTCTCGGGGTGGGGAATTAAGTCATATCTTCGGCGTTGAAACCTGTAGGTCAAGGGGAAGAGGCCGTAACGGTCGAGATACGGGTTCTGGAGGCTTTCGTGGTCCGGGGGCAGTTCGGCCTGGGATGATAGGATGCGTACAGCCTCTTCGACGAGGTCTGGATGGGCTTTGATGTACTGCACCAGATAGGACGAGGACCGGGCGTACATATTGCCGAACTTCACTTCTCGGTTAGCGCTCACCGAATATTGCGGTAGTATTGGATAAAACGGCGGGGGGGGGTCTTCGCCACTGTCGTCGGAGCCGAAGTTGTCGGAGCGAGAGTCGTCGGAGCCGGAGTCGTCGTTATCATCTTCCTTTTCCGCCATGTCACCATAAGTGAGGCGATCGAGCGCAATGCAGAGGCGGCCGAGAAACAGGTTGATGTGGTCGACCTGCTGCGTCCCCCAGGGCTCGAACGCCGCAAGGATTCCCAAGCTCACTTCCCTGGTATCATGCTCACGCCCGTCTATGTTGATATTGCCCATACTGATGATGTCCTCCTCTTCCCATGATTCATATCGCTCATGGCGCCTCGTTGGAGCCCAGGCATTACTGACGATTTGACGACGGTAAAGGGCCCGCAGGACCCGATGGCGCTCAGTAGGAGTCAAGGGAGCTGCCGCGGCCAAAACCGACTCGTTTGAGGAGACATGTTTTTCGACGTAGCGCCGAAAGGTCTGGAGCTGTGTGGCGATATACAGGTCCGCGATTTTGTTCATTTTGTACAACGCGTGAGCAAACTCGGTGAGTTGGTACGGAGTCGGTATGTGAACCACAGGCCGGCTCCAGACTCCCAGACCCCTCACCATGCTGATGTAGATGCGGGCGATATTGCGGACCTGCCCGTGGTAGTGGTATAGGTTATCCGGATTCGGCTCGGCGTACTCAAACGTGTATAGGATTTTGGCATCGATAACCCCGGGCCCAAGCTCCCGTTGAAGGGCGCGCCAGATGAGAACAGCTTTCTCAGCGTTGAAGCGGCCGTATATGAAGCGCGACGTACGCACGAACTGGCCGAGTGTATACACTGAGTCGAGCATAGATAGGATCTTGTCGAACAACTCTAACGGTAAGGAGGCAAGTCCTGTAACCTTTTCGTCGGACATGGTCCCTGTTTCCTCCTCATTCGCCTCGCTTGAGTCGATCGACTCGTCGAGAACTTTAATGTCTCTCTTCTCCATTTTCACCGCGATCCGTTCACGTTTCGGTGGTAACATGGTTGGTTTGCGCACGGGAGAGGAGAATCAAACGAGAAGCGACTTGTTTGTTGCGAGACTGATGGTTCGTAAATTGGAATCGGGAAGTTGGAACCCTTCAAAAATCAGGAGATGCCCGAGATGGGGTCGGGTCAATCTGGTCAAATGTGAACTAAATTTATCTGTTGGCTCTCACACAGGAGAAAAAGATCGAGGGCGTGTGGCACAGCAAAGTTGCAACCACTCAAAATTGCAGGTCGGATGGAGAGAGGGTTTCTGTTTCTGCGCGAAGTTGGCGTTGGGCCGGCAAGTTCAGGCCCTTGTGGACTCTCGACAACCAACAGACTCAGCTCGACCAACTGCGAAAGCGGCAATTCTTGTAATTACCATAGCTCCCGCATCGGGGGCGGCACAATTCGATGTGTGGAAACAATGGAAAACTAAATAACAAATGAAAAGAAGGAGATCGGGGGAAAATGATTTGAACGGTTCAAAGAGTGTTCAACTCGAGTAAGTTTACGAATACCTTCTTGAGCGAGGGGTGGATGAGTGGGTCTTTTCTTCATGCGCATGAATGGGGTCCAACCCGTCTACAACTCCGCATCGAAGCATAACACAAACAAATGCCCAACAATTCGGCCTCTGGTGGGTGCCGGCCAGAGTTGCGGCCTTTCCGGTATCTCCACTGAAATAAACTAAAGGGGCAAAGCTAACCGCTTCATTATTACCTAACTTCTTCGACCTTGTCTTGGGTTTCTAGGTCTTCCAGGTAGAGATAATTACTGGCTAGAAGTTATTCAATGGTCAAAAACGAAGCTAGCGGGCTTGATAGAAAGGCCAGCTCAATTTTATTCCTTGCTATTGAGTACTATAGCGACTCTTGTACCTATTGTATCAACTGAGAGCGTGGAACAATGAGACAGGGCGGAATTCACTATGCAGATAACCCTGCGGCTCTTCATAACCGCCAGTTGCCTAGGTAATCCAGGTAGGTTTCCAGGACACAAGGATAACAGTATGGCCGACTCATGGCGTGGTTAAAGTGCTAATTATCCTCTTTCCACGGACTACTCCTCCACTCACACACTGTCATCAATGTCCCTTGGGAATTTGACCCAACCCCTTCCTCCAACGTCTCTGTCTTCTGATGTCTCACTCAAGTCTTTGACAGCAATTGGTGGGCCAATTCCTCCATTCAGTCCTCAATAAGGCTCTCTTTAGGCCACAATCGGGAAATGTTCCGTAATCCGGCCAACAGATATCCACAGTCTCCGCCCTCGGTCTAATTTCCGCTACCCTGGGGCCTGCATCGTAAGCTCGGAACCAACTCCGAGCACCCATCACCAACAGCTCCAACTCTGGAATAGCCGACCTCCCATTGGCGATCCGCGCCAACAAGTGACTCAGATCGGTGGACGCGCCGAGATGACTATTCCATTCTGCAGGGGAAGAACTGAACCGTGAGTTGCGGTCAGCTCGGAGGCGACTCCGAGACAACAGACAGGGGCGTGGGGGGGGTAGATGGGATCATATTCGGATACTCCTGTAGATAAAAAGTACTTTGCACGGTGAATGGAGTGATTCTAGTGTAAAAGGCCACCATGGCTAATTCTGATCCTGACACAGTGGGCCAAGTAGCCTGCGACGAGCAGGCGTGAGGATAACACGGAACCGACGGTAGGGGGGTGGGTGATGTGGATTGAGGTTCATTCTCAGGAAGAATCTTGGCGAAGGTTGGTCGCAAAAATAAGTCTTGTAGCGGTGCGTTGCAATAATCCCCCAAAAATGTAGAACAAAAGGGAAATCATGTAATTACATCGGAGATCCCAACATCATGGCCATCTAAGATATCAACGAGTCCTACTCTGAGCCCTGTTTCTAGATTAGGTTAAAACAAGAATTGATTACCCCCCTCAATACGCACTGCCTATTTTTGGTTCCGAAATTTCCATCCTAAAGTCGGTATGGACTCTCACCTCCCTACTCCCTAAAGGAGGTTCTGGCCTCGTAATACCTACCTCTTCATCTCCCACGTCTCTTGTCCTCCCATGCGACCTTTTCCCGGGCACACGCTCAACCAATTCAACATCCAC
The DNA here is from genome assembly GCF_033296635.1 of Dichotomopilus funicola. NCBI lineage: Eukaryota > Fungi > Ascomycota > Sordariomycetes > Sordariales > Chaetomiaceae > Dichotomopilus > Dichotomopilus funicola. The sequence goes on from NW_026944049.1 coordinate 207,842, forward strand.
CCCCCAAGCATCACCATCACCATCTTCCAATTCCACATACCCCCCATCTACCCAAATCCTCCTCGGACCTCCTCCGCCGCCTCGACCCCTATTGCCCCCACCATCCCCAGATTCAATCCACACATCCCGCTCCATCGCCCCCAACGGTCCCAACTTCTGCTTACTCGGCACACTCCCAATCGTCGGCGGGCCCCCAGGTCCGGACCCCTTCGACAGATTCACCAACGTCTCACTACCTCTCCTACTTCTCCCAGACCCCCCACCGTTCCGACTCTCCGCCCCCGGCCCATGCCCATACCGCTGCCACCTCCATTGTCTCCTTCTTTCCGCTGCGGCACCTGAGCTGGACGTCGATCTGGGTCGTGCGCCTGCTCGAGCGGCAGCAGCAGCGGCAGCTGCGGAGGAGGAAATGGATGAGCTGCCCCATGTTCGTGGGAAGAGGCGGGCGAGTAGGGGTTTGAGGGTCATGACACAGGCGCAGACGATGGCGCCGTTGAGTTCGACGGCGGTGAGGTAGGAGAGCTCGGCGGCGACGTAGGTGAAGTCGGGGTCGGTTTGGGCGCGGATGAGTTGGATGAGGCGGAGGATGGAGATGAAGCAGACGCTGATTGGAGGATGTGTTTTTAGCAGGTTTTTCTTTCTTTCTCTCTTTTCTTTCTTTTCCTCTTTTTCTTTTTTTGTTTCTGAGTAGTAGACTGGAGATTGAAAGGGGCAACTAACATGAAACCAAAACCGAAGATGGCGGAGAGAATGTACTTTTGTCGTCGAGGAAGCCGGATTGTCCAGACCACGGGCATGGGAAGAATGAAGATGAGAAAGTCGGTGACTATGTTCGTTATCAACCTTCACGCTCCCGAGACGACTCAGAATTCCCAGGACAACTTACCCATGTGCAATCCAGTAGCCGACCACCACAAGGCTTGGGGATGGCAGTACTTGTCCGTCACCGTAGTGTCCCAATATGCATACAGCGGAATGCAGGCCGTGAACGCGAGCAGGGTCATGTACAGATGAGACACCGCCACAATCCCAAACAAGATCTGCCCAGCGCGCCGGGCCCATTTGAACGTGAAGAGGTGGATGTAGAGAATAAGGATAGCAAATTTGGCGAAGCAGAGCGAGATTTGGTAGAAGAGGATGCCGTACCAAGCGGCCTGTTGTCCCAAAATCAAGGTGTCAGTGAGGACTTTAAGCGTAGAGGTCGAGGTGAAAATCGCCGTACCCGGCCCCAGGCAAGAGCTGAGGCTGTATCATTGGGATCGAGGTCCCATATGTGATTCCCGGCGCCATGCGTAGCCTCTACAAGGTATTTATCGTTAGCCCGCGGCAGATCGAGGGCAGAAAACGCGGATGAAAGACTAACGTTCTATGACAGCGCCGCCCGTCGCGGCCGCAAACAACTACACCGTATCAGCATTCGTCTGCTTCCCATGTATATCCTAGTTCTGTGGACGTACCAACGCTAGCAGGATACTCCAATCCGATGGGCCAAAGACCCGGAGAATGAACCCTCTCGTGTATACCCTCAACGCCACAAAGAACGCGGCAATGAACCAGCATATTGTTGTCGACACGATGATGTTGACCTTTAGCGAATCGTGTGGGAGATCGGCTGGCGACGGCGGTGGGGGTTGTGTGGTACTCATGATCTTCGTGCGGAGCAACAGCAGGAGTAGCCCGGTGTATGGGAGGCGCAGGTCGGACGCCGAAGGGACATTATTGCCAGATTCAACGATCTGGGGTCACAGTAGCCCTGCTGTGCTTTTGGCGCGACAATAACGTTCTCAAATAGTAGATGATTGCTCCCTGATGTGAAGGGAAAGGAAGAGTAAAAGGCAAATCCACCAAAATAGAATAACCTCAGAACCTAAATCTACGGGTGACAGAGTTCTTAACGGGCCGCATCTTACTTACCAAAGCAGGCCCCTCCCGACTTCACCCCCGAGCTATTACGGAACCACCACATGGCTGAACTCATCAAACCAACGATGCATCCGCTTCAGCCGGCACACAGACCTTCTGCAGATGGCCCAGAATGCCGCAGCCTTCCTCTGCCAAGGGACCTGTCCCATCAAAACATAGACACACTTTTAGACCGCAGAGTGCCAGGAAAACGGCAGGGAATGCAACCATAATTCCCACGAGAGCCAGTCCCAGACTTCCCAACCATCTGGGGGCGGGAACTCTAACTCGGTTCCGGCCGCCCCCTGGATCCATACCATCGGCAGTTCGCTTTCCCACCCATTTTTCCAGTCTGGAACTTTTGCTGACTTTATTACGGGACAGGCAGCATGGGTTCCAACGCAGGCGCATGGGAATCGTTTCGCTCTGCATCATGCGAAGCATGAGAACGGGAGCGAGGGTAGGAAATAAATCATGTGAGAGCACTGGATTTCTTGTTGAAAAGAAATGCTTGACTTAGCACTTACTGTATGATCGACCACTAAATCCTTTTCATTGGTGTCAAATCCACTGCCCCGCCATCCTTGAACTAAAAGATCGAGTGGACGGAGATCAAGGTCGAATGAAGGCTGAATGAGGTTGGCTCGTGCCACACTTTGACAGATCCGAAAAGATGGGGTTCAGGGGTCGAAGGAAGGGACTCAGGGGGGCAGCGGGCGCGCGATGAGACGCCACTAGCACACCCGCGAGGGTCTTGCCGTCTTCCGAGCAAGAAAATTCTCCTTGGGCTCAACTCAACGTAACGGTCGGTTGCATTGGATCTTTGTGGGAAAATAGAAAAAGTGTTTCTAACTTGATCATGATCAATAGCTGAAACCGCATGTATTAATTGTTTTGTAGCCTCGCTCAGCTCGCTTGGGAAAAGGGACAGTGAAATTCACTTGACCCCTTTGAGTATTTTCTCTTTGACAGAGGAGGAGGGCGCTGCAGATTTCCCAAGTGAGCGTTAACGTTACCTCAACCCCAATGCCCCTTCGCACATCTCATTCCCCGCAAAAACGCCATTGCTCAACCGGTGAACAACCAACCCTGGCCACAACCACGCGCTGACCGTCCGTTCACTTGCCCACATCGTTGGTTCCGAAAATCCGAATTCTTGGTTGGCTGGTGCCCGGCTCAAAGGCCCAAGCCAACACCCGTTCGTCTCAATAGCTTCATCCATAATTTATTGTCCATGCTTCTTCACAAGAGCCCTTGCATGCCCGCACCTTTCTCGTCCCGGCAAGAAGCTTGATTTGTCGGGATGTGGGCGGGGACGCGTCTGTGCGGACGGCACGGCGGACGCTGTGGCCTGCGTCGTGAGCTGCGTGGCACGAGGAGGATGACCGAGTGTGTAAGCGGGAGTCCGTACCAGACTTGACACGCGGAAATCAACGTGACAGGCTGCGGGTAGATAGTGCAGGAACTCTCGTGCGATGGAAAGACCTGGGGATGAGTTGAAGAGAATCATGCCTCAAGTTTAGGAATGTTGTGAGGAAGGCGGGACAACATATTGATGATGTCCCTCATTCACGGCATCAGGTCGCCACCCGCTTTGGAATCCTTGCAGAGTGGTCCATGACTACGGAAGCCAGTTTCCGTAGCAGAAAGCTGTGCATTCTGAAGTTCAGTGTGAGTGCAGATGACGCGTATACCCGGGCCAGTCGATCCTTTCGGAGCCGGGGGTTCATTCAATTTCCACCCATTCCCTGGAGAGGGTTGTAGCTTCACTAATTGAGGGTAGTGAGGATAGTTGCGTCTATAATTGTATTACGAATACTACTTATTCTGTCCGGGGGACAAACTATGTGTCAGCCATAAGGTTGAGACAGAAAAGGAGTGGGTTGGGTCACCGATGTGTTTGTGTGAAGCACGCCTCGGTCGAAGAGTCCGGATCAACAACAACCGCTTTACCGAGCTGGCAGTGACCAAGCAGCCCGACGTGATGAGCCCGTTTTCAGCTCCAATCCTTTAAATGAACGCGTTTTAGTGTTCATGGACACCTCGAGATGACACCTAAGGACTTCTGAGCGCTAACTCAGGGGCTCACTGCGCAGCGTTCTCTCTCAACCCCTTGGTCCTCAAACTCAGCTTCGTCTCGCCCTCCTCAAATGGCAGTCCAGATCCCCCATGCGGACCATTAAAATCCCCATTACCCTCTCGCATCGGATGTTCCCGACCCCCGTTGGCCATCGCTTTCCGCACGAACTCATCCCTCTGCCTTCCTGCCGCTTCACTCGCGTCACTGCCTCGTCGGCTGTGCCCACCCAGACTGCTGGCATCATCGCCCGTCACCATGCCAAACCCCTTCACCCTCCCCGCCCACAGCCCTCTGACACCTCCCCGTTTTCTCTCGGGCACTTCGTCTCCTCCCGCGCTGCACACATATAGCAGGTACTTCAGATTAGGCAGCGTATGTCGGATATCCACGACCTTCAGCGATTGTGACGCACACAGCGCTTCAACATCCTTGTTGAGCAAGAACCAGGCGTAGTCGAAACGGAAATGCGCGCTCGACCCAGACCCTCCCCGTGGGACATACAACGGGAACTCGCGTTGCGGGTCCGGCAGCTGGGAAATGTCGTCACGGATGCTGGAACGTGACCCGAATGCTCGGATTGGATAGGGCAACGGGACGGAGAGGTAGTACTGCAAGGAGTCGGCCAAGTGCGCGACGTACCCCAAAGCAGCAGAGAGGGCGTCTTCGCTCAGACCGGCGGATTTAGTGGCGGAGTCGTAGGTGGTATTGGGCAGAGGAAGGTTGCAGATTTGGAAAGAGAGTGGTGGTCCGAGAAGCACTGGTGTGATGTTGTAGATGCGGGAGAGATCTTCACAGATGCGTCGGCGCTGGCCGTGTATGTCGCTCTTAGCCTTCGCGAGGAGAGTCCGGGACTGGGCCAGTTTTTCCGTAGCATTCTCGACGTCGTTGGCAACTTTCTCCTGCGTTGCGCGACCCTGCGCAATGGCTTTACCCCGCGCCGCGATCGATTCCTTCAACTCCGTGTTTCGTTTCCTAGCTAGCGCGATCGCCTTCCGTTGTTGTATTAAGTATTTGTTTGTCAGGGAAAGTGCATCTTCGGCTTCGGGCACTTCATTTTCGGTTTCGTGAGTCAGGAGGTCGTTGATCTGTTGCGTGAGAAGTTCACGGGTAGCAAGCGCGTCTTGAATCGAGTTATCCAACGTCGCAAGCCTCATCAAGGCATTGTACGACGAGGTCGGTGCCGGAATAGAGTGTTTTGGTGGCGCAGGCTTTCCAGTGAGCTCCAGCGAGTAAATGCCGTCGACCATGTGGAAGGCCAAACTGTTCGGCGGGAAATGAACACTCTGGAGCGTCCCAAGCCAATTGAGCGCCCGCAGGTCAACCGTATCTTCCCGCAAGAGTGACCAGGTGTCGTGTCGTTTGGCCCAGACCTTTATCGTGACCTGAGCCGAGTGAGTGATGGAGGAGTCCAACTCAGAAAGCTCAAAATGCCGGAAGTTGAAGTTCTAAAACTATTAGCTCGGAACAGGACTTCACGGCGCGCGTGAACCGGTCCCAATGATCCATACCGTGGCACGCTCCTCGACCTCGCTTATGTATATTGGTTCCTCCTCGTCCTCCACGTGTAAGGAGAAGAAAGCATCGGCTAACTTGCTGTCGTAAACATCCTCGAACTTTCTCTGCCGAATGGCCGGAGTAACGTTGGCTAAATTGGTGCTTCTTCGGCGACCCGCTGGTGGGCGCAAGTCTTCGGAAGACAAAGCATGGTGAAGATGAGGTGTGGTTGTTCGTAGCGACTCGAGCTTCGCGGGACTTTTGTTATTGAGGTCGGCGTCATCGAGCGTGCGTCCGCGGGGTCGGGAAAAGACAAGGTTCCTCAGCGCGATGCCGCGCAAGTGTCGGAGTTTGCGATTTTGGGGTAGTAACAACGGGCGCGTGGTCTCGGTCGACATTGTAACATTTCGAGGGTCTGGTTGGGAAAAGATGGAACGGCGGCCGCGGCGGCGCGCATCATGAGCGCTGTTGATGACGATACCTCAACGCCGTTTAGCCTTGACTTGCGCCAATGGAGCTTGGGGATCGGCCAGGGGTGAGCTTCCTGCAAGCAGCTGTCAGGAATGGAGCTAGGGTTACAGCTGGTTGGCACCTGTGGCTTGGTCTGTGCTCCAGTTAACGCAGTTGCGCCTTGAAAACAGCATTTCGAAACACTCCAGCAGGAAACAAAACGTCGAGACCTGACCTGTCTCAACGACACGCGTGGTAAAAGAATCTTTAAAACAGGTCAAAAAATATATATAGTCTTGACTTCAACTCCAAAAGCGCCGCATCGCGGCTCGCTCGACAAAGCTCCGATGACGGGCATGGTATCTCTCTCCCAATGGGTAATACACCGCTAACATACAAGAAACAACACCAAATGAACCCCCCAGCAGACTCATAAAGTTACAGAGAACAAGAAGAGAGTGTATCGGTCCAATTCGCAGCTCACGCATCAACTTGCCCCGGGAGGACGGTACGGCTTGTAATATGGTGCCGCCGGGCGCTGGACCTCGCTCGTACCTCCCGACGACGATGGGACCTCCGAACCCTCGAACGGATTTTGCGTCGGTGGTGCTGATGGTGCAGTGACCTGGCGCTGTCCGCGGTAAAACCCGGGGTCATCAACCGCATTGCCGAACGCGCCATTCTCGACCATATTGGGCTGGAGCCCATACATCCTGTCCAGATCCTGCTCCTCCTGCGCGTTCTTCCGCTTTCGCCAGAAGTAGAACAGAGCGCACACTGCAAACACGAGGACGGCGACCGCACAGGTGACACCAATGGCGACTTTGGCGCCGGGGCTGAGAGGGCCGTCATCGCCAGAGGAGGTTTGACCCTCCTGCAGTGTTGGCGGTGTGTTGGTCGGTTGGTTGGGGCCGCCGGTGCTCTGGCCGCCGGTAGGCGAGGGGCTATCGTCGGTAACGAGAGTCTCGGTGGCCGATGTGGAAGCAGTATGTGAGTGGTCGTCGCTATTGCTGTGACTCGACTTTGTGGCGGATGAGCTCGTGTGGGTCGATTCTGAGGATGACTTCTTCGTTGTTGAGGTCCGACGTGAAGAGCTCGAACTCGTCGAGTGAGAGCGATCGCTACTTTGCCAGTTGATTTGGATCATGGGTGCATACACGCTAAAGGTGGTGATGGATGCTTCCTTGTTGGGGACCGTCATCGTACCAAGCCCGCCCGTTGTGTCTCCATCGCACGTCACTGTCGGTACCGCCGTAGATGTGGCCATCATGGTACATGTTTGGCCGTTGTTATTGGCACAGCCATACCCACTGAGCAACTGTTAGTCAGGCCCATCTCCATCGAATATGCAAAAGAAGTGCCTGACCTTGGACAACACCCGACCGCCGTCTCTCCGTCTCGCAACTTGAACTGCACTGGCCATTCCGATCCTCCGCCGCTGCCGCCTGTCGCCGAGCAAGCCGTCGCATATCCAACCGGGCAGTGCAACCCAGGCGAATAGAATCCCCAGCCATAGAGCGGTGCCTTCGTTTCCGCAACTCCCGCTGTTGTTTCTGGCCAGCACCCTGTGTCGTCGTAGGCCTTCCCCCACGAACACGCCTGTCCAAGATACGCCACGTCCTCTTGCCCTCCCAAACCCAACCAACCGCCCAGGCCGCCTGTCGCAGCGCCAACCGCAACTGTACACGCTGGTGGCGGCGTGAATGTTGTTGTGAGCGGCCCTAGGTTATTGGGCGCCTGCCCTATGATTACCGTCATTTTGGATGATTTCGATCGTGTGATTTTTGGCGAGAAAGAGCAACCTAGCGGATCCTGCAGTCCTTCCCGACACGGGGGGTGAGTGGGAAAAGACTTTTTATGAGATGGGAGCTCACCCCTCGCTAGCGCGGGAGATCTGAGCTGCAGAACCCGTGCCGGAGTCCATTCCCACGCGAGGCCCTCGGCTTTCTTTTGGGACTTGTCTTGGAAACAAACTGGTTTCCCATTGGTGCGCCCCCAATCGACTTTGTTTCAACCCCCGACCTTCCCGCACCCACGCGGGCAAACCTTGGTGCCGAAGCAACACAAGACTGCCTCGAAGCTCGGATCACCGAAGTCGTCCCAGGAACGGGATGTCGATCCCGTCCTGTTTGGGGGTTAGCCCCCGCAATGGCAGCCCCTGAAGATCCCAAGACGGAAGTCCGGCAGGGCATTGGTGGGTGAGCTCCAGTTGAGCGCAAATGCGCTGAAAAAAAAAAAGGGAGCTGTGTGACCGTTTCAACTCGCGCTTGGACAGCTGGCTCACGCCCAGTGACGCCAAACTCCCATCCTTTCAGCCAGTGAAAATTACTTGGAATTTCAGGCACTCCGGTAGCGCCAGTCAGGTGATGTTGGCGGTTAGAGGGGCATCTTGTCGCTTGGTCAACTCTTTGCGACCCCTCCTTCCATTTCTCAGCGGCAAGAGGCGGCAGGTCACCAACCAATCGATGAGGGTCTCGTTGCGGCCCAGCACGGCCAAATTCTTGACCGCGCAGTCGGCCCGTTGTCCAAGATGGGCCATGACATTGCCATCTATCACGAAACGGACATGCCCTTGAACACGGCAGGTTCGTTGTTTGCTGAATCTGGCTGCCTAACGCAACCACAAAAGGAAGTTCTTCATGGAGACTGCCCGTCGGAAACACCCGAGGAAACAACGGTTGGTCGAGCCCCACAACGGCCACGAATCTGGGGGAGATGCTTATTTTGGCCAATCATAACGACTTCGAAACCACGCAAAACGGTTCACAAAGGGGTGTCCCTGACAACAACCTCTCGTGTATGGAGAAGGAGGTCTAGAACTCCCAATGACACCACCAATTTGTTCGCACTTCATCTTCAACCTCTACCCTGACAACGCTGCTCAAGCGGGGTCGATAATGAGCTCGAACCAAGTGACGCCTGTGTGGCGGCGTCGATCCGCAAATCCAACCAATCTTCAGTCAATATCCGTTTCGGTGACGTCAGGCACGTGAGGGTCATCGAGAAGCCATGATAACCTTTCTCGACGTGCTCTTCTTACGAGAATCAACAGTCCCAACTGTCCGTGATCTAATTCTAGCTGTGACTTGGTGATTATCACCTTCCCTTGTAACCCAATTTAGAAAAAAGCATATCAACATAAACAACATGCGGGCGTTACAAAAACCGTTCACCAGGCCAATCCCCCGCCAGATCGTCCCTCTACGCTCCCCCGCCATCTTCACCCTCCTCACTCGTAGCAAATCATCACAAGCAACTCCGTCAAGCCCGAGCGCCACCCCCTCCGTGTCAAACGGAACCCGCGTCGCCCTCGGCCCTAATCTCACATCCCACTTCACCACCCTCGACCGCGCCCAACAACGGCAGAATTCCACAGACGACCGCGCCCGCGGCCTCTACAGCACGCAAATCTACCACGGCCAAGCAAGACCCTCCCCTTCATCCTCTCACCCCTGCCGCCGAGCCTTTCACACTTCTACCCAGTCACTCTCCCCCGTCCATGTTGCTCCCGGTCCAGCCACAGGCGCAGACACAGGCGTACCCATCGCCGCGCAAATGTTCGGCTCCGAGGTGAAAGGCAACCCGACAGAGAGCGAGGCAGACGTCGCGGCCGATCGGTCAGATGTCGATCCGCTGCCGCCTGGGAAGCATCATACGATTCGGCTGGGCCCCGGCGACGCGGCCCCGCGGCCGACGGAGAGTGAGGAGGATGTCGCGGCGGATCGGGGTGGAAACGGAACGGATCCGTTAGGCGGGGGTAAAAAGGTTCGCTAGGGGTTTTAGGATGAAGCTTACGATGGGGTTGACTACATATTCGGCGTTATTGAGTGTTTACCCGGTTTTGTGAATTTAGGTGTATTGAGCTGATAGCTGCACCAAAGATTGATTAACTCCCCAAGTTCGACTCGTGGCATGTTCTAATTTATACCTGCTCCCACAATCAGTATGGTACCTTGCTCCCCAGTCCAAGCTTACAACAGCAGCCCAAGCCCTCCCGCCAGAGCCACAACGACCCCCAATACCGCCAACGCTCTGTCACCTAGCCCACCAGCCAAAGGTGCCAGAGGTCTCGCACCCGACGACGGCCGCGGCGTCACCGTCGCCAAGATCGCCGCGCTGACGTTGAGGGAGATTTGCGGTAATGTCGGCGTACCTGTGAAGCTATTCAAGCTTTGGGCGCTCCAGTATGCGAAGCCATCACTGTCTACGATGGCCAGGTGCTGGAGGCCGTCGAGGCTCGAGAAGCTGAGCGTGGTGTTGTAGGAGCCCTGGGTCGCGTTGCCGAGCGGGATGACCACGAAGCCGGTGCCGCCCGTGTCGCTGGAGTCGGCTCGCTGAGGGTAAGGTATCCATTGTGTGGTGTTTGACACAAGCGTCAGCGTGCCGTCGCTGTTGGTTTGGACGGTCGGGTCGTCGCTGGAGTTGGCTGTGTCATCGCGGCGGCGCATCTTCGCCCCAGTGGCTGAGCACGAGACCATCCTGACGACGAACCGCTGCCCGGGTCGAATGTCGTAGAATTCGATAAGGCAGTTGATGAAAGGCCCTTGGAATTTTGAGTTCTGTGAGGCTAGGATGCACATCCGCGTGGCGCTGGAGCCGCCCTCAAGTATCGACGCCATCGGGAACTCGTCACACTCCAGCTTCTCATTGATGGACTCCTTTGGCCTGGCAAGCATTAACGGAATAAACCCGAGAGAAATACTAGGACCGCAAGCAGGTAGGTACTAAGGTGAATTAATACACCCATGACTCAGTGGCTGACTTACCTGAGCAGTACCCATCGCACCCCGCTTGTCGGCGTCTTAGCCTCTGGCCCGCCGGGTCAGAACCTGCATACGTAAGGACCATTACATCGTCGCTGAGCACTTGAGTTGGGCGAATGGTTTTTTGGTTTTGGATGCCTGAACTTGTTAAACTTGGCTCCTATAATGTTTGAGCCCATTTGCATGTGGCTAGGGAGGTAACACTGACCAGCACACAGTCAAAGTCCATGACCGGCAAGCATTCTCCATCAACGTCAAGGTAGTCATCCGGGTCATTTCCCTTTGGACCGCAAAACTTTTCCCGGACACCTCCACGTTTTGCGAGGGAGGTCGATGATGGCGAACAAGTCTTGCTCGTGAGTGTCTTTGTAGAAAGTCAGAAAACGGGATTGAAAAACTGAAAACGTTCTTGCACGCAACTAGAGCTTTGCAGAGCCAGCAGCTCGACCCAAAATGAAAGTGAAATACTAGTTCCTGATTCACGTTCACGGCCTCCCCACAATAGCGACATCTTGTCTTCGTTGTTGTTTAAAGGGAGCGGTTTTCTATCCTTAGAGAGACCAGTTTTAGACCCTTTTGAGCGGACAGAGAAGATTTATAAGCAAAAGGGCCGTTATTGGGTTGGGGGTCGTAAGGAATTTAGCCGCTGAACCTTACGCAATGTGAATCCACAAAAAATCATTGAGTTCTTATTCTTCGAGCCTCACTCGAGAAATCGAATATCAAGGCCGACAACAATGGACATGTAATTATCGAACATCTTTGGCTACCAAAGAAATATGACATCAAGTTCGATGATTACTACCTCTAGCATTACATGTGCATATATGGATGTCCATCATAGGGGTTTTATTTTTTTCTACCCCTTTAACTTGAAGTGCTCGCTCAAGCCTCCGTCGTTCCCTCTGTCACTGTGGGTGTTCTGACAGCTTCAATGTAGGTAATCAAGTGTCATTTGCTTTCTCCGCCGTGATCATATTTGTTTCCATCTCTCACGATTTCTTCATACTGTTCTCCGGATTTTCTCCTGCTATAGCTCTCCCAATTCCTGCCTCCGCTTTGTTCTTACTCTGGTAGTAATCCAACTTTTGTTTTTCCCCACTGCCCCTCTTAAATTTTAGCTTTTAATTAACTAGTCGGTTAATGAGAAGAGTCAAATAGGCGCGTATCTAAGGGACTGAGGGTAAGGTAATTTCCACACTGTACGATCGATCGTATGTCGGTTGATTGGCCAGCAAAACCCAACTGAACGTTCCCTAAATGGATTTGAGGGAAGTCCTTAGGCACCAACCGTCTGTAGAACATCCTGTGGCTCCGTCGCTCCTACCCCGCAATCCGATCCGTGGCACAATCAGATATTCCTAAACCCTTTCCAGGCACGCCTCGATCGAGCCCTTATTTATAACTTTCCGGGTCACTTAGGTCACTCACGCCCTCACACCAGAGCCCAGACACTTCAAGCCATGGAGCACGATGAGGATCAGTTACCCCTGCCGACAAACAACCCAAGCAATGAACTTCCCGGTATCTTGTGCCTCTCCTCCGAGCTCCGACTTCGTATCTATCGAAAGCTGGAGGGTTGGGGCTGGGGTCTACATAGCTGCCGCCATGCCCTCGACTTGAGTGCACCAGAACCGCCTGGAACCCTGACCGAAAAGGATTATTATAATTCCCACCTCACGGTCAACACGCGTAGAAAGCAGTTTCTGCGCTCCTTGCAACCGCTTCTTTTCTCGTGCCGCACGCTCTACACCGAACTCGCCCATATAATCTACTCTGTTGAGTGGTTCGTTTGTTATTACAAAGGTCCTGGTTCCCTGGCGCAGCTCCAATCGTTGACCCCATCTTCGGTGGCATCTTTGACGAACCTCAAGATCGTTCTTAACAACGCGTCGTGCCATTCCCAAGAGGGTTGGGGAATGTGCTCCGTCACTCCTTTTATGTACCAAATTTACTTCCCGCCTAGGGACGAGGGTCAACCCGCTTCCCTTGCCCCGGGAGCCGACCTTGATTATGATGCACCCCTTTCCCTTTCCAATTCATCAGCGGCAGACATGTTGGCAGAATGGGAAAAGGTAGCGGGGTATTTAGGCTCCCATGTTACTCCTGGGGAACTGGAGCTTTCTTTGGTGTGCGACGTCGATGTGGAAAACGATGGCGGTTTGGCTCGACGAGTGGCGGAGTCGTTGAAGTACTTTCCACGTCTGAAGGAGTGCCACCTCAGACTAGCCAAAACACCAAACTACGCCATCCGAGAGATTTGCCAGGATGCTGTTATGGAAGCACGTGGTTTTCTACCCCCGTCTACGTTGCACAGCACCCAGGGCGCCGGATCCAGCACACCTAGGAGAACCGGACTGCTCGACTTGCCACGTGAACTACGTCTACACATTCTCGAGTTCACCGACCTTATTACGCCCATGAAGGAAGTCATGTGGTCTCGAGCTCACTTGAAATACGTAGCAAGTCGATCGTACTGTCCGAGTTGGGAGGGAACAGGGGACCATGAATGGCCAGCTGGCCATCACTGGTGCTGCCAATTCAATCGCTGCTGGGAGCGGTCGTATCCTTATAAGACCTTGGGGTGCTTTTGCGGGAGTGTCCATTCAGCGTTCTCGTCGACCTGCCGGTGTTGGGCCCCTCCGACCCGGCTGTTCTTGATTTGTCGCACACTTCATCGAGACGCCAATTTGGTCTTTTTCTCCGAGAACCGCTTTGCTGTGATGGAGGGCGAGGCAATCAGCGTATACTCGCCAATACCGTGGAGCGGGCTCGAGAAGAGGGGCTGTCTCGCAGCTAGCGAGTTCCTGAGACGCGTTGTCCCCCTCGACTGTCTGGGCCACCTCCGGTTTCTCTATCTCGTTTTTCCCCCCTTTTACCCAGGCCAGTGGCCGGCCAAGGGCAGTGCGGTCTATCAGGACTGGCTAGCGACCGTGATCTGGGCCAAGAGGAGGCTCAGCCTAGCCGCCCTCACTATACATGTGTGCGCTACATACAGAGGCGATATGGACGACTATGAGCCCTCGGCTCGATTCACGACGGCAGACGCGGAAGCCGTCCTGGTGGCTTATCAGGAAATACTGCAACCGCTCACGCACCTTGGCGGTAACCTGGGGCTCGCCGGATTTGATGCCGACCTTTCATGGCCGTGGAGTCGGATCCCAGTATTACCGACATCGTATGATGCTGAGGAGGAACGGCTCAGGCAGTTCGACAGCAAGGACAAATCGCTCAACGACCAGGCACTGATCCAGGTCCTGGGCGAAGATCGATATTATGCCCGGTTGCCTCCGCGGTTCGATGAATACGATGGCCCCATAAATGACGGGGCATGGCGTGACATTTTTGCTAGGCACTGTTAGTGGGGGAGGGAGCTGCTGGATGGTGAAAGCCTGTTGATAGGAGGTACGAAGCGTAGCGATGCACGGCGCGCGATGTGTCAGAAATGTAACTCTCATGCAAGCTCCGCATAGTCATAAGAAGAAATGCCTTGGGCCCCTTTTCCGCGCCCGTGTTAATAGTTTTATTCACCACAACACTGTGGTATGGTCATGTGGCTAACTGATGATAATTACAACGACATGAGAACCTTGATGGGAAGGACCTTTCCGAGACACATGAGGAGGGGAGTTACCTACATGTCCCGGTGTTAGTGGGGAATGTTCGGAAAATAAATGTAGCCGAACCTAACTCAACCCAATCCAACCACACCTCCGCGTCGTCCACTCCTTTCCACCTGTCGGATGTCGAACATCCGCAAACGGCCGCGGCTTGCGCGGCCGCTCTTCCCCGAGCACGGCCCGCATCGCGATGATTCTGTGTCAATCACGGAAGTCTTGGCTCAGCTCTCGTTAAACCTGGCTTGCAGACGGCTCGCTACCTATTCGGGTCCTCCCGCTTCCACAAGTGTCTTGCATGCATGCTTCCTCCCCACAACCACGCCCCATTCCCAAACCGCCAACCAAAATACCAAAGCCGACCATGCGTTTCGCTCACCGACTGCACGCAGCTCGATGAAGCTTTGATATATGGAGCCCATTAGTCAAAAAGTAAAAAAGGGGTCTGGGCAGGATCGTTCTAGACTACGGATTAGACAATCTTGTACCACATTACGCCCAAGATGACGAAGATGGTGTGACGGCTGCCGTGGACGTGGCGTCAAGGCACATCATTTACCGTAAATCAGCTCGAGGGGCAAAGGGGTGTGTGATGTGGTGGAGCTTGCCTCGATCTTCGCGCTCACGGCGGGTGGTTAATTCGATGACAAGCGTTCACACGGATGACAGCCGATGAGCAATGTCTTGGTGTTGATGGCAACTTCCGGCCTGGAGATGCAGGTTGAGCGACGGTATGATGTCCATATTTCATGGTGTGGACATTCTCGTCGAGCGGGGAACCTGCCATCACGCAGTTCAGCTGGTGCAAGTTCATGGTAGATCGCCATTCTACGTCGTGACAACCTCCCGGGGAGGCCATATCGACTGCAGGAAGCAGAGTTGGGATGTCTGTATGTATCATGCACCTCGACTCGGCGGGGAAGGTGGACGGTGAGTCCTGCTCGAACGTCTGGCAACTGCGGATAGGGCGGCTTTCGAGAAAATTCAGGAGATGTGGAAACGACAGTGTCGCAAAACGCGGAAGAGGATATTTTCGTGTTACCGGCGTGGACGGATTGGGGGAGCTTTAGACATGCGAAAAGTGGCGTGAGAGAGATATAAAGTCGTCACTCTCCTCCTCCTTTCTCTCATCATCGGGACTTCTCAACAACACTCGCACCAGACTCCGAGAACAAGCATCATCTGCCTGCTTCCCTCTTCCAGTATTCTCAAAGCCTTTTTACCACTTACCCCTTTCCCCCAAAATAATTCACCATGACGACCGCACTTCCCGTCGAAGGCCAAACCAACGAGGTCTACTTCTGGCACGGCAACAACTACGCCAAGATCCGCTTCACGCCGAGCACCAACGACGATGAGATCGTCTTCGGCCCAGCCAAGGTGACCAGCCACTGGAAGACCTTCGCCCAAGCCGGCTTCACCACCGTCGACGCCGCGGTGCCAGTGCCCGGCTTCCCGCGCCAGGTGTACTTCTTCAGCGGCACCCGCTATGTGCGTGTGGAGTACAAGGCCGGCACCTCCGAGGAGAAGATCGTGTACGGGCCGTACCCGATCACCGAGCAGTGGCCGTCGCTGGTCAAGGCCGGCTTCGACACCGTTGACGCCATCCTTCCCGTGCCCGGTGAGCCGAACCAGGCGTACTTCTTCAGCGGCAACCAGTATGCCAAGATCAAGTTCGAGGCTGGTACCAAGAACGACGAGGTGCTCTACGGCCCGACCAAGATCACCAGCGAGTGGAAGACGCTGAACGAGGCCGGCTTTGACAAGATTGACGCGGCGTTCCCGGTGCCGGGCAAAGAGGGCCAGGCGTACTTCTTTAGCGGCAGCCAGTATGTCAAGATTGAGTTTGTGCCGAGCTCGGGTACCGAGAAGATTCTGTTTGGACCCAAGCGCACCTACGAGTACTGGAAGACTCTGGCTTCTTGGGGCTGGTAAATGGACTGACTGGCTCAACCCGGTCCTCGCACCGAATAGGCGGTCCATGGTCAATGGGATGAACTACAGACAGAATGGTTCACAATGGATTATGATGTTATGATGTTGATGATGGGAATCCAGGGGGTCATGACTCATGTTACTCTAGCCACGCTCATTTTTGCCCAGTCAATATCAACAAGAAATTGTCGGGGAAACTTGATTTGAATTTTGCACGTGAACAGCCAGGTGAAACAGCCATGTGAAACGGCGATTGAGTGAATTGTCGAGCAGCTAGCTAATCTAGAGAAGCAGCTCACGGCGCAGTTCTTAACTCAGCCCGTGGAACTATTCCGAAAAAAGCCCTGGATTTTTGATTTCCCCCTTTCTCCCACCTTTTCACCCACTTCTTGAGTCTTTCTCAGCTTCCACAACTAATCAGTTCCTCTCTGTATGGTCGGAGACATCATCAGCCCCTTAGCTGACGGTGATGGAGGCCGAGCCGCTGCTCTGGTAGCCCTCGGTGGCCACAATCTGGTAGTTGTGGCTGCCGAGCTGGAGACCGGACTTGGCCCAGGCGTCGAAGTGAGCACCAACATCGACGGAGCCCGAGGTGCGGTGGTTCTGACGGACGGACCAGAACTGGTAGAAGGTGCTGGTGCCCTCGATGGACGGCTGGTTAACACGCTGGGTCTTGGCGATGGTGTAGGTGCTGCCATCAACGTCGATGCTGCCGATCTTTTGCGCCTGCGACGAGGGGTCGTACGTGCCGAACGACTCCACGATGTAGTACTCGATCAAGGGGTTCTGGGTCCAGCCGTAGATGGAGAGGTAGCCGTTGCCCTGGGGGCTGAAGGTACCCGAGTAGTTGATCACCCGCGAGGAGCCAGGGTTCCTATTTTGTGTTAGTGAAACTTGACTTTCAAAGGAAACATGAAACCGCCTCGACCCTTAAGCGTTCTCAATACTGAGACGGGATAAAAAATAAACGTACCAGCCCTTGCCACCGACAAAGTTTCCGCAGTTCTGCCAATTGACAGAGTAGGAGCCGCCGGCGCCGTTCTGGTAGTTGACGTTGCCGCCGTTGTCAGTCCAGAACGAGTAGTAGAAGCCGTTGTTGGTGCCGGTGCCGCTCGGGGTGCCGCCACGAGCGACGAGCTCGCTGATCTCGGTGGCGTTGAAGGGGAACGCCAGGGCGCCAACGGCAGCCGCCGCGCCGAGGAGGATGGTCTTCATGGACACCATGGTGACGGTAGTTGTGAGGGGTGTTGTTGTCTGTTGTGGGGACAAGAGAGGCTGAAGCTGCGGTGGTGAAGAGAAGAAGTGAAGGTCAAAGTCGGGGGATGATCGTCGTTCTTATACTCTTCGATCCCTCCATTGCCTTCCCGTTAATGTTCGTTCTTATTATCCAGACCGTCAACCCCCAAGTATACCACGGGAAAATTACTGACTAGGGATCCTTCCCGTGCCCCAGTCCCGAATTGCGAGCCGTGAAGAGCCATGCGTTCCCCGGCAGTGGGACTTGTAAGAGGTTTCTTCCGGCAACCGAGGAAACCCCCGGACCGGGTTGTGGGCGCCCTTGTCCTTGTTTCCCCCTCGTAACCTGTCATGTCGTGTGGGTTGTTTGGACAGCCACTGACGCGGTTTCAACCGCCCATGTCACCACACCACGCCATCCAACATCGTGCACTAACCCTTCACAAGTTCACCCCCTCGTCCTTTCGCGCCAAATTACTAAATGGGGGCCAAGGCGTGCGGTTAACACAAGAGTTTGCCCAGAGTCCGGGCACGAATCAACAAATTCAAGGGGATTTAGCCTGAACTGCGCAAGTTCTTGGGGTCTTTGGGGTGCTTCTCCGGGGTCCCCGCAAATCAACGGCGCCATCGCGGAAGGCACGACCGCAACCGGGTCGTCCTTCCTCGAAGTGATGGCTCCGAGATTCCCCAGATGCAGAAGTTTCAAATGCCGATCGCGCGTTGTGACGCCGAGACTGGCCATCTCTGGGCAAAGCTTGAGGGGCGCCAAGCGCAGCGCCGAGCCTGGCGACTCCGGCGCCAGCACCGCCAAGACGTTGGTTTGGCTGCATGACAAGCCCCTGGGCATTGCTTGTTTCTTGTTGATGATGGCGAGCCGCCAAGACGAGCGAAAATTCGCGAGCGAACACCCAAAACCACCATTCCCGTTGTCTGATTCTCTCCCTTTGCCCGCTTTGTCCCCTTTCAAGATCTGCCAAGCACGCGGGCGTGTCACTGAGCCAGTCCACGACGGCATCGTTCCGAGAAATTCCCTAACCAGCATTTCCCCCCATCTTTTTCTCCATCCATCAATCAGCCCACGAACCCCATACTAACTAACGTTAGTGTAGTTCTCCCCCGAGTCCGCCCCGCCTTTGCGCTCCAATCCCATCTCCTCATCCGCGCAAGCCGGTTATCCCGTCGAAATGGCCAAGACTCTTGGCCACTATGCTCGGCTTTCACTACCGTCTTCTACCGGCGCTCAACTGCCGGATTCGGGCACGCCTTGGCTACCCTTCGGGAGACGGCCGTGGCGTCCGTTTGCGGGTTCGCGGGCTTGCGGGCTGGTGGCCAAGACCAACACAGTTACACGCGGACACACACCCACAGCCTGAACGCGCGAAACGACATGGGACATGGCTCTCGCCAAGACCGCGTGCCCACCTCTGTTTCGCTATTTCTTCACGGGGGGCGAAGGCGGTTGTTCTTGGCGATGTTTTTGATATTGATCGGTTGACGTTGATTTACAGTTTTGGCTTGGGGAAAGCTCAGCTGTCGATCAGGGAAACGAACAACCCAGAACCGGGGACGGCCAAGGGAAAATTAATAGGGTCCAAGAAAATACCCGCGTAGATCTTTTGACCACTGTCCCGGTGCCTGGGAATCACTCCAAACGCAGGGTGCTTCGATCTTCACCTCCCTCATTGGAGCCTGCACGAGGAAAGGAGGGGGAGAAGGGCACGGGGGCTGTCGGGAACAACCACAGCGTGCACCGGGAACAATCTGCTCAATGCTCGCCCGGCTCGCTGCTCCCCTATTTTTGGGGGAGATCGGCCGTTTCGCCATCGTGGAGTCGAAAGCGTTGGGTTGGATGGCCGGAGACTCGGAGACATTTCAGGGCCCAGGGGGGACCGACTACAGCCTGTAGGCTGTCGGGAATACGTGGGTGACGTGCCACTGTGCCAGTTTGGATGATGATCATCCCTTTGCTCACAACTCTGGGGTCAAGGCAACCCTCGAGATCGCCGCCCGCGCCTACTGTATCGAACAAGTGACCCATTGAAAATGGGCGCATGGCTTGCGTTTAGCCGGAACTCCTGGCTGCAACCTTGGGCTGTGTACTTTGTAAACATCAACACTGCATCTCTTGTAAATTGTCTCTTGCGTCCCTAATTTGAGGATCCGAGGGGACGCGCAATAAAACAACGACCTGACCTGACGGTAGAACGTCGACATCGATAGGCTATGAGACAGCCGAGCCTACCAGCGCGGGGCTATGAGAAAGTAGTAAAGTACCTTCGCACCCCTCGAGATCCCGTCGGGCCCCTGCCCAATCTCGCCATCGTTGTAGTTGTTACACCATGGCCCGGGGTTTTGCGGGGAAGGGGGTCTCGATCCCACGCTTCATTCATCCGCGATCCATGCCAGTCACGCTATGTCCATGCACATCTCACGACCAATTCGTGTGCCATCGAGCTGATCTTCGCATTGCGGCGGTCTCGCCCGCCTGTCCCCTTGGACGGATAATACTGATCGAGACCCGGAAACCGAGATGAGTTGTGTGCGAATCTCCATTCTACCGGGAAATCCAAAGCAGCCGGGAGAAACCACTTGTCAATGAATGTCCATATTGGAAGAAGTACCACTCACGAAAGACCGTTGGGTACAGAGGAGTACAACTCGCTATTCTTAACCTAGCCGCAGAGATTTTCGGGGTCTTCCTTAATCCAGACAACGAATGGGGAAAAGACCGGCACGACACGACCATTCCACGATTCTAAACATATCACAGAAATGATCACACCTCCAATCCTCGCTTTCACATGCATAGCGACGAGTGCATCTAGTTAATATTCCCAGCCCCCAAAACCCACTGGCATGCCAACAAATCCCTGAATCTGTGTCCCCGACCCCGAAAGGCCGAAACACAACGCACCAACTCATGACTTCGCCCTCTCGCAACATCTTCCTCTAACACGTCCTTTTTTTAGACTTTATCCCATCTGCCGTTCTTCTTGCCGATACCGTGACCGTTATCATGTATGTAAGCGGGCCCTCCGGTCCTATGATACAACCTTGCCGGATCGTCGACTTCAAAAGTCGGTCGAAAAGCGAGAAACCGGGTTAGTTGTGTCATGACACCATCCGCCCACGCTATGGTGGTGCTGTAGATATTAATTAACCATTCCATTTTTGCTTTTGCGCCGGTGGATATTCAACAGTATCGTGAGCGACCCAGGACGAGGGCGTAGAAAAAGCCGTCGGGGTATTCAAGCCGTCGGTCCGACTTTTAGCAGAGGGCAAGTTTGAATTCTTCGCCCCTTTACTTTTTTCAATTCTGTCTCGTCGCTCCCCTTGCCCGAGAAGAAAACCTGAGAATCAAATCCACGCCGGGCCCGAGTCAGGATTCCGTCCCCAGTTCTATCTTGACGAACAGTGTGGCCGTGTTGTTGGCCTCATGATTTTGGTACTCGCCCAAGGGTTTCACTCGCCCACTGCCACTTTGGATCTTGTATTCTGGCTATCCATTTGGAAAAGCGAAAGATTTTGTGGTCTTCTCATTGTCATGATTATAATCATGCGCTTCATGCGCTGTCTCTCAAATCGATGTGTCTCATAACTTTACTGATTCCCTACTTCTAGCTAATTAGTCATGAAGTCGCACGGCAGACATAAGAGAGACTGAAAGGACAGGTACTACTGGTATGACATCATGAGCTGGCAGTCTAAATAACCAAATCTAGCCTGGATTCGCCTGGAAACCCTTTGATGGAGCGACAAATTCTGTCACGAACTACGAGGCATTGCGTTGCATAATAGGTATATACCTACCAAACCACGTTCCCGGTCCACATCAATGTTCACATGGTATAACCTACCTAGGATCCGTATGGGAAATTAATTGATGATGGAGTCTAAAATCTGCTCAGTTTCCAAAATGGCCTTTGTAGTAACGGAACCGATATCGAGGAAGGCCTCAACCGTATTAACATTAAATAACCCTAACCCTCCCCTTCCCTCACACGCACAATTATTCATGACCGTCAAGTGTCTAATTAAGGTACCTACCTACCTAGTTACTTCCCCGAGTAAGTCTCAGATCACTCCACCTCTAGACAGAGGAGTTCTGATAGATCTCCAGTTACACCACACACAGTCGTGCCATACCACCTCTCAACTGCCAACGTACATCCTAACCGCGATTCCCGAGGCCAGCAGTCTTCAATCATGGCGGCCCCCAAATTCTCCAATTACCCCATTCGGACAACCAGCGTCTCATTGGGCTGCGCTGACTGACCCAAAATGCCCGCATGCAGCTGGGCCAAAAAGCTGAGGCGGCTTTCGACGCCTTACCCACCTGAAAAGGGAAATCGAAGCGCGACCTTTGAGGGAATTGCGTGATCGAGAGTGCCCCGCACACCATCTTCCCCAGACACCAAACCCTCCAATGGCTTCACGACCTCAATCCTCCTTTTCCTTTCGCGATGGCTGTGTCGTCGAAAACAACCCGCCATTGTTTCCCGTCCTGAGGAGTCGAGTCGTCTGTCGTCTTTGTCCGCATTGAGGGGATTCCCAATCCAGCGAACCGGAACCGAACCAAGGGCCACGGCTAGAAAGACAACACAAACAATGGACTCCGTCGAAGTTGTCGTCGTGGCGTCGCCATTCGCCAATCTGGCACCCCTCTACGAAGTCGACCCCGACGCCGATGCGCTCCTCGTCGTATCGCCCTCAAACCGCCAGACACGCCCCCAACAAGGAGCCAATGGCACCGCCACAGCCCCGTCCGAGCAAGGACTGCGCATCAAGGTGTCCTCCAAGCACCTCGCGCTCGCATCTCGCGTGTTCCGCAACAAGCTGCAGTTCGGCAGCACCAAGCCGGCGCGTCAGGCCGACGGGCGCGTGCACCTCCGCTTAGCCGAAGGCTTTTCGGCCAAGGCCGTCAGCATCGTCGCCAATGCGTTGCACGGCCGCGGATCGAAGGTTCCGAAGGCCGTGGACCTCGACACGCTGGCGCAGATTGCGCTATTCGTCGACCGCTTCCAGCTGCTGGATGCTGTTGAGGTGTATGCGGACCGGTGGATCTCGCGGCTGGAGCTCGACGCGCCAGGGACGGTGGCATCGGCCCCCGTGCCGTGGATCTATGTCGGTTATGTTTTCCGTCGTGCCGACCTATTCAAGGAGGCAACGAAACACGCTGCCGCGCAAGCGTCGGGGCCGATTGAGACCGGCGGGCTGCCCATCAAGGCGAAGATCATCCGTATGTATCCCGTCATTTTCCCGCTCCTTCCCCCCCCCTCTTCCCCCAACGGGCACACAGACCTAACCCGCTGGCTAGAACACATCGAATCCCAGCGCCAGGCCCTCCTCGCCGAAGCCATCACCAACCTCCACACCACGGTTGATAACCTCGCATCCGGCAACGCCTCGTGCAAATCAGCCACCACCCCCCAATCCTGCGATGCTCTCCTCCTCGGCAGCGTCATCCAGTCACTCCACACCCGCCGTCTCGCCTGGCCACGCCCCGCAGCCCCGTTCACCAACCTCGCATTTGGCGACGTCGTCCAAGCTGTACGGGAGGGCGTAGCTGGCCACCATCGGCAGCGACAGGCGGAGCGCGAGAAGGTTAGGGAGGAGGCCGAGCCTTGGTACCTGCGGACGAACGGCGCGGTGAAGGAAGAAAGGAACGGGGACGGCAGCAGCGGAGGAACGGGGCGGGCGAAGAAGGAGGGTGTCGTAAATGGGGCCGGAGAAGAGGGGACGGGGCTTGGTTTTCCAATTACGCCAGCAGCGTCGCCGGAGCCGGTGTATCGGAACGGGGGCGGGCGATTTGAGGGTCGGGGACATGTGCGCGTGCATGCGTGTGAGGTGGACCGGGTCGTGGCTGGGCTAGAGGGTTTGGAGAGGCTTGGAGATGCGGTCGAGGGGTTGGTGTTGGAAGGGCGGTTGGGTTATTTGGCATATTGAGTTCGGCGAGGCATTGAGACGGGTCGCCCGTTTAAGGGTGGGTAATGGGATCGAACCGGCTAAGCAGAGCGCTGCAGTGTCAGAGAGAGGTATCTGAAAGCTCGGCTTATTAGTTTTCTTTTGGTTTCAGTTTTGTTCTCGTTTCTCAGTCTCCGATGTCATTATGTATTAATGAGGGGGCAGCCGCGCAGCACGCAAATCCCTGTATCATATTACTTCCATCTTCATCATACCATCCATTATTCTTTCAGTCGCTCGTTGATCCAGCTTCCCACCAGTTGGAGGTACCACGATTCAGCGCACCCGATGCTTCACGGGGTACCGGTTCTTGTCGTCCTTCGCGGGTGTAACTCCAGACATGGCCTTGTGGTGCTCCAAGGTTCCTCGTGTAGGCCGGAAGATCCGTGACGGCCTGTCTCCCTAGCGGCGTCTCCATCGTGGCCACCCCGTTTGGCTGGTAAACAACACCTGGTACTGCTGTTGGGGGGCCGACGGAGCGCTGAATTCGCCCGGACGAACCGGTGAGACTCGGGTCGAGAAAGTTCATCGGGTTGTGGGTGTGAGCCATGGGCGGCTCTGTGATGTCGCTCTCCGTTGCGATCTCGGAGGGGGGCACTTCGTGTACTGGCACCCAGTAACCCCTGACAGCGGTGGCTTGGGGCGGGGGCACCTCCTCAGCCGAGCGAGAGGATGTTGAAGTTTCGGATGAACCCTCGGTAGATGGGTCACTCGAACCGGAGCCTGAGGCGTCCGAAGAGGTTAGGGACCGTGCTCGGGAACGGGGGCGTTCGGATACGTTCCGGGGTAATGGTGAGGCTCGCATGGAGCGAACCTCCTTCCTCAACCGCGATCCCTTCTTGTACATCTGTATTTCTTTGAACGGCCCTCTCTGTGCCCGACAACAAGTGTACCAAATAAGAACCAAGGCCATGACAACCCCTAGACAGACGCCGAGGGCGATGAGACCTGCGGGCTGTGTTTCTCCTGGGGAAGACCGCGGTAGAATCGTCCGTGGGTTGGGGGTTGTCCTCTTGCTCCCAAATGGCGAAGGGGGAGGTTGGAAAACGGGAGGCATGGTGCGCTCAATCAGTGAGAAGGTAATGATGAGTTTTTGAAGGTGGCCGGACAGTCGGGCCGTATGATCAAGTTCGGCTAAGGCGAGTAAGGCAAGCTAGGCTGGATGGTTGTCGGGGTCGTATGTACCTAACGATGGCTCACAAAATGAACAACTTCACAATGTGCTATAAGCTCTCCAGTGTCAAGTGCTTGTCTGGTGGCCTCTTTGTAAACTAGGCCACCCGAATGTTCCCCTCTAAGAATCCCTGTTGTATGCAGCCAGAGATGCAAGCGAGGCGCTAAAAGTCGGTGAGGGCATGATCCGTTCTCACATGCAACCGAGCATTTTGAAACCGTCACAGCGATAGACGATCGCAATAACCATGAGCCGTCGTGTAATGCGTTAGTTGCTGCGTCTGGCGCCCAGAGCCGCGAAAGTGCAGGCCTTTGAGGGTGTGATGGACCTTTTCCGATCAGTCCCTTTACCCCCTTAGCTTCCTGCTACCATCGAACCGTTCTTGGTTCTGAAAGCCCCCAAGTTCTAGCGCAATTACCACACCGCATCGGGTCGGGATCAGTCGAGTCGACTGCGTGGTGTGTATTCCTGGGCTGTCTGCAAGTTAGAGACGTTGGATCATTCGCCCTGTATCGGTCTAGACTGCCTGGAGACTGCCAACCCCCGACGTTGGATCCCTGGCAGAAGCACACGTCACGTCAGGGGCCGCTCTTGGCTTCGTGCAGATGGGGTCGTGGACCGGCACGCCGGAGGGGCTGTCACTGCAGCATGGTATATCCAAGCAAGGTACCTCTTTGAAGTCCAGGATAGACCAGTCTGGGCCTTTATGGCGGTTGATCACTGTCTTCAATCAAAGAAACAGTTCCACAAGATGGGAAGTAGAGTTGACGAACATGTTTTGTTTACACAGTACTTGACTGAGGCTCAGTATCCGGGAAAACAAGTGGTGTAGTCCGGTTGGGTCGCCTTGCTCCAGATATGGTCTCACCTGCAGCAAATCAACGGGAGCTACCAGCTTAGTGGCCCGGCGCATCAATGAGAAGTCGCCAAATCAAAAAGTGGCGGCTGCACCAAATCGGTTCACGTCACCATTATGGAACATTTTAAGACGAACCGGTGAATGCGTGGCTGCCGTGGCAGGCCGTCTGTCAGTGTTTTACGGACACCGGAGGAAAACCCTTGGCGGCTGGCGCGGACGCCGGGGAAGACCCCCGGGTTTCATTCGGAAGTCGGAGTCGGGGCACGGGGGACACGGACCGAAAGTTATGCCAAGTTGCAAATGTACCCTGTATTATTCCTTGAATTGCAGGAAACTCGACGGTGAACCGAGACCAGCGAGTGTGAAGGTGAAATGGGTAAAACAAAGTTGACTGTCGACCACCTTTAACAGGCGTCTTCAAGTGGACGGGAGGGAAAAGAACAGAATTGTGCGCGAGCAAGGCAAAAGCGTCGCTTATCGATGGGCTGATCTCCTTTGTCCTTGCCAACAAGAACAGACTGAGGGAAAGAAGAACCGTGCAGGGTCCGGCAGCTGCCACCAGCTGCACATACCCAGGCCCGCTGCTGCCGCTGCACAGCACGCTGATCAACTGGAAACCCGACTGCACCACCACACACACCACTGCACAGAATGCGAGGCAGTGTCAGCGACCAACGCCAATTTTGTCCACCGACCGCCTGTATGGAACTATCTCCCTACAAAATGAGAAGGGGGGCAAGGCACTGTCCAAGGCTCTCCTCCTCGGTCGCGATTTTCGACATCTCCCGCGAAAACTCCAATTTATCGAGCGGGAACGAGCAACTGCGGACCTCAAACTTGACGGTGTGAGTTACATCGCTTCGCTTTCGGCTCCCCAGAATGGGCCACCGAACAAGCTCTTTGACGTTACAGCCCGCCGCCGATTGAGAGGCTCTGCCGGCTGCGGGCCCGTCTCTAGTAATCCGGGGCTGAGCTTACGCCGACATTCCGATTTGCTGATGCGATTCTGGTGCTTCCATTCCTCTCTCATTCCGCGATTCCGCCTTGCTTCTGGCGCGCTTCCATATGACGAAAGGGATGTCCCGTGCCTGCGGGCCGCCGGTTTCTTTGTATTAAAGTTAACGTTATTGCTGACTTGCCTCATTCGCTCTGCGGTCCCCAAGTTGTGACCGAAGGAGGTGGCACCTCCACAGGCTGAGGCTCAGCAGGTGAGGCGCTATTAGGCGGTGCGGGGGGCGCTAACACCAAACAGGTTGGCTCACCAAGAACCCCTAAGCGAAGTCCCTGCCTGCGGAAATCGCAGCGCAGTGACGCAACTTCTCCATTCCACCAAATCCATCGCCCCTGGATATCCCACAGCGCCCAATCAGACATCACATGGTCGATTCAGGCGAGGCAGAGCGACAAGAAACGCCCCGTTTATCAACGTTCAGAAAGGATTTGTTTGATCGCAGCTGAAAATGGACTTGGAGTGAAGGGTCCCGTAGTTGATTCTAGGATATAAGCTGGGGTGAACCCACTTCTTCATCTATTCTACATGAAGGAAGAACAACGACAACACTACGGCATAAAATGATAGGAGCGTAGATCTGTTATCAATTTGTGATACATGGCATCTCGCTTCTTCTACCAAACATAAATCTTCCATTTACATCGCCCTCGCGCGACGCCAGCTCTTCGCCCGCGATGCCATCAGAGCGAACGTCTTTCTTCAGTCGGCTCCGGCCGAGCCCCGACGCAAGCGAGACGGCACCACCAGCATACACTGCTGAGGACAACACGCCACAACCTCCCGGCGCCCAGGGCGGTCCGAGCAATGCCACCGACCTTGAGGCCGAGGCGGCTAACCTGACCGCCGCATTCGACAACCTCTCGCTTTCCAACACGCCAGGCGACCCCACCGTCGACAGTTGCCTCGCCCATCTCAAGCTGTTGTTCGCGATCCAGTGGATGAAAGAGGACGTCGGTTTCTCTGATGGGCTTTGGGGGCTGTGGGACTCGAATGCTGGGCCGATTGACCCCATTCTGAAGGCACGGCCTGAGAAGGAGAAAGCGAGGGAGAAGAAAGATGAGAAAGGAGTCGAGGAAGCTCAGGAGCCAAGCGTGGAGGAGAAGCTGCGAAACAAGAACCTCGAGATGCTCAGCAAGATCCGCGAGAAGCGATGGGCTCTGTTTGTGGCCCGCGCTGTGGATCGGTACGAGGCGTGGTGGGAGGCTCTCAAGAAGATGACGGACGCAGTGCCGTTGTGTGAGGCCGATATGGTCAGTCGAGAGTCTTTGACGTATGCCGGGTTTCCTAGCAACCCATCGCCGTTTTTTAAGTGGCAGGAATCTATGCTTCCACCTCTCGGTGAGTGCAGGACCACCCGATGGATTCTCTCAAAATCCCATCCCTTTCCCATCCCTTCTCTCTTGTTTTCACTTCGGTTGCTAACGAGCTATTGAGACGTTCTCATGGTGTGGCACACACACATGCTGAACCCTCGCGCGTTTCTTGAGGACGCGATCCTGGCTGGGATGCGGGACTTCTGGGGCATAGGCCTGCCGTGGGACTTGGTCAACAAGGCCATTGACACAGACTTCAACTACAACGTCTCGCCCGAGTGCAAGAGTTTCTGGACCGGGATGACTGGTCGGGCCTGGGAAAACCCCAACGACCCCATGAGCAAGACGATCCGATGCCCTCGCTGCAGCACCGATGTAGAAGTGCCATGGACGACATGCGAGGTTCCCGAAAACCGCACCTCCGAGATCTTTGACAATTACTCGGGCCAGGGCTACGGAGACTCCCAATTCAGCTTCCCCTGTACGAAGTGCAGCGTCTGCTTACGAAAAGAGCTCCTCGCGGTCGACAAGTTCATCCGGGACCACAAACTTCTCCTAGGCCCAAGCAACCGCCCGATGCCAGGCACGATTCTCGATCCCAAGACGGGCCGACCAACGGCCCCTCCACCCGCCCGGATGCCCCATACGTTCCCGAACCGGATGTTGAAGAGCGGGTGCGCGGCGATCCGGAGCACCATCACCTCGATCGTGACCTCGCGGAGCAACTGGAATCCGTCGATGGAAGACGTCCGCCAGGCGATCGACGCAGCACTTGCGGAAAAGGACAGCGCCAAAACGATCGATAAAATGACCACCGGCGGTCGCTACCGGTTGCCGGCCGCCTCGCGCGTCGCGGTGCGCAAGATGATGTCGCGGTACTGGGAGAACTGCAGCATGTTTGCATTGGACCTGTCCGGTGCCGTTATGCGGCAGGGGGTCTTTGTCGAAAAGATGTGCCAGCTCGACTGGTTGCACAGCCCGTCGGCCCGTGACACCATGGCCCGACTTCTGGTCAAGTACCGGCGGTTCATGGGCATCTTGACGGAACGCCCGGGCAACATCGCGGTGCCGACGCTTGACGTCGACTTGGCCTGGCACACCCACCAGCTGGATCCCACGCGGTATTACGCCTTTACCGTCAACCGGGGCGGTCGGTTTATCGACCATGACGACAAGATTGCGGAGAATACGCTGAGCGAACAGTTTGAGTGGACCAGCAAGGTGTACCAGGAGTTGTACGGCGAAGTGTACAGCGAATGCACTTGTTGGTATTGCGAGTGTGCGTGAAACCCTGAGCCTCAAGATCCCTTTGCCCCTTCTTCGGCCGGGTTGCATTGTGCTAACAATTTGACTTTGCAGCTATCCGCTCATCGCTGGTGAGCTCCGTGGGCAGAGCGCTTGGAGTCTCGAAACAGGGGAAAGGTAAGTTTCAGTCAGACCCCAGGGGCAAACAAGAGTCGAAGGGTACTTATTAGAGATAATGGTTTGATGACTGACCTCTGTCCAGTTGCCGAAACGTTCCACAAATCGGGCGCGGCCTCTCTTCGTACGTCTTGAGCTCTCTTACCGCTCTCACCTCTTCGCTTAATCTGTCCATAGTGTAGTGACTAACCAACCCACCTTCATTGATCCAGACCCCCCTTCCTCCTCAGCGCACATCTCCGCCCACCCGGCCGTCCTCCCCCGCACCCGCGGATTCGTCAACGCCCTCGATCCAGACGCCGTCACCGCCGGCCTCAACGCGTCCCACAACCGCAAACTCGACATGGCGTACCTCAAAGCACGTGACCGCGCCAAGAAGAAAGGCCGTGAGCCTCCCCGTCGCGAGGAAGTCTACTACGACCACTGGGGGTATCCGTACCTGTACGCCGCGCCGTACGCTTACCCGCTGTGGTGGACTCCCGGGCTGTATTACGGGTGGTATCCCGGGTATGTCGCAGCATGTGCCACGGGGGCATATGGAGGGTGTTGTAATGGGACGTGTGGCGGTGGTGTGGCGGCTGGTGCTTGTGGCGGTGCAGGGGTATGTGTTGTTGTTCTCTCTTCTTCTCTCTCTCTCTCCAGGATCAAACGTTCGCACTGTTCAGGGGTGATTCGTTGCTAACGGCTTGGTGTGACAGGGCTGTGGTGGTGCAGGAGCTGGAGGGGATGGTGTCGGTGGAGGATGCAGTGGTAAGAGATCCCCAACAACGTCTTTGATGAGTTCTGCAGCCGTTGCTGACACAGATGGCAGGTGGAGGTGGTTGTGGTGGTGGAGGGGGAGGAGGGTGTGGAGGGGGCGGAGGCGGAGGCGGATGCGGAGGTGGAGGGTGTGGTGGTGGGTGATGCGGCTGGGGTGGAGGGTGTGGGCAACTCGTACACACACCCAAGCGAGCGACGCACTCACGCGCGAGGTGCCGAACGGTCGGGGCGGTGACGTGTTTACTTGGTCGGATGTTTCGCGTCGTTTTGCTTTTGCATCGCTTGCCATTTTGCTTTTTGCCTTTTCCGTTACCTTGTCCCGGCCCGTAATTGATCGAATGTACTTCGTACTGAGTTCTTCTTACAAGGCTACGCCTTTACATAGTATCACAGCTTGATGTGTGATTGCTCGTGGGTTTACTAGGTGATTAATTATTTCCACGGCCCAGCTTTTCGTGGGTGACCATTTTGAGGCCTACCTCCCGCCACCCCACTCGCTCCCCTGCCCTTTTCCGGCGGCAATGGAAAGGGGGGGAGGTCCAAGGGAGTTTGTAGCTGGCGGGAGTCCTGGTCCAAGGGTGGCAGGCATGGCGGGTTAATCCAGGGTGGCCGACATAAGTCTCCGACAGTCGCACAGGGGGTGCCAACCTGTCGGGCCAGCAGAGCCTCTTTGCCTGCCGCTTTTCCCGTTTTCGTCGTTGTCAGGAGCCCCGTGGGCCGTTGAGGGAGTGCCCATCCCCAGAACGCCGGTTCGGTCGGCGAGCGCCCTCGAACTAGCCAAACCAGTGACAATCTCATTAGCTTACATAGTTATTGCACTGTGTAGTGCAGGAGAACATCATTTAAGATTTAGTCTACGTGTCGGCTCGGCACAGCAAGGCAACCAGACATGAAAGTGTCTGCAAGTTCAAGGCAAGCTTCGATCCAATAGTGCGGGGGGACTGGGGTCTGCAATGGACACAGCTTGAGGACAAGTGGTGCGCGCACACTCAGGGCCTGATCGGTTCGGCGTGGTGCTCGACTCGCAAAAGTGGTTAGACATATAGTTGGGTGGGGGGATAAAGTTAGGCATGTATCTGTCGATCAGTGGGCACTCATCTTCCTGTTGGAATCAAGGGTTAGGGTCTGGTATGGGGCTCACTGGTGCGCGCACAACTCTATGTGGCTCCCAGACCCAAGGCAAGATACGTACCAAGATCCCCCTGTTTCTACACTAATGGTGCGCGCACCCACGGTGCGGTTGGCATTGCCCGATCGAGATACCCATTCCCCCCCCAAGGGGCCAAGACAAGGCACCAAGATCTCGACCCGCTTTATTTCATCAGCCTGTCTCTGGACCTTTCTCGCGACCACTGAAAGCTGGGCATTTGACCCGACAACCTGGTCCAAAAGTCCACCTTTCACCTTCCAGTGCAGACAACTCGAAGAACGCCTTGCCGTGCCTTGGAGCTTGCCTTGCATTCCTGCACAAGTGTGCCGGGCCGGAAAAAATCTCAAAGCCACCACCATGACCATCCAGTGACACCCCCACATTTGCGGTAAAAACCCGAAAATATTCAAGAACCACACGGTGTTTTTTTTTTTTTGATCCAAGACCCCTGTCCGCGCCCACAGATCAACAGGGGATGTTGACCAGGATGTCCAGTGAGCACCCAAGCACGGCCGTGCCGCTGATCCCAGAGACCTCGAGGTTGGCGAAGAACGTTCCAATTGACAACGTCAATCTAGTGTTGGGCAGGACGTGACAATGAAGAAGTTGACCGTGGGATCCTCAAGGGGATTCCAACATCCTCCAGTTCCTGTATACATTTTCCTTTAAATCATTTATCTTTTCTCGCTCCCCCCTCCGACTTGTTGCCCTTGATGTCTTCACAGTTCACATCAGCTCAGGCTACTGAGCGCCTTCCCTCATTAGCTCTTCTTTCCAGTTAATTACCCGTTTTCGGGCCACTCTATCCTCACCATGGTTGTCCCATATCCCCACGAGCTCGCCGGCATAGGAGAGGGGCAAGATACTTTCCATCTTGCACCTTCAAGATCTCGGAGGGAGAGCTCGATCAGCCTGTTGTCGGCAGCCTCGACCAGACCTTGTGAACATGAAATGACAAGGCAAGTCTGAGTCTCCGATTTACCCTCCTCCCTTGATATCATACACGCCTACCATTCTTCATCGTTCTGACAGTCTAACTCCTCACTCGCTCGACAGTGTCAACTTCGTTCGACCTCAAAACTACCAATCCCCGAGTCCGTCATCCCAAGTGCCCAGTGAGGTCAGCCCCAACGGTTCCATCGACTACCTCCCCGTCCACGGTGCCAATTCCCCCACTGCCACATCCATTATTGAGGATGCTGAGTTCGAGTACGAGAATGGGTACGAGCCGGAGCCCGTGTGGGAGGATGTCGCCTTGCGCCGATACATCGCCGACCCTTCACGTCATGAGCGCCTCGCCCTAGGTGTCGCCCTCAGTCTCGCTGCAGAGGGGGAAGTGGGCGAGCAAATCGCACCGACAAGTATGCCGATACACTCCACGGAGCAAGGTACTGGCTCATCCATCTCACTCTCCCCGCCCCCGAATGCCGAGGATGAAGGCGATTTCGAGAACGATAACGACATCATGTCTGAGGTGGCTCGAGAGCGGTAAGTAACACCTTGACCTTCCTTCTTCTTGTCCTATGGGCCTCACCCTGCCATCTGAACCCTCCTTTTCTCTCTCTCTTCTCTTACTTGATCTCATTCTGATCGATGTCTCTGTCACATTAGCTTCGAGGCCCGCCGACGACGTACCCAGATTGACCACAAGCCCCGTTCGCTAAAGGAGCCCAGGATGCGCAAGAGGAGCGCTGGATCCTCGCGTGGGGAGAAACAAAAGGTGGCCAGGACCAAGTGAGGACGGTTCATGATCACTGATGACAGGCTTCCACCGTTGATAACTGAACCCAGAAAACGGAAGGGATCTTAGGACGTTTATGAAATGGTACTCGGATGCTCTCGGTACCGCAAAGTATTTATTCAGAAAAGAGGATCAGGATTGAAGGTTGGTGAACGTTGGTTATACACTCTCTCAGTTCGTCATCCGCAATTATTCAGTCAAATTGTCAGCCATCTATAGAAGATATATTATCACGTATTATCAAGTCATTTCAATCTCACAAACTCATGAATTCCCATCATGCTCATACCATGTAACGTTGCCGTGCGCAAAGCGAGTAAGTAGCATGAGATAATAACAGGAAAGATGCAAGAATGCGTGAAAAGATACCGCTAGAATAAAAGGTCTTTATAAAAGAAAGCCTACAAGTATCGTGATTACTATAGTTTATCCGACGATATCGTCCCTGTGATTGACCGGTTTCTCAATATAATTATTCCCTGGGGCAACATGCCATTTCATTTCGCGGTAATTTGCGTCCATAATACCGGGAAGAATGTATTTACTCAGCTTCCATTCGTGTTGACCCTGTCCAACACCATGAATGAAATAAATACGCGGATGTGGAGGCAGAAGTACATGAGACTTACACTTATTCAATGCTAAAGAGACAGTTGGGCGAGTCATCTGACTAATGGGGCATGGTTTCACACGTCGTGGCACATGATGTATTTCTTGAGTTAGGGTTATAAACGTGAGCTAACAGCACAGCAATGAACGTTGGACAATGAACGACGGATGTGGCTACACAAAGATCTGTTGATGAGGGATAGAAAGGCTTCAGATCACGCTTCGTCGAGACTATTCAGCTGTCGACATGTAACTCGAACTCTAGTTTGGCAAACCCACGAAGCGGTGTCAATTACTATTGCGCGAGCTGGGGTCTTTAGATACGGTGGGTGGTAGATCGCCGAATTAACCTCGAGAGGCCCGGGTTGGGGTCAGTTGCCGCTAATACAAGCTGCCTAATTTGATAGCTGGGCCTAGACTGCACGACAAACCGCGGACAGAGCTCATCTCCAAGCTCTGGTTGATGGATCTGAGCATATGGGCCTTACATCAGAGTGAGGTTAGACGGTAGGAGCCCCGTAGCACGAGGGAATCCCAACAAGGAAGCGGGATCGAAGAACTGATTCTGATTTGACCTGTATATCATGCAGTGGTATGACTCCCTAGCACGCCGCAGCCAGAAATGCAAAGCCTGCCAATCCTGCCCAAGCCTCTTTTTTGTGGCCCTCGCTCCTGTCTTCCTCATCTGAGGCGGAAGATTATTCCCGGTCGACAGAATCGTTTGTCCCCCGATATCCCGCATGCCAATGACCCGTCACGCCCAACAAATGACCCTTCTTTACATCACAACACCGGAGTTGCTGGCAATACGGGGCCAGAGCTCGGCAGCCTCCTTGCCGACGGGGCCGGTGATGGCAGAGCCCTTCATCTCGCCCTTGGGGTTGACAATCTGCAAATTCTTCGTGTCAGCGCTCTCCCACCATTGTACACACCGGAGGGGGGCTGTTTCGGCAGAAGGCTCCAGGGGTTTCCTTCTGGAGTTCACCCAAGCCAACACAACCCACCCGCCTTCGCCTTGCCCCCTCGGAGTAAACCCAGTTGACTCAGATTCCCAAGCAAAACCACGTACCACACCAGCGTTGTCCTCGAAGTAGAGGAAGACACCGTCGAAGCGCTTCCAGGGCTTGGCCTGGCGGACGATGACGGCGGGGTGGACCTTCTTCCGGAGTTCAGGCTTGCCCTTCTTGACTGTGGCCATCACCATGTCGCCGACACCGCCAGCGGGCAGCCTGTTGAGGCGGGCACCGATACCCTTGACGGAGATGATGTAGAGATTCCGCGCGCCGGAGTTGTCCGCGCAGTTCATGATGGCACCGCTAATTTCCCGTTAGCCTCCCGTTCCGATCCAATCACTGCAGAGGTTCGGGGTCTCGATCGATGGTAATCGTTCGCGGATTCGGTGGTCGGAGGGGTTTCCATGGGATTCGAACGTACACTGGGAGACCCAGGGTCATCTTGACCTTGCCACCAGGGGCACCACGCCTTTCAAAGGGGTTAGCAAAGTCTGAATGGGGTTATTCGTTCTGCTTTTCCATTTTCGCAATTTCTCGATAGCTTCCGCGTCAAAGTAACCGCCGTTATCGAGTCCAGCCACCGGTGATCCGTTGCCCACAATCCCACTCCCCCCTCTTGTCAAGCAATTTGTCCCCCAGCAGTAGACAGCGAACGGTTCGACATTGCGGCGGCTGCTGATCGAGAATCGCGTAAAAACGGTAGGAGCGGCATGTACTCACGAGATCTTGGCCATTGTGAGTGTGTGGTTGCGGAAATGCGACTTGACGTTGGGGGAGTCGAAATTTCGGGAAACGCAAAGGCACCTTGAAATTGACGGCGATTCGCGATAATTTTTGGTGTGGACCGGAAACCCTACCGACTGTGCGAGGAGTCACGTGTTGAGCACGGGGCTGCCGTGAGACTTTAATTGGCTAGGTTCCTGGGTTCGAAGGGACCCTAACCCTGGAGGGCCTTGCTTGCCTTGGTCCGAGCTGGTGGGCTCAAGGCGGGGTGGGGCATTCCAATCTTCGAATTGGCCCACTGAATCCGCGCTCCCCCAGCGACAAGAAATTATGAACTGAGTTTCACGTCAATTGCCTTTCCCATTTTGCGTGTGGCATTCGTGGAGGCCATACCAATTATTCGTAGAAGGCTTAAATCGTATCAATATATCACACTCATCCCCCTAACCTCAATCTCGCTCCGGTAGACTACCCACGACACGCAGCTCACCTTTGGCCTGGCGACTCGCAGTGTGTGCTTCGACGTACTTCAACGGGCGGTACACGGGCTCCCACATCTGCGCCGCGATCCACTCGTCCAACTCCTGCTCATCCCCAGGAATGCCATCTTGTGTTGCGACGCCTTCCTCTACCGCAGCTTGAATCACCTTTCGCGCCACGCTGACGCTCACCTCACGTACCACATCGACCCCCGGTAGCAACGGCGCCGTGTCGTCCCTCAGCGCCGGGCTGTGCTCGACCACGCCGTTGACGGCTGCGACAAGCATCTTGTCTGTCACGAGCCGGGCCCGGCACAATACGCCGCCCAACCCGATCCCGGGGAACACGACGCTGTTGTTGCATTCGGCCACCTTCATCTCCACCTCCTTTTCATCCGAGCCCCAGGGGCCTTTGACTGGTTTGAACGGGCTACCCGTGGCGACGAGTGCTTTGCCGTTGGTCCATGCAAAGAGATCTGCAGGGACAGCTTCGTGAAGCTTTGTAGGGTTGGAGAGCGGTAGGATGATGGGACGATCCACATGCGATGCCATCTCCCGGACAATTTCCTCGGTGAAAGCGGAGGGTACAGTGGACGTTCCGATCAGGACGTTTGGCTTGACTTCCTTGACGACGCCCATGAGATCTGTTTTCTTGCCGCTCCAGTCTTCCGACCTTGCAAAAGTCTTTTGGGCATCCGAGAGGTTCTCAACCTTGTTGGTTAGAAGACCAGGTTTGTCGATGAGCCTAGTCAGATTAAGGAGGCACAGTTTGTCAGCGTGGTCAAATGGAAGAACGGCACATATGAACTGACCATATTTGCTTTGAAGCGTCCTCTTTGCTAATGCCGCAGTCTGTAGCGATGGCATCACGCACTTGATCCGCAATGCCTACACCGGCAGTTCCCGCACCGAAAACCACTAGACGGAGATCTTTGAACTTTTTCTTTGAGACGTGCAACCCCGCAAATATGGCAGCAAGGGTCACACATCCGGTCCCTTGCACGTCATCGTTGAAGCACGGTATTTCCGGCCGCCACTTATTGAGTAGTCGCCGTGCTACCTCCGGGTTAGATTGCTCCATGATGTAAGCAGGGCCACTCACCGTTTGTGAAGCCAAAGTCCTCAAAATGCAGGTATGCTTTCGGGTAGAGTTCCCGCGCAGACTTGACGAATGTGTCAACCATCTCGTCGTACTTTTTGCCCCTCACACGTTTCTCCTTCAACCCGAGGTAAAGGGGGTCGTGCAGGAGTGACTCGTTATCAGTACCGCAGTCCAACACCACAGGTAGCACACGGTTGGGGTGAATACCGGCGCACAGGGTCATGAGGGCAAGTTTGGCAATGGAGATGAGGACACCGCCACATCCTTGGTCCCCAATGCCGAGAATTTCTTCGCCATCTGCCTCATTGTGAGTTCACATGTGGTAAACGGCAGCAGAGAAGGGGGGGATGGCGAAGTCCTTTACCAGTCACGACGATGTAGTCGATATCTTCTTCCGTTCCCCAGAGTGACAAATCATGGTGGATGCGGTCGATGTCATGTATGTTCAGAAAGATGCCCTGTGGGCGTCTGAACAGGCGCGAGAAGTTCTGGATCGCATCACCTTCGGTGGGGGTGTAGACAACGCTAAACATCTCCTCAAGGTGGTCTAAAAGTAGCTAGATTCCCTCAAACTTATAAACATCAACTCCCACTCGTGAGGGATGCGAACATGACATAGGACGCACCCTAAAATACAACACCTCATTCTGCTCTTTCATCGACGTTAAAAACGTATTCTTCGCCAGATCGTCCGCCCGCGCGGAATACTGCTGATAGGCGCGCTGGACCTGCTGCTCCAGTGTCTGGATACTTTGGGGCAGTAGGCCTGACAGTTTGAAGTCACGTCGTTCTTCCCGGGTGAACGCAGAACCCTTGTTGAAGAAGGGATGGTTTAACAGCACGGTCCCGCGGAGGGCGCATTCCAGCGGTTTGTGTGTGCTGAGGGGGAGGTGGTCGAACTTATCGGCGGGGTTGTCTTGTTGTTGCGAAGCCATGGTTCAGGAGGTAATGAAGAGGAGAAGAGGTTGTGGAATTGTCCGGAGATAATTACGGGTTAGATTACGAGGATAGCAGGGGTATCACAAGGATATACTATTCCAGGAGCTATCGCGAGTCCAGTGATGGTGTTGTGCTCGGCGAGAGGGGAGATAAGCTACATGAGACGGTCAGAGCCGTAGAAGTTGGGATGACGTAGGTGACACCACCAAAACAGGCAACCCCACGTGCAAGACAGATCCTAACGACAAGTCCACAACCCACCGTGGGAGAGCCTGCGAAGATCAAATAACTGCATGATAAATCTACCAGAAGTTGCATATGGTCATGTCGGGAAGCTTGGAGCCTCGCCCCTGTGAAATCCGCGAAATAAAACGCAGGCAGAGACGCGGACTATGATGGCCCAAAAGTGTTTGGTCTTGCAGCAAAGATTATCGAGGGGAAGAAAAGAACAAGACCCCGAAGAAGTCATGCTCCATCCTTGAACCCTCGCCCGCTGCCAGCCCCTTCCGAGACCCAACACAAGACGTGTCGAGAAGAGAAGGCCCTCCGAAGAGAGGCTCACTAAGTGGTCCGTTGCCGGCTCAGAGTGGCTGGTTTAGGTTTGCTGCGTTCGTAGATTGTAAAGCCTGTGTCCTAGACCCAAAGACCTACCTGCTTCTGTCGTCGCAGTAGATGCATCTTCAAACTTCAAGATCCGAAGTTCGAAAGCGATTGCAGAATATTCTACCTAGTCTCAAGCGACGAATATTGGCGCCGGTGCGACGACGAGAAGATCGGATGAGCCAGCCATGGTCCTCGTTGGTGGCTGAGGAAAACCCAAAGGACAGCGCTCAAAATTTTCCAGCAATCGAGCATGAAGTGGGGCAGTGGTCGGCGCCCGCTGTGGGCCTGTGACCCACACAAATCTCCCACGCAACTGGTGCCAGCGGACAACAGCTGTCAGCAGCATGCTCAGTGAAGCGAAAAACACCATGATTGCTCATCATCCATGGACCGAATTATCACGAATTTGGCTGGTCCATCGGTGGAACGAAATTTTGAGGCGCCACCCGATCATTCCACTCGACAAAATCGATGCGCATGGATGATACATGGGCTAAATTCAGCATTTGCCTTGTAACAGAGTTTAACTTTCCCTCTTGCTATAGCCCCTAAATTCGAACTGATGGGAGAGTAGACATCGATAGTGCCCGACTAACGCAAACTGGGTTTCATATGCCGGATTATGATTAGAGAATACGAGAAAATAACACCACGGCGATTGAGAACATCACCTGCGACCAACCTGATCGGACCGACGACGACGCGTCCTCTTCATCCGGCCGTACTCTCTCCACCAACTGATTCCCTAGCGGCTGGATGCTGTTCTCAAACGTGTCGAAATCCTGGGCCGTCCAATTTGCCCCGTTAGCACCTGGCACGGCATCCTCACCAACGAACCCAACAAAAAGCGTCGTGTCCTCGTCAATGCCATTGCCTCCCGTAACGTTCTTGCCCCCACAGGCCGTCACCAGCGCGAGGGACGCCTCGCCCACCATCGGCTTATCCCCATCGTCACCATTAGTGTCCCCCCAGATCCCGTACACCATCTCACGGTTGGGACACACCACTGCCATCACGCTCAGCGGTCGCATGCCATGTGCCGTCGGGTCAAATGCCTTCCACCCATGTCGGTTGTGGGTGCCGCGCGCATTGCCAAACACCACGTACGGGTGCACGTATGGGTTGAGGTCGGTCAGGCCGTGACCGTAGCCAGCAAGGGTATCGCGGAACGTGGTGGTATTTTGGGTGTCGGGACTAAGGTCGACGCGGCATCGGCCGTCGTTGCTCGGGCTCGCCGTGCCGTTGCTGCCATTCCCAGTACCATCGCAGTCGACGTCGAGGTTGGCGAGGGTGCCGTGGCGGCCTTGGAGGTAGATTATACCTGAAGTGGAGAGGCGATCACCGCAGTAAGCGAAGTCTAGTGCCGGTTGTCAACTGATGTCTCGGACATATTAATGCGGTGTTGTGGTTGAAGAGAGAATGTACTGTTAGAACCGCCGTCTGTGCTGTAGAAGCCTGTGGCCAACTCGTGTGAACATCGGCCTTTTGCTCGGGTGGTGTCGTAGAGATCGAGGAGGTTTTGTGGCGCCTTGAGGGCGTTGCCGAGGCCGGCAAGCAATAGAACGAAGAGCATGGCGAAGATTACTAGACGGCAAATTTGGGACAGAAAAGACATCCTGGGTCATGTGTGGCCGAAGATGGATGAGAAGTGGACTGAGATAGCGCCAGAAAGGAAGGAAGAATGGAAGCGGTTTGATTTCACGAAAGGTAGGAGAAGGAAGGAGCTGCGCAGAGTGTGCTCCAACCTTTCGGGGCCCGTTGGAGTCTTTTTATACCGTCTAGGAAGCTAATGACACAATCAGGCGGGCATCTCAAGGGGAGGCTGTTGCATAATGCAGATTCACATTTGGGCTTAACTTGGCCCCATAATTCGGGTCATTCTCTAGTAAACGCAGACGCCAAAGACGATTTAAAAGACTGATGATTATATTCATAGTAAGCAGGATCTGCTCCCGGTTCACCCCCTTTTCCTCAGACACGGACTGGACTTTGATGCATGATATGTCGGGATATTATGATAAGTATGCAGGGAAACGTCATTCACTAGTGTTGTTCCTCGGAGCTGCGTGGAACGAGGCGGAAGTTATAATCTAAGTCTGTACCTGCATATCAGTGCGCTACAGCATACCGCAGCAGAACCTTACCGCTTGCAGCCCGTGTGAATTGTATTCTAGAAGCATCGCAGCCGCTTTGAGGTTAAATGGTCGAGTATATAAACCCCGTTTCCCCCCGTTTTTACCTCCGTGTTGTCTCTTCCATATCCTCCCACAAGTTACATATAACGTATATCAATTCCATCTCCTCAGCTGCCTACGATACTCTTCAAACTTTACATATTAAACCCTCGCATTTTTCAACACATTAAACATCGACAAAATGCATATCACAGGCACTTTACTCTCTATCCTTGCCCTGGCCGCGAGTTCTCCTGATGCTCTTGTCATCGCCGCTCCCATACCTGGGGAAACCGTATTGGCCGTTGGCAACATCGTCGAGGGGCTCCCTACGTGTGCTGTAAGCTTTTGTTTCACCCCCTTCCCACCGCTGTGATATTTGACCACAATTCCCGCGACACCTCGTGCGGAATTAACGAAGTTAACAATCGCTTAGATACCAAGTATGAGATCAATGGTCTTCCGTGCGCCCTCGTTTGGCTGCGAAGACACCGAGACTGGGATGCCCGACGTTGCTTGCTTGTGCAGCAGCCGCACTTTCAAGAAAATGGCCAAGAGCGGCGTCCGATCCGACTGCTCGGACCTGGCCGACATTGCATCAGCGCGGGAGTGGGCTATTTCACGCTGTACAGCTGGTGAGTCAGCCGTGTCTTGCACTCTCCCTTATTTTCCTTTCCTTCTTAGTTTTTCGTTTGAAAAAAAGTAACAACCTACTGACCACCCCACAGCCCTTACTGCCGCCCAATTCGAAAAACGAGAAGAACCGGAAGGGGTCTTGCGCGTTCCAGCTATCGCGCTCCCCGCCGCCGGAAGCACCACCCCTAGCGCCATAACAAGTATCAAGAAGGCCGGCAAGGCTCTCTCACACGCGCCGATCGTCCGCCCGCCAGACGGCATGCCAGTGGCCACCGTCTCTGACGTCGCTGCCCGTGGAGGAAATCCGGCCGTTACGAAGGGATACGCGGGAGCGCTTTTTGATTTGGACGACGACGAGGATGAGACCTCGGCTGCCCTGGGGAAGCAGTTCCAGGTGGTGAGACTGTCGTTAGCAATGGGAATTTTGGGCGCATTTGTGTTGTTTTAAGATCGTTTATAAAACGTTCTGATGGGGTAAAAAAGGAGGCAATGAGCGTGTACATACAAACTCAACTGAGCCGTCGCGTGGCAACTCGCGATGGTTAGCGTCACATAAACAGCGTACATTATAAACAAAGAAATCAGAATTTAGATTCGACACCCCCTGTATGTACAGCTCGCACTGCAGCGCTTGCCGTCTACCACCCGTCCCATAAACCGTAGGCTCAACCCCATTGTCCGTTGAATCATCCCATCACCCCAGAGGCTTAATAGTGTACACACCCCCATAAACCGTAAAGCCCCCTCCCCCCTAATCTCTCAACCGCCCATTCAAGCAGCAGGGGACCCTCCGCCAGCCGGGAATCCACAGCCCTGCTTGCCCTGCGCGGTGCTCACCGCAGGGCCAGAGCAGATCCCGAACTTGTCCTGGCCCGTGTTGACCAGCGCACAGCACTTAGACGCGCAGTCGGCATCGCTAGTGCAGCCGCCCGTGATAAACTGCTTGCCCTGGCCGTTCCCGACATTGCCCGCACCGGCGGGATCTTGCTTCAGCGGGCTGGCCTTGACGGTGCCACCGCCGTTGCCACCACCGTTGCCGCCAGCCTGGGCGTTCTTTTGGCCGCCTTTGTTTTGGTTGTTGCCGGTTGTGGTACCACCACCTGAGCCACCCGAACCGCTGCCGCTGCCACCACCACCACCACCTCCACCGCTCTCAAAACCACAGCCTTGCTTTCCAGCTTGGGTTTGAGCACCGACGCCAGAGCAGACGCCGATAGTCTGTCCTCCCTGAGGGAGCGTCGCACAGCAGCCGGAGGCGCAGTCGGCTTTCCCTAGACACTGGCCGCCGATGAACTGAGCACCTGATCCGTTGCCGACGTTCTTCTCGCCGGCCGGGTCGGGAAGGCTGGCACGGGACGAGAGGTCAGGGGCTGCCTGGGCAACGGAGAAGGCCACTAGAAAGTGTTAGTAAGTAATGGTGGCATTGGAGGAGACAGGTGGGTTAAATGGACTCACGGGCAAGGGCCCCGACGAAGGTAGACAACTGAACCATCTTGATCAGTGTGTTGTGTTGGACTGGTGTATGGTGAATCTAATAAGGAACAAAACTGATGCTTGGAACTAGTCGAACTAAAAGAATGGTAAAAGCAGAAAGGACAAGGCCCGTAGAAGGAATGAATGAATGAATGAATGTTACTGTGAAAACCAGACGATAGCTACTGTACTACTTGGAAGCGCCCTCTCGACATTTATACCTGCCAAGAGGACCTCAAAAAGGGGCGAGATCCATTTGCTTTGCTAGAGCACGTTTCATCGGACGGTTGAAGCTCGACCCAGGGGTTTGGGACTTTGGGTTCGCACGCCTAACAGGGAGATGGACGGTGTGCCCCTGTCAGCTCACCGGCGAGCCATGTGTGTGTCTGTGTGTATGCATGTGTTATTCTCCCGCGAAACTCAAACACGGTGGCGGGACCACGATCGTGGCG
The DNA here is from genome assembly GCF_033296635.1 of Dichotomopilus funicola. Classification (NCBI taxonomy): domain Eukaryota; kingdom Fungi; phylum Ascomycota; class Sordariomycetes; order Sordariales; family Chaetomiaceae; genus Dichotomopilus; species Dichotomopilus funicola. The sequence goes on from NW_026944049.1 coordinate 250,916, forward strand.
TGGGCAGTTCGATGCGTTTGACGTCTCAGGGCCCGCTGTTAGTGCCCAACGCGGTGTATGGCGGCGGGGCACTAACAAACGGGTCGTCTGAACGTCCAAACTGAACAAGACTGTCCCCGGTACAGGCGGTATCATGAGCGTGGGGATCCAGGGCGGCGGTTGCAAAAATACACATGGCTCACTCGGCATAATGTTCGGCACTCACGCGCAACATAGCCCCTGAGATGCGTTTCGCATGGAGGAAAACAGCGATCGTGTGAACCCAAGGTACTGGGACGCGCTGTCGGCGGCCGTGGGTCTTGGCATTGGATGCCACGATATGACGGCTTTTACGAACAGAATCCCACGTGATCGACTCGAGTGGTGGGCGCTCACGCGCAGCATCAACTGGGCCACGGGGGTTGCGATGCGAGGTGAGTAGTTTGATATCCAGATGGGCAAGAAGGATAGGTACAGAAGGTATGTACAGGAGTGCTTGCCGCTGGGCTCCTCGGACCATGAGACGAACTTTGCGATGACGGAGAGGAGCTTGAAACGTGGAACCCCGGAATTTTCGGTCGAGGCCAAGCCAAGCCGGCAACCATCCTTGCATCGGGCAGGTCAAAAGTGGGGCCTTCAGGCAAATGCAGCCCTGTGCTCAACAACACAAGCTTGGCAGACAAACGTCCCTTCTTCTGTCAACCGCAACTACATAGAGAAAGCGCGATGCTCGAGTTGCGCCTGACAGTTTCCCAATGAGGCGGATGTTGTCTTGTATTCTCTGTTAGTGCGAGGCAAAATAATGTATGTAAAATTCATCCGCTCGACTACCCCTCTTAACAAGAAGTTCACGTTTAATTTCAGTGTGGGGAGCTCGCACATTGAATTTTCCAGCAACATTTCGACCCCAACCACCAAGGTCGCAGCAGCAGCGCAGCTTAGAGACAGTTTTCAAATGGGAAAACGGCGGAAAAGATACGGATATAGAGAGTCTCAACCACAGTGGCACGTCAGCCCGTCTCATCGCTCGGCCGCCCATTGTCGCAACCCTCCCGCGAGCCAAGCTTTTTGGCGCCGCCAGCACGGCCTGCGACGACGGTCAGCGCCCTGAGACCGTGTGGGGCCTGCAATTGTCCACCATCTCCAAACGCGATTGAGTCGGACTTCTTCCACTTTGGGCCGGCCAGCTTCATGCGATTGCAAAGTTCCAGCCAACAGGAATGACAACGACCTCCAAAGTTTTGGGCTTGGGTCAGAGCACGTGAATATCGACGATTCGGGGCCGGGCTGTCTCGCACATCGAATGCAGCTTGGCTCCACACGTTGGTCCCAAGCAGTCGAGCTTCCAGGTTGCTGTGGCACATCGCCTGCGGTACTCCGTTGCGCCAAATTGCGTCCTAATTATGATTTCCATCTTCACTTTCCATGTATCACGGAATATCCAGTATGTAGGGTACTGACACATTCAATAAAAACGCTGTGCATCGCACAAGCATCATATTTTCAAGATCGGTAATTACATATACATAGGGAGATAGGTAAGGTGTCTAGGACACTCGAGAAGCCTTGGGAATTCCTAGTAACATTGTGGATTCTTTGTCAGTCCTGTAAGTAGACCGACCAATTCTGTCGATTCCGCGACGTGCTGTAACGTAATGACGATTCTGAAGATTACGTTGTAAATGATAACGGCGTTATGTGTCCAAGGCCGCCGAAAGAACTAGGGGAACGTTTTTTTACCGACTCAGCGCAACCAATTATCTTGTTGTACTGTCTCCTTGTTTATTCCAAGTTAACGGCGGTGACATCGTAAAGCTCGAAGGAAAGTTTTATGGTGGGGGTTGACTGGCCATCGCTGACGTAATCAAGTAAACAAACGGCACCCTCAGTTCAGGGGTAACCCGAGCGCTAGCAACGACTGCCATTAATCAACCCCACACTCAACATCCTGAGTTTTGATCCGCCCACATTGTACGTCTAGATCCATGATTTCTAGAGCATCGCAAACACCTGTAGGCAGATTATCAAACGCGCGGTTTTGCCGTTGATGTAATTAAGTAGAATTCCGGAGGGGGCAGGCAGCAGGCTCGCAAGGCCCAAAACTCTAAGTGATAATTAAATTGATTCAGTTGACATGGACTACGGTGATTGTTTCTTGAAAGCAACAACCTTCCGAACATACAACGCGATCTTACGAATTCCCACCTAATGGGGTCTTGTAATCCCTATGGCCGATATTGTAAACTCGTCTGATCAGTCGCCATGTAATGTGAGAGAAGTCCTGGATGATCTCCTAGATTTGGATTGAGACCGGACTTGTTGCCATCAGTAGGCAGGAGCGTCTGCTTTCATCAGCGTGTTCATAGGATAAGTATCTGGTAACACCTGGGAGAATTGGTAATGTAGATAAATCATAAATGAAAAAAAAATGTCACGTCGAGAACTACCTAGATTTGATGTTGGTCACGTTGCCAAGGGGGCGGTCGTGAACAGATAGTATGGATTGCGGACGACTTGAGAATGGAATAAGCGTAGTTTGGCTGGGCTACCCATCGTGTGGTAGCACAGAGTGTCTATACAGGTCTGGGGCCGATGCCCCTGATCTGGCCACGAGGGAGGAAGAAATTGGGTGTCATATGTGGCTACTGAATAGTGATGCTCTTTCGTCTGACCAAGACCCAGGCTCCCAATTTGAAGTATGTCCCCGCTATAGATGAACAAACCTGTGCTGTACTGGGAGCACAGTAGTTGGGAACAGCAAGGGAAACTACGCGCTCTTCAAAAAACAGCCGAGCTGTTCATGGGATAGAATCAAAAAACACCTGGCCACCAGCCCGTCCCCAAATGCCTATAAATAAGAGCCCTCCCCAAGCTTTCTTTCCCAATTCCAAAATCTTCTTCCACTTCTTCAACACACTTCACATCGAGCTCTCTTCTGCCTTCGACTTTCGAGATCTCCCCAAGCTTTACTCTCAACCACATTCCATCACACTCTTGCTCTGTCATTACAGAGTCTCATAGTAAGCCACTCCCATCCATCAACATTAATTATTTATTCCATCGAAAACATTCTCTCGACTTTTTTTCCCTTCCCATACCATCATCCATCCATCGTCCATCCATCATCCAACATCCATCCATCATCCATCCAACATCCATCCATCATCCATCCATCATCCATCATTCGCCTTCATCAATTCGATTGATAACCGACCTTGAACTAACCGATCGCCGATTAGACCAACCATCGTTTTCCTACCATGGGCACTATCAGGATGCCGTGGTATTCGATCTTTAACAAGATCTTCCGCGTCGCTTCAAGCGGTCGCAACAGTAAGTATTCTTTTCCTTTCCAGTATTTTCCGGCGATTTTTTAGCCATCGAGGTCGCACCTCAACTCCATGTGGGCTGAGAGAGATCATCGCGAACCCAACCGAACCCACTTCACCCCACCACCATACCCACTTCCCTTCCCGAATTGCCTCAATTGCCGCCCGACGCGCTCCCCCAAAAAATTCTTCGACGCGTCTCCCATTAATCCCAAGATCCGAAAATCCTCACTCCATCAAATTATTTGAACCATGGGCAGACTCCACCGGAACAGCACACTAATCACACCATGAACCCAGATCAAACTGGCACGACTCCAGCCGAAATGGAGAACATCAAGAACTCCTCGGCCAAGTCTTTGCGCTTGGCCATCGCAAACAAGGAGCGCTTGGGCGTCAAGACCCTCGCGCGTAAGCCATTCCGTCCCATCTCAAGGGGCTTTGCTACATTTTTCGAGTCCTTGAGCTTGACCGTCGCCCTTGGCGATAAAGAATCCGTCGACACGACCACTTACCTCGTGGGTGTGTCCGACTTTGCGGTGGTCTCAGAAATTGAGGCCACCTCTTACAACCCCCCCGTCGCGGGCTCCTATCCCGCGATCGAAAGCATGCTCAAGGCGACTGGCCCCATCGCCAGCGTCACCGAGACCACTCAGGAGGCTGCGGCCACTGAGACCTTCACCATTGTGGCCGAGGCTCCCGTCTCAATTGCCATTATTGAGCCTGAGACCGAGACACAGTATGTAGCCGACACTGCCGTGGTTCTCGAATGCAACGAAGATATCTTCGTTGCCAAGCCTGCGGAGTCCATCGAGGCTACCCAGGCCACCATCATCGACACTCCCGCCTCCGACTCCGAGGCCAACTCTCAAGAATCTTGCGGTGAAGAGACCGCCACTGTGGCCGAGACTCCTGTTACCGAGCTTGCAGAGCAGGATGTTCCCGCTACCATTATCCACGATGAGCTCAAGGAGGCTCTGGAGAATTCCGCCGTCCAGATTGATACCACGGCGAATGAATCTACCGACACCGAGAGCAGCATGGTCTCCGACGATGACAGCTTCGTTGCTGAGATCGGCTCTGAATCGGACCAAGATGACACTAACTCCGACTGCAAGGAAATTTCCGCAGACTCGAGCAACGACCAAGTCACCATCGACTTTCCTCTGATTTTTGAGGATGACAATGATGCTTCTGCTTCCAGCATCTTCTCCAACGACAGCGACCTCGCTCAGGTCATGGAGCTTGATCTTACCTGGATCCATCCCCAGGTTGTCGAAAACAAGGGCCAGACAGATCGGGAACTTATCAACGGCCGTCTTGACAACACCGGGACGGCTAACTTTAACCACATCAACCTGCGCCTCGAGAAGGCTGCTCGGAACCTGGCCATCAACGGCCCCATTCTTCCAATCACCTATTCGCCCATCGTTGAGACCTCGACCTTTGAAAGGATTTCCATCCCAGTCGTCAATACCGTCACTGATTCGAACGTTGACCCAGTCACCGACGATCTTCTTACCACCGTGACACAGACGGTCACTCAGACGGTGACCCAAACTGTAACCAAGACAGTGACTGAGACGCGCCGTCATTCCCGTCAGAGCTCGAGTATCAGCTCTGCTTCTAAGTGGTCTTCCGACGCAACCGTCGACACGACTTCACGCCCACACTCCCCCGTCACCGAGTTCACGGGCACCCCGATCAAGAAGGCTGAAAACAAGCCCATTACTCCGCCGCCTGTTGAATCGGCCACGATTGCCACCCACAATGACAATCCCGTTTCGGCCAACACAAACAACAACCAAGAAGCGGCCAGCATCACAGCTCCTACTGAGGATGAGAAAGATTCTCACCCTGACGTTACCGACAATGAAGTCGCACCCATTCACCGACAGCCCACTGAGGCCAAGGACCTTTCAACTGCGGACGAGCCCACCCAGGAGCTCGATATCGAAACAGAGTCCCGCGTGCAAGATGTGGTCTCAGACTAGAAGCCTATTGCCACGTTCCCCGTTACCGGTTCTCATCAGCTTGTTTATGCTGTCATGCCCGATGGCCGCATCCAATATTACTCATCCGAGGACGAAATTTACATCCCATTTGCTCTTTACGACTATGAGCAATTCCGTGCCACTCATCCAGAGGGACCCGAGATGCACCCTCAGTTCCTGCTTCCTGAGGTAGAGGAAGACCAAGACGAGACTGAGTGCTACGAAGACAAGAATAATGAAGAATTCTTCGAAATCTCGCCCCAGGACATTATGGGTCTTCGCAACACCGTTCAAGATGATTCCGAACAGGATGACACTGCCAGGAACGAGGACATGTCCGAAATTATTCTCCCTGTTAGCTATGCCCAGGCGGCCGCTGGCGACGACGAGAATCAACGGACATTCGACAGTTGGGATGCTGACTTTGAGTTCAGTGAGGACGCCAGGAGCGAGATCAGCTCTGGCTTCGTTCATACCCCAGAACGCATGCGCAGCCCGGAAAAGACTGACGACCATATCCCACCGTCACCCTTTAAGCGCCCATCTAACCCAGAGCCTTGCGAGCGGCCGGAGAGCTACGACGACGACTTCATCTTCTCTGACGACTCTCAAATTGCTGAAGAAGTCGAGTCTGACCCAGAGGAAGAGACCCATCCTCTTGTGCGTCTTCCTTCGCGCGACCATTACATCCAGCACACCTCTACTTCCGAGGACCAAGAGGACTCCAACGCGGAGCCCGAGGTCAACAATACTGGCACCGACGTTGTGCCTGTTTCCACATCCATTACTAAGAAGGACACCAACGAGGTCGAGGACCCTTATGCGCCGCCTACCTCGCGGTACCGTGTCCGTGCGACACAGTCTTCATGGACCGGCCTCGAGATTACCAGTTGGGGCTCACACTCCTACATTCATGGCGTGGACGGCACGATGGGTCTTTTCCGTGAGTGGGAGATTGAATCCGAATCCCAGCACAACCAGCTGCAGAAGTGCCGCTTCGGAGGGTTTTCCGACCCTGATCGCGTACCCCCTCCTCCTGTTATGCCAGAACACGTCGGCTGGCAGGTGCCTGAACTGATTCTCACTACGGATGAAGGCGAGAACTTCTGGCTGGATGATTGCCATTCACGGTACGAGCCGGGCTCTGACGAGTTCCAGTTCGAGGGAAAGCCATTTGGACACATTTGCAACGAAAACTGTGCGGATTTCTTTGAAGAGTTTGGTTGGGACCTGCTCCCTAGCAAGCAACTCGCCCTGCTTGAGGAGAAGATTGATGAAAAGGATGCTGCCAAGGCGGCCGCACAAAAGGAGGCAAAGGAGGCTGCTCGCCTGCAGCAAGAGAAGATCAAGGAACTGGAGAGGCGTGAGAAGATCAAGGACTCTGAGGACTGGAAGGGCATCGCCGCGTTGAAGGAGTATCTCATGAACCTCGAAGAGCGGGCCCTCCTGTTGCCCCCCAAGCGGTTCAACAAGAAAGGTCCTCACATGGTCGGGTGCATGGCCATGCCCCAACTTGACACCATTGCTGAAATCAACGAAGACTACTCCGAGCAAGACTCAGACTCTGACCGTCGGTCCAGCCTGTCCACCGACAATAACAGCAATACCGAGGAGGACGAGTCCTCCGAACTTTCAGAATTCGATTCTTTCCAATCTGACTCGCAACCTGCCGGCAGTGGTCTTGCTGCCCTCCTCAAGGAAGGCAATGCGATCTTCAAGCAGATGAACGAACAGAACGCCCGCGACGCGGCTGATGCCGCCGCTGCTACTACAGCCCAACAACTGACGGAGATTAAGCAGACCACCACCTCTTCTGCTCCTATTACTACCGCTGCTCCCAAGACTAGCGGCTCAACTTACAACCCCAATGTGAACTGGTCCGACATCGATGACGATGAGGACGACTTTTTTGACGCCGAGGCGCTCGCCTCGTTTGAGCGTGAGAATGCCGCTCTCCGGGCCCGGACCCAGCGGGCTTAAGTGGAGGGATCAAGAGGGGTTTTTGTGACAAACACGCTGTCACTGGAAGGAATTTGGGTTGGTTTTTTATGATATGGTGGCACGAGCATAATTATTAGGAACTTTTTTTTAAGACTACGGCCGGTTAGGGGATCAGGTAGATCAGGTACACCTATTATTAGACTTTTTTCCTTTTTTTGCGATTCCTAGCCTTTTCTCCTTCGGCCACGTTGTGCTATCTTTGCCAGGCGAATTACCGCAAACCGTAATCAGTGATGAGTGTGTTCTTAAAGTATGCTGGTGCAAGAGCGTGGCATCTGTGAAACAACTGCCAACGTGGTGTGTACATACAAAGGCTCTTCTCAACATACATCAAAATTTAGACCACATTGAGTTAGGCGGCCATTCCGCGTCATACGTTCAACTCTATACCTTGTAACTAAAGAATACGCCTACCATGCTCCTCGGAGTCTCGGTAGCGTATTGCTCTCGAGCACCCGAAGGACGAGAACAAAGGAAACACACCCTCGTGTCACAGCCAGGTAAGGGTTCAAAGAGCCGCCGAAATCATACGAAATTTGTCCCGATAACCTTATTTCTTTGTGCTTGCCAGACCCCTCTAAGGAGCGGCACGACGTCAGCATCCTCGTGGCCTCACATCCTAAGAACAGTAATACCACGTGGAAATGTTGACACACGTGCAAATGCTACCCATCTAGGTGGTTGGCATGTGTAAAGAGAGGCACATGAGCTAGTGCGATCATAAGGATGATCCCATAAAGAGCCCTTGATGATTGAGATCAAGTGACGATCTCACAATGTGGGGAGAAAGTATCGTATATATAGCCACGCTGGACACCCTCTTGGCGAGCCATGTTACCTTACTCTTCCCCACGCCCCAGCCCATCTCCTTGCTAATAACCATCGCAGAACTGATTTACTCAGAAGATTGTGGCACAACAACACGTTTATCAAACCCCAAGCCTAGGAACGTCTCACTAGACCAAGAGCTATAAATCATCACAACAGTAGCGGAAACCAAATTTCCCAAGAATGTGTGAACAGGTCAACGTCTACTACCTCTGCAAGCATATCTCGCCTTCGAATTGTTACCTAGTTCCATGCTCCACGGCTGGCGAGGACCCGGGCCCCAAGTGCCCTAACTACCACAATTGTCTATTTCCTGTGTACATCCACATAAACTGCCATTTCTGTACCAACAACGATCCTGCGCCGTCGTAACTATGGTCGGAATGGGAAACTTAAGGGTAGTTACGGAGGCTTAACGGGCATATTCTGGGATGAGGACGAAAAGCGATCTTCGTCTTGCCACCGTTTCAATAACCGTTTATTTTCCCGGCTTGCTGTTACTTTCTTATAATAGCAGTTAGACTTAATCGATCCACGCTTTTGTTAGCCCAAGGAATCTCGGTGTGTGAATGTCACGTTGGGAGACCCGGATAATTATTGCAAACTCAACAATAATTACGTGGTAATTAATTATTAGATAAGGGGTGTGAAAGGGAAATGGAAAGACAGAATAAGGGGGGCGATATATTAACGAGCACAGCGGTAGTACCGCGCCGGGCGGGATCAACCTCGAGCTGGATTTTATTTCTAGCGCATCAAGGGTTGTGGCCGTTAGTAAAAAAATACCTTCGCCGCTAACGTCAACGTTGAAGACATGATGAGCCACGGAAATGGGGGGTCATGGGGGTGGGAATAATTATCATTAAGGATAAGAGTGAGCTTCCCAAACTGGGGATTCCCCAGTTAATAGTCAATTATTATTGGGATTCCTGAGCCAAGTCTTGACAACACAAAGTATGCTTTGTTGTTCAGTGAAAAAAGAAAACAGAAAACTATTCCTGCTCGCAACAGGAATCGAGCCCAAAAAAAACCGAGCTATGGTCACACAGGGCGCCAGTCAGGACTTCGGCCCTGGGTAGTATCCAACTAGGTACACATCCCGACCATTACACCACCGAGGAGGTGGCTCGCTGCGACGGTGTATTGGTTGCAAGCCAGAACTGGGCTGGGGGGTTATATATCCCCGACAGACCTGTTGCCATAACATTTTCCATCGCCACTCTTTTTTCGAGAAGAATTTCAATTAAGCTGAAATCAGTTATCCATTTGATAACTGAATCGTATATCAATCTGTATAGGGACACGGAGTGAAAGATATTCTTCAATAAATTGCAAAATAACTCCGAAGATGCTACCCAACTAATATGCTTCAACGCCAATGCTAAACCCAATCTCTAAACCCAACCATGCCAATCCCACCCACCGGTTACAAAAGAAATCTCAAGATATAATCCTAATCATGAACGAAACCGTTGAACCAACCCCAACCACCTCACAAAGAACGTCTATGACGGCTGATCCAAATCCTCTCCCTTCGCCACTGGCACGGCCTGCCACAGCATAGACGTCATGTTCAGCTCAATGGCGCCCTTCTTCTTCCGCTCAACCTTGGCGTTGACCGTCCGCTGGTAGTCGCGCTCCCACTTCTCGGTGAACGTGACGCTCCCAGCGACCTGGACTTCCTGGCCGGCCTTCAGGGTCCAAGCCGGGCTGCGATCCTTGGTCTCCTGCTCTTGGCCAGCTGGGTTGCGCACCTCGACTTTCATCGACTTCTTGTTCCCGGCCTCATCCTGTCCGGGGAGTGTGACCTGGATGGTTCCGGGGGATTGCCAGACCCGTTTCGCCTCCTCGATCAGCCACTTCCCGTCCTCATCGTTGTTGATAGCACCGGAAGTATCCTGACGGGCCGGGAGTAAGTCGACAAACACCGCCTTCGACAGACCCTCGACCAACACCCGGGCGACAAAGCCGCACTTGAGATGGCGGTTCCAAAACGTCACCACGGCAAGCTGGTACAGGCCCCCTTCGTTTCTTCCCCGCGACGATGATGGTGAACAGGAATAATCGACACCCTCCAGCCGGATACTCCGGAACTCCTTATTCCACTGCACCCCGCCGGCAGCCTGGATATCTACCACGTCGTACCCGGGGGCCACCAGATCCGGCGTGCGCACAAACACCACCTCGCTCACCAAAAGCCTCTTCGCAGTCCCATCCCCAAACCCATCGCCCCCAAGACCCGCTGCGCCGCCCGAGGCTGTACCACGGAGACCCTGCTGCGGGCTATTGGGGATATACACCACGCGCGCCTTGGCAGCAGCCGTTTCGGCTAAGGTCAGGACCATGGGGCCCGCGCCGCGTGGGGGGCGGGAACGCAGGAAAACGTTGGGGGTGGAGGTCTCGGTTAGGAGGAAGGCTAGACGAGAGCCGGGGTCGTCTTCGAGGTGGCAAGGTAGGATGGCGAGGTGATGTTGGGCTGGCTTGCCGGCCCTGAGGGCTTCCTGCCCCGGGAGGACAGTACGGATCAGGTGCAGGCGGATGAGGAGGCCCTTGTTGGTCATGGAGTAGTCGGCAGCCGGGACGGTCGCGGAGGAAGTCGGTGCGGCTACGATGTGCTGCATGCCGGCAAAGTCGCGCGGGGAGCTTGCGAGCATCGGGGTAGTGCAGTTGAGGTCATCGAAGTCGATCTCGTCGAGGTCGAGGTGGTGATGGTCGGGTGGGTGGTCGGTCTTGCTGCTGTTAGCTGCGTGGGCATCGGGCTCGTCGTCGCCGAGGGTGCCCCAGGCGAAGAGGGTGTGATCGTCGCTGCGCTTCATGATTTCCTCCTGGAGACGGAGAAACGCGCGGTCACCGCCCTCGCCGTAGAGAACCGGCATGTTAACTTCGAACAGGCCGAGCAGAGCATAGGACAAGTCTTCGGGCTTCGTGGTCGTGCGGTGGGCCGCCCAGGACATGCGCTGGGCCACGCTGGCGTTGTGGATGAGCCGGGGCTCGAGCAAGGCCAGCTCCTCGACGCCCGTGATCTTGGCAACGTGCTTGACGAGGGATGACTTGGTGCCTAGCAACCGCCACCCTTTGGCGTAAAACACGACCTTCCGTGGGGCTAGCAGCTCCTGCAACGTCCAACCACGCGTGAACCAGCGGCTGTCGTTGAAATGGTCCTCCCACGTCCGGTACCCTTCGGTGTAGTCGTCAAAGTGAACGTCCTCGAGAAAGGCATAGCACACAGCCGCGCGCTGGTACCAGCCGAACATGGCGTTGATGGCCTCCGACATCTCGGCCAGGTTGCGCTTGTCGATACAGCAGGTGTCGATCCAGACGTACCGGAACCCGTCCTTCTCAGCCTGCCCGCAGGCGTACGAGATCTTGGCGTATCCGGCCTTGTGCTCGAAGGGGTGCATCGCCGATGCGGGAACCACCCTACCCTGGCTGTCCCGGCTGGCCTGACTCCCCATGCTGCCCAGGCTGCGGACACTACGGCCGCCCCGGCTGGACTGACTGCGGGTGTCGTCATCGCTACGGTCGCTCTCGTATCCGTTGGTAATCGCCGGTAGCGGGGTCGCAGTAGCCGAAGACAACGGCCGGTTGGCGCGGATGCGGTCCCCCCGGAAGGCCATAAGCATGGTCGACAGCAGCATCAGCTTCATGTGGTCCGGGTTGTCGGTGGATCCCGGCTGAGCCAGGATAGGCGGTGTGTACTCCTGCTGCGACCGGCGGTACCGCGCAATGGCCTCCATCTCGTGGAACGACACCTCCTCAGTGCCCCAGGTGTGCGAGAGGATCGCATAGGGCGGGATGTTGGCGCCATTGAACTCCTCCACCTCACGGGTCGATACGTTGAGCAGTCTCATGGTTGTTTTGTGGATGGGGAGAAATTTGATAAAGGAGAGAAGAGGAGACCAAGGAGCGAAAAGAAGAAGCGACGAGTTAGAAGACGAAGTTATGTAAAATAGGTAAAATGAGTTCAATGACTCGATTCGCGCGGTTTCACCTCATACCGTGGTTGATGTTGTTGTGAGCTCGATCCACGATACTCCAAGTTCAAGATAAAGGTTCAAAGACTGATTTTGAGATAGCACAACGGAACGGCGGTTCATCGAGTCACGGCCGTTTTATTCTAACTTGTGCTTGCCTTCCAAAAGTCTCCACCAGTCGCGTGTGCCCCATGAACCCGCATGTTTCGAGCTGGCTGTTTCCGTTGTCAGTGCTGTCACGACTGAGAGCCAACCAGGTGGCCCAATCAAATACCAGTTCCGCCCCGTTCTTGCCGAACTGGGAATCCCTTCGCGCGTGGTCGGGTGCAGGTCAGGCACCAAAGACCCCGCTACCGGAGTCAAGTCAGCCTGTGAAATCCTGCCGATTGCCCCGGTCGATGCCCTGCAACGGCGTCTGGCGTTCGCGGAGCCAATGCCCCGTTTTGCTTTTTATCACTAGACGCTGGCTGTTTCCTAACCGGGGGCCAAAACAGTTCGACGTGGTCCGTCCCGTCCGGTTTGAAACAGTCCCGCGTGGCATTTGGGAGTGGAAGCAAGGCGAAGGTCTGATATGTGGTCGGAGGGTTTGCCAGTCTGTAGGTTTAGGGCCAGTTGTGAAGTGGTGAGCAACAAAATCGAGTCAGGTGGCCGGTTGTTTGTTTTCTTTGGGTTCAGGGGGTGTTTACCCGAGCATGAAAGGTTTACCGTAATTTACACGGCAAATACCCTAGCGCTCCCCACTCTTTGTCACCGACTTCTCCTGCTCCAACCACCGAAAAGCCGACAACAACTGATGAAAAATTCAACCCTGACCATCTCCTTCCTGGATGACTCAAAGATCAAGGAAAACTGGGCCTCGATTTTCCGATCGCCAAGACCTTTGCGGAGCTTCGCTGCCTCTGTTGATCGATGACGAGATGGCCTTGGAACCGCAAAGTAACGCCTGATATCCCTGTCAACACCGTACACTAATAAACCGAAATTTACCGAATCAGGATAACTAGACAGAACGACCAACGGAATTCGCACCTGTCGGAATCGGAGACGCTTCGCAGTCATTAATTATTCAGAAAATAAAAATAAACAAAAGTCTAGTGTATCATGGCATTGTGCTGGAATATGGCCTCGGAAATCCGCAACTCAAAGCCCTAAATCGTGTCAAACCGAAAGAATCGTCACAAATCTAACATTATTCCACCCAATCGTCATCCAGATGAAAAACGCCTCCCCCACTACCCCACATACGGCATCTCGTTGGCCCACGTCGAGAGGTAAGCCGAGGGCGGGAGATAATACGTCGACCAAAAGGCCTCGACCAGCAACCCGAGCCGGATAAGCGGGAAGAAACACACAAAGATCCCAATCACCAACCACAACAACATCGCCGTCACCCCCATGCACGCCTCGCCGAGGCCACTCTTGGTCGACTCCAGCTTGAACGTCAGCCAGTTCAACGACTTGTATGCCACTAACACCACCGGAGGAAACGCCGTAATCGCCAACGACAACACCCGCCACAACGTCTGGGTCTTCTCGCCCTGAAACGCAAACTCCCACGCTATCAAATGCAACCCCCCAAACACCGTTAACCCGCCCATCAACCCAGGCATCACCAGATCTCCGTCCGACCACCAGGTAGCTGTCTTCCCCCCTGGCCGACCCCGTTGCCCCTCGTACGACGACACCGTCGACGTTGGCAGCGCGTAACTCCGGAACTGGTGCTCTTCATTGATCATCCCGTGGATCCGCGGCGCGACCCTGAGAAGCGCCTCGAATTCCTCATATGTTGGACTACGCACCGCGTGGAAGACTGTCGGCCGCCGCACGTCTTGCGGCCGGCCCCAGAGTAAAAGGTAGGTGAAAAAGGAACAGACGGCGTAGGCGAGAGCGGTGATTTCCAGCGGGGAGACGGCGCGGTCGTGCGGGCGGGGGTCGTTGCTGTCGGGCGGGTTCGCGGCGGCATCGGCACTGACTTTGGCTCGCGCGATGAGCTGGACCACGAGCCAGACGACCTGGCCGAGAGCGAGGATCTTGGCCACGGAGTCGCCCTTGTTCTTGTCGTCGATGTCGGCCGCCGTGACGTCTGGAAACCGGTCGATTATACCGACCCGGCGTGCGACGAGCATCTGGGCGGCGGTTAGCGTCCAGGCGTCGCCCTGAAATGCGCGGGCGGCGTGTCGGCGGATGGCCGGTCCTCCTGAAATTCCATGCCCTCGTTTCACCTGCGCCTGCTGTCGCTGAGATTCCTCCGACAAGGGAGGCAGGGGCGGTACATATTCTGGACGCGCACCATCGGGGTCATTGTACTCAATCCACGTCCTCGCGAGCTCGTAGTGTGTGAGGTGGGCGTCCCAATCGAAGGGGCCTAGGTGGCTGTGCCCAGCCCGGCCCTCGTGGATCATCTGCCACAGGAAATGGTCGCCCGTCCACTCTCTCGGGTCCCGGATCGCGGACTCCACCAACTTCGGCGGAAACTTCAGCACGAACCCACCCATGTTCGCATACAGCGTGTGCGTCCGCGTCCACTCGATTTCGTCCGCCAGCTTCTCCTCGTGTTCCTGAAACGCCTGGATTTGCTTCGTGCACTGCCATGATGTCCAAAACTCCGCCAACGCCACGCCAAAGATGTTCTCCGGCACGATGAGCGTGAGCAGCATCCACTTCACCTTGCGGCTGAAGGGGTACCATGCCTCCCAGAACGCGCGTCGACAGGTCTCCCAGGTGCTTTTCGGCGGGGGCAGCGGGCGGACCTGGGGTGGAACATTGAGGTGCAGAATGGACCACGTGCAAAGCAGGATGATGGCGACGGAGCTCCAGACGATGTCGAGAGTTGAGCGGACATCGGGGCCTTTGACGAATACCGGGGTTGAGTCGGGGAGGGTGCAGCGTGGTTGGAAGTTGTTCATTGCATTGGTGAGGTCGGTCAGTATCCGCCAGTTGCGTATTCGACGGCCGGTATAGGTGGGTGGACTCAAAAAGAAAACGGTAATAATAAAATAATAATTAGTTTTTAATGTCGTCACGTTGCACGAAGCTCAAGCCGTCAAAAAACAAAAACAAAAATCGGGTGAAACTCATATTTTAGCTTCTGACTGTCAAGACTGCCCAATCATCACCCTGTCGACCCCAATCGCCCCCAGCATGCCACGCTTCCCACACCAGACGCTCTCTTATCCTTCATCCCAAAAGCCCGGCACTTATTGGCCAGGGTCGGCCCGTAACCCCTGTCGGCGCTTGCCCTGACCAATCAAATCCCCGGAGAATTCCAAATCCTGCGCGGCTGTGCCCAAGTCCAGTGTCTGAGAAACACGCCAAAAAGCTGCAAGGAGGCATCTTTGGCGCTAGCGCCGGTGAGTCGAGACGGAAATAATTAGGAATGGAACCACCTGAGTGTTACAAAATCACAGCCGCACGCCCGGAGGCTTCAAACCAAAGATATTTGTATTCTCTGCAGGCTGGCGAGCCTGGATCCGCCGTACCTAATTAGCTGGCATGTGACCCATAATCCCAACGCAGAAAAGTAGAGCAACGGTTATACATCGCGGGTATGCCCAGGACCAATTCGAACTTCAACCTCCACTAATATCCCCACAAATCTCTCTTGACCCAGGACCACCTAACCAGACTCTTCGGATATCATTTCTTGGATTTCCTGCCTTCCATCCAACCCCATGTTCAAAACAATCATCAATACCATGCTCGCCAGTGCTGTGATGAAACCCAATTCATCCTCATTTCAAATTCGGCAAATATGCACCAGAAACAGAAACCCAGAAGCGCCTCAAAAAATGCATGCATGTCGGAAGATGGGCATCGTGGAGCCCAGTCATGTCCAGGCCGTTCAACCATCCTGTGTCTGCTTGATGATCCATTCCCAAATGCATTTTGCGATCCCATGGCAGAAAAAACCAGATATGAAGCGCCCATATGCATCAGTCAATACCTGAAAAAAGAGCCGAAAATCGCCCGAGATGGTGTGATATTACAAGGTTATATCGTGACCGCCGTGTTCGCGGTGTCGTGTTGTTTGTTGTTGTTGTTTGTTAGGTTGTTGCGCGTGATGTCGTGGCGTGCTGTGCTGTTACATGCGACGCTGTAATGTTGAATGAAGGGGGGCGGTCTTCTTCTTTCGACCGCGGTTGCTCCGCTCGTGATGTGGTGTTCATGTCTTGTTTTTCTCCTCCTGTCATAGGTTGAAGACAGTGTTCCTCTCCTCTTGTTTAAATCGAAGGCGGCATATACCCATAGGGCTGCTGCAGGTATCCCTGCGTCTGCTGCGATGCTTGCTGTTGAATATGGCCGCCCAGCGTGGGGATGGCCCCCGGGCCCTGCGGAAGTGCTAACAGCTGCTGGCCGCCAGGTCCCGACGCAGGCATGTTCCCGCCATGCATCGAAGCGGGCGTGGTCGGATCCGAGGGCCCCGCCGCAGACCCGGAATCGGTCATGGCGCTGCCGTTGCCATTCGTGTTGTCGCCCTCGGGTGTCGGATTTCCACCGCCGGCAGCTTTTTCGGCCTTCTTGATAGCCAGGGTTGTGCGTCGTTTCTCGACGGCGCCTTGCATTTCGCCAGAGGCCCAGCGCCCTGTTGATGAAGTTTGTTAGCAGACGTTCTTAACTAATAGACGAGTAAAGGAGGAAGGACAAAAGAGCAAAAAAACAACAAAAAAGGAGCAACGAATGAAAATCACGTACTTCGCATCGACCAACTCATCTTTTCCGACTTGGTCATCTCCGCATAGGGCTTCTCCAAGTCCGTATCCCCACCATTCGCTGACCCAGCCTGCGCTTCAGCTGCAGCTGCTGCGGCCGCATTCGCGCCCTTCTTTGCGCGCACCCGCTTCGGCTTGCCGTTGTTTGCTCCCGATGCCGGGGCCGATCCCGTATTCGAGGGCGTCGACGCACGCGAGACCGCAGCCGACGAAGAAGCACCACCACCCCCACTAGCCCCAGCACCAAGCCCAAGAACCCCAGCCCCACTAGCACCGTTAATGTTAGTGAGCTTGAGCTTGGTGATCGGCTTCTTGATGGACGGCGGAAGAGGAGGTGTCGGCTGGGTACCAGGCGTGAAAGAGGGCGCCGCGTTGAAGGTGTGCATGTATGGGCCGACCTGTTGTGTCGTCGTCTGCGCAGGCTGGTGTTGAGCGCCATTGCCTGCATCCGACACCGACGGGCTTGCCACAAAGTTGTGGTAAAACCTCGTGGCCACCGGTTGCTGCTGCTGATGTTGCTGATGTTGCTGCTGTTGGTGCTGGTGCTGCTGATATTGCTGCGGAGCAAGGGGCGGGCTTGCCGGACGAGAAGCGGAAGAGGGGTAGAAACCCGACGGCGTGCCGGACTCTTGCTGCTGTTGCTGCTCGCTTTGAGCATGGGCGGCCGACCTCTTCCTGCCCTGTCCACGCTTCTTGGCCGGTTCGGAGGGCGGAGCGGCCATGGCAGCAGCGACATCCTGCAGTTTCTGGGCCGCGGAAACCCGGGCCCGCCTCTGCGGACGAGTCTCGAGCTCCGGGTCGTTCTCCAGCGCAAAGTTGCGCTTGCGCTTATCGCGCAGGGAGTAGGTCGACTCCGAGGTTTCCGCCGTGTGCGCAGTCCCCTCAGACGACGCCGTCGACGGGCGCGAGTCTGGGAATTGCTGCTGCTGGTTCCCCCCTGCGCTGCCGTTCCCGTAAAACGACGCACCGGAAATCTCGCCAGCCCCCCCACTGCCAAACTGAGCATTGCTGGCCGCCTGCTGGGCCTTGCCTGTACGACCACGCCGAGTCTTGGTCGGTTCCGCCCCAGCTCCTGCAGCGAACGAAGTGGGTGTTGGTTCGGCCACAGCCGCAGCACCCCGGGCACGGCCACGACGCGAAAGTCTGGGCTTCTCTTCCTCTTCTTCGTCGTCCTCTTCCGTCTGGTTGCCGTCTGGGCCCGCGACCGGAGTCATCCGGTCCTGCTCATCGACCAGCAACAGCAAGGAACCAGCCGCTCCACGGGTCGTCGTCCCACGTGTGCTCCGACCCTTGCGAGGGGTCCCGGCAACGCTCCCGTTCAGCTGCGCCGGAGTGGCCGCTTCGTACGGGTCGTCTTCCCCGGTGTTGGCTGCGGCCCCGGTGTTGTTGTTGGCCCTGCGCCGCTGGCGACGGCCCGGGCCCAGCGACGAGGGGATCACACCCGCGGTGGGGGTGCCCGACCGGCTCACATCCTTGCTCTGGTCCGAGACGTGCCGCGGCCTGCGGGCCCGCTTGCCCTCCACCACGTTTTCCTCTGCCAGCTCGGCCCCCTTCTCGGTCCGCTTCCGGAGCCGGTTCTCCGGCATCTCCCAGCGCTGCTCGTCGGGGTTCTGCCGGCCCACCTGGGTCGGGTGCGAGTTGATCTTGAAGTGGTACGCATTGGCCATGATGCGGTCCTCCTCCTTCTGGTGCTCCAGCACCGGATCGTCCACGTACGGCGCGCGGGCACGGACGCCGCGCACTTCAAAGATCGGAGCACCCTTGAGCGGCTCATCGAAAAACCGGTGGATTGGGAGCGGCTCGTCTAGCTTTTGCCGGTTCTCCCAGTTAACCAGCGTCTTGTCATAAGCCACCCGGCGCTTCGCGTTCTCTTCGTCGTCGACAAGCTTGCGGAGCTCATTGTACTCGAGCTGGTACGCGGTCATTGCCTCGTTGACCGCAGCTAAGGCCGTGTAGAGCTTGTCCGTGGCCAAGCCTTGGTAGCCGTCCAACAAGTCGACAAATTCGCTTGGATCGCGGATCTTAGGGAAGGACCACTGCTTGCTAGGAATGCGTGTGACCTCAATGGGCTCACCAGGGCCGTCGGACTTGGCATCGTCGTCAAATTGGTCTTCTACATCCAGGTCGCCTTCAACTAACCCGTCCTCTGGTGCCACGGTATCGTCGATGGCGGCCGGTGATGGAGCCGCAGTGGGGGCAACGGACTCAGACACCTGTGCGTCGGGAATTTCTTCGTCATTCTGAACCGGCGCGGTGATGGTAGGGATGGGTTGTTGTGCTGTCTTCTTAGCCGCAGCGGCAGACCTGGTAGTTGACTCTGTAGTAACCATTGAAGATGAAGAGGAAGAAGCCGTGATCGAGGTTGGATCGTTCGCATGGACGGATTTGTATCGGCGAGCGCATTCCTGTTGAAACGCTACCATCGAGGGGCTTGGCTCACCTCTCGCCTCGCGCTTCTGCTTTTCCTGGCGATAGAGGCGAAAGAACTCCTTGGTCGTCAAAGGGCGGCTGAGATCCCACTCAAACTCGGCCGCCTGTTCCTGGCCGAGTGGGACGGAGGCTGGTGTGGGCGTTGGAACAGCCGCCGATTGACCCTTGGTAGTCCGAGGCGGTTGCACCATTTCTGTGTAAGGGCCTGGGTACGCAATGTCTTCGTCTTCATATGGGCTGAGTCCAAAACGGGCTGCGCTGGGTGTTTCGGTGTTATACATAGGCTGCAACGACTCAAACCGAGAAGGCCCGACTGGTTTGGGCTGTCGGACGGGCGTCGACAGTGGATGAACGGTTGATGCGAGCTCCGGTTCCGCCACAGGGGAAGGAATTGGCTGGGAGGTTTCAATCTTAGCTTGAGGCTGCTCACTCGAGACCGAAACTTCAGCGGCGGGCTTCTGAGCGTTTCGGTTATTTTCAACGTCATCGGTTAATGAAACCGGCTGGGCTGCGACCACAGGGCTGGCGAGGTTGGCCGTTTCTCCCTCTACCTTAGGGGTCGGCTGCTCTTCCTTGACTTCCACGTCGGACGTCTTTGAAATTGGCGCCGGGGCCGGGGAGAGTTGGGACTTGAGTTGCTCGCCATTGGGTTTATTGGCGACATCCGCAGTCACCTTGAATCTGTTAGTCTCATAATCTTCGATCGCAACACAAATCAATAGCTTCAATTGGTCGGAAGGCAAGTACCTGAGGTGTGACAGGCTGGGCTGCAGTGAGACCTGCCTCGGCGGCCTCACTATCATTGGGAGAGTTCAGACGCAACTCGGGGTTGGCTGGAGATGATGGCTCCTCTTCCGCATCGGACGGAGCGTTTGGGTCAGAATTAGGCACGCTAACAAGAATGGTGTCCTGGACCTCGTTATCGGATTGCGCCTTGACGTGGACGGTATCGGAGGCCGTCAACTTCTTGGATGGGTTGCGACGGCGAGTCGACGGCGGACGACCCGGTGTTTGAGCTGGGCCCGATGTCGTTGAGGTAGTTGTTGTTGACGGAGCCGGCGCTGCAGCAGCGGCCGATGATGAGGACGGGGCCGGAAATGCGGGCTGCTCCGAACGTTGACGCTTGTTGGAGTTGGAAGTCGCGCTTTCGGATTCAAGGTCCGAGCCCTCATGATCCCCTTTTCTCTTGCGGTTACGAGAGCTGGGCGCTGATACAGGCCGTGAAAAAGCATCATTCCTCGCAGCAGTAGATGCACTCGCAGCAGTGGCAGTCGCAGCAGCAGTACCGGCGCCAGCGGTAAAAGAGGCATTAGTAGGAGTTCCAAGCTCATCGTCAATCATCTCTTGGGTGTAATCGACACGGGCACGCTTCCGTAACGAGTGGCCGCCTTTGGAGTGGCCTTCATCGTCGGCCGCGCCATCATATGAGGCTTCAAAGGTCCGCGCCCTCTTGCGGGTAATCGAGGACGGCGAAATATGGGATGGCCCCGCGACCGCCATGATGGAGTCAGCCGTGGGAGTAGGAGTAGAAGGCGACTCAGTGACGTGTTGGTCGGATGTTGAGAACGAAGAAGGAAATGTGGCGCTGCGCGCCGGTGGCCGGTCGGGCCGAGCAGCAGCGCTGACACGCATGGCGTGGTCAGCCGCGGGAGGCGAGGCGCGGTGGGGGCTCGACATGGTGTTGTGGCTGGTTTGCGCCGACTGGGCCGTCTGGCCGTTCTGGGCGATAGATTGAGCCGGACGATTTCGAGAACCACGATGCGCGGCCGTATGGGCCATATCCTTTTAACAGAGTGGCGTCGAGTGCTCGGGCTTGTTCGACCCAGAAGAATCCCGAGCTGGGTCTGAGCGGATGGGAAGAGTGATGATGAAAAGCGTGATGGGTGAAAGAAAAGTGCAAAGGAATGAGAGTCGGAGTGAAGACTCGGGGGTGAAAAAATTCGGTAAATGATCCAGAAAGGGGGGAAAACCAGACGCAACAGAAAAGAAAAGCGTATCTTGCTTTCCCTTCTTAGCTGTTTGTATCGTACCGTACCCGCAAGCGATGTGGCTGTTGGTACTATGGGTGTCGCTGATGTATGTCGCTGTTGGCGGTTGGTGGTGTATTCCTTTTCCGCCGCTACCGAGAGCGCGGCTGGGGGAGCGCGGCTGTAATTCAATCAGGTCACCAGCACCGCTTGCACGACCGTCCTCGCAACTCTGTTGCGTGCAGGCGGTGGTGTTGATGGGGGTCGCGGTGTTGGCGTGACCGACTGGGCGTGTGTAAGAGACGGGATGGGATGCGGCGAAAAAAGAGATTCGCACTAAAAGCGGCACTGACTGGGATACACCGGGGCTGGTTCCAACGTGTCAGGGTCAAAGTGAGACGAGGTCGTTTTGGTGCAAAAAGGGTGTCGGTGGTCGGTTTTGCAACGATGGTGGAAGAAGCGGACCGCGCCCAAATTGATCAATATTTAAATAAGTTGATGGTAAAATGGCTAAGGTTTGGATTCATGTAATTGGCATTGTTGCAGAACCACAATAACAATGCCTGGCGTGGTTTATCAGGCCGAGTGCCCAGCGTGGAGCTGCTCTTTCCTGCGTGTTAGATTTCTTCTCACGTCAATTTCTGGAGGTTCCCGAATAAGCCACGCCCAATCGCGTAGTGCCAGCCGGCGGTCAATACCGCCCCACAGCCTGCAGCCGCCACCACCTGGCACCGAGCTCCTTTTACTCCTTGCGTTGGCTTGGGCTGCCCATTAAAGCCCGTTGAAGAAGCCCGATGAGCTGCTGCTGCGAAGCAGGAGTCGGCAGGGTATTCGTACCCACAGCCCACCTTACGTTCAGTTAACCCGAACCCAGACAGAGCCTGCCGGAGCATGGGCGCGTCTGTGACGCAACCCGCTTGCAGCTTGCAGCGCAACTGGCTCTGATTCCCCCACTTCAGTTGTTTCATCTGCTTCCTGCGCCGACGACCGCATCTGTCCGTACCTTACCTTAACGCAATATTCTCGTCGGTCCCGCCTACGACGCACCTGTTCCCCCAACGCACAACATTCCCGCATCGTGCGCCACCTGCCCGACCTCTTCCTAGCGGTACCAATCGCATCGACTCCTGCAAACGCACATCCCCGCACAGTCCTCCCCCTAGACGGCAAACGATGGCCGGCAAACGAACCAAGGCGCCCACCGCCGACGACGAGCTGGGCGAGCTATTCGAGGGCCTCGACACCAAGGCTCCCGTCAAGAAAGCCACCAAGGCCAAGCCGGCCGCACCCAAGCCCAAAGCCGGCGATGCTGCTGCTAACCGGGATGTGCTCGCGGACCTAGAAAGCCAGTTGGGCGAGAAGGCCCCCGAACGGCCTCACACCCCGCGCGTTCGAGAAGTCAAGCGAACTTCCACCAACACTCCGCCTCCCCCGTCTGCGACAGCCGATGCTTCGCGCAAATCCGCCGAAAGCGCCGCTTCGCACCGTGCGAGCTTCACGCCCAGCGCAACCAGCTCCGAGCCTGTCGACAGCGAAAAAAGGGCATATGCTCAACAACAGCAACAACAGCAACAAGCACAAGCACAACCGGCTGCAGGAGGCGGTTGGTGGGGTGGTTTTCTGTCGACTGCCTCGGCCGCTATGAAGCAGGCTGAGGCGGCCGTCAAGGAAATCCAGCAGAACGAAGAAGCTAAGAAATGGGCCGACCAGGTCCGCGGCAACGTGGGCGCGTTGAGAGGCTTCGGTATGTTTTCCGGTTGCCCTGTAGCCCGTGAGCAATCAAGAAAGCAACAATCTAACCAATGCCTTCACCTCCAGGTGACGAACTGCGACACCGTGCCCTCCCGACCTTTACCAACATTCTCCACACCCTCGCGCCCCCGATCTCCTCGCATGAGCGCCTCCTGATCCACATTACCCACGATCTCGTCGGCTACCCCTCGCTCGACCCGCTCATCTACGGCGTGTTCAACCGCGTCATGGCCCAAGTCGAGGGCGGCGATCTGCTCGTAATCCAGCGCGGCCAAGAATCCACTCTCCGCAGCCCCGCGGCCACATCCGAAAAATCAGGCAACCCCGCCGCCGTCCTGTTCAGTGCCGCGCAGCAATCGGCCGCGGGCTGGCGTGACGGGCCCTGGTGGCGTCAAGCCGACGTCCCGCGCAACCTCGGCGTCGTGGCCGGCCTGATCGAAGGTTCCAAGCTATGCCGAGCCAATGCCGAAGGGTATGCGACTGAGTTTTTCGTCGCGCACGGCGGAGGTATCGAAGCCGCCAAGCAGCGTGCCCTAGAGGTCGTCAGCGAGTCCAACCCGGTGCGCAGCTCCGACATCTTCTTGTCGGTGCAGGCCATCCGCGTGAGCGCCGACAAGTCGCTCTTCGCCGGCTCCAGCGCCGAGGAGAAGGCCAAGGAAACCTCGCCCGTGGCCGAGGAAGACGATGATGACGATGAGGTTTGCTTCGCCGTCTACCTTTTTGACCCAGTGCACGAAATCGAGTATGCCACTGTAAGCCAGCGGGTGCCCGCGCGCTGGATCCGCTGGCTCGACGCCCCCGTTACTCCTGTCAGCAGCGGCGGTAAGGATGATGACGATGACGACGATGATGATGACGACGAGGACGACGAGGACGATGAGGAAGACGAGGAGGAGGAGGAAGACGAGGAGGACAAGGCGTTCCGGCGGGAATTCGGCCGCGTGCCGGAGGAGATCCGCGAGATCATCGAGAGTGGCGGTGTGGACCCTCGCGAGTGGGTGGCCGAATGGGTGGAGGAAACCCTAGGGCTCTCGGTCGGTGTGGTGGCGCAAAAGTACGTCGCTCGCCGTATGGGCGTTGGTGAGGGTGGTATTGGAAAGGGGAAGCAGAAGGTGGAGACCTTGGTCGAGGACGGTGGAAACGAGGCTGCACGGGCTGGGCTGATTTAAGGTCGGAAGAGCTGGAATCCCACAGAAATATCTAAAGAAACAGTGTTATGATGACGATTATGTCACGATGCTCCTGACTGGACGAAAGGATTTGCTCGGGCATCAAGGCGTTGGCAGGCGGTGATTCGTTTTCAATGGTTTATCAGTTAATAGCAAATCTATACCTACCTGATTCTACTTGGGTAATACCTTTCCCATTTAGTCTTCACCTGTAGTCCCGTGACACAGATGACGGCTCCATCTCCAAGTGTCCTTGGAACGGACTCGATAAAAAGGGTTGAGGTATGCGAACGTCTCCCCACAACCCGATGCTTGGATAACTGCTTGATCTTTAGATTCCCTGCCTGTACTCCCCAGCAGCCTCTACGCATAGATAGGTATCTCCACCGAAGCCACAATCCCCCGGCCTTCCCCAAGCACCTCGCTAACATTGGTCAAGGAACGCCTTCTAGACTCTAACCTATCGACTCAAGGAGAGGACCCGTTCCGCCGCCTGCCGAGCATCATTCACAATATTCGTCACCCCAGCATCCGCCAGCATGGTCTCTTGTTCCTTTTCCGTTTCCCTGATATCATTAGCACAATATCCAACACAGGATATATGACCATAGCCACAGTAACAAGAAAAGGGGAAATGAGACTTACATGATCAGCAACTGTATGCTCAACGAGAAGAACCGCACATACGACCCAAACAGCGCCGTATACCGGTCCAGCACATCCCGCTTCGCCGCCACCGCACCCGCTGCAGCCCCTTCTCCAGTCTTCACCGCCGATCCAACTCCGCCCGTAACCACATTGACCGCGCTCTGGCACTCCTCTAGTCCAGACTGCAGCACCTGCGCAAATTGGGGGTGAATGACTGGCGCGTCAAGGATGATCTGGGTGGCTTGTTTCGTGTGATGGCTGAATAATTGTAATCGGGCTCTGAGAGTGGAGAGCTGCTGGGGGTGGGTGTTGTTGTTGTTGTTGTCCCCGTCCCCAGCAGTGGAGGCTAAGGTGGTGTCGTTGGAAAGTGCGAGTTCGACCTGAGCGAGGATCGATTGGGCGTCTTCAAAGAGGACGCGGACAGTGGCTGCGGCTGCAGACAGGGAAAAGTCGCTCATCTTGACGGACGATAGGCTATAACTGTAAGAGCCTGAAAGGCCTCGAAAAGGTAACGGAAATCGGAAGTTGCAAGTTGCAAGTTGCAAGCTTGCTTGGAGGTTGGCTGAAACTACCGGGTTACCTAAAGATAGAATATGTGTAAGAATAAGTGATGTTTGAAAAGTTATGACGTAAGCTTTATATCGCCAGTCTGTAGAACCCGAGCACCCAAGATTGTTGGAGAAGTCGGGCGAAATCAAACGCGAGAAGGCTCTCAAGTGGTGTTTTCCCAAGAACCCAACTTAGAAAGCGGTTTCTCCACTGGCCCGAGTCAAATTTCTCGAAAAGCATTCCGGCCCGGGTCCATCTGCGAGTGTCCAATGCGGGGTTCGTCCTTTCCACTCATGGGTACCCGCCGATTCAGGGGCGGCACTTCAAACCCCGAAGCGTGGGGTTTGGGGGAATCCAGGGCATGTGTTCGATTGGCTGGATCGCTGTGGATGTCAAGCGCCGTACAAGAGAACGATTTAAAGTGGAGGGAATGCAAGCCCTTTAGAATCAGGAAACACCCAAGACGTGGGACAAAAAGAAGGTAACCGAGTTGGATACGGTAATGAACTAATATTGTCTCAGAAAGGAGTAGCCAGTACATACGGTTATCTCACAAATCTTCGTCCAATCAATGTGATCCGTGCTCTATTAACTACTAATTATGTCCAAAGACGGCCTGACTAAGACCAAGTACCTAATGGGAGTCATCTAAGACTGAAAACCACGAGCTTTCGACCCTGAGAAGGCAACCAAACTGCAAAGACATTGACGCAATTCGTCAGAACCGCTGACCAAATAAAACAGAAGAGCTTCAAGACAAGCAGGACCTGCTCAGAATACCGTGGATTAGGTAATTACACTTTTCATTTTCGGAGAGTAATATGATATAATTACCAAAAGTCCAAGGCCGCAGTCAAGTCATTCGCTTCTTATAATCATGTCCAAGGCCGTCAATTTCCACAACAGCGTTCTCTTGGATCCCGGAGTGCTGTGCTACTGCCTGATAGCGGAGCTATGTCCAACATCGTCACCTAAGACCTGTCGTTCCCGGGCCAGCACACTGTCCCTTATTGGGTTAATTATAAGATGGCTACGTCTCACGAAACTCAAGTCACACAACTTCGACTCCGACGCACAAAGAAACGCCCGCGGCTGGACCTCAGAACAGGGAGTGTGGTTCACGCTAACTATTTTATCAATCGTACTCCTACTATCCTCGGCTATTATTTTCTCGAAATTCAGCTTACAGATGCTGCATCTGGAAGCTCTTGACCTTGACTTCTCCTCCCAGCGCCTTCGTAGCAAAGTTAAAGACACCAAATCGATACCCCGTGAAGTAGTTCCACGTGTTGCTCATCGAGAATGCCGGGCCAAGCGCGGTAAAAGTCTGCCCACCATCCACACTGTACGAGAACGACGTGGTCCGGGCCGTGTTGGTCCCAAACGCGGGTGTGATATCCGCCTCGATCCGGAACCAAACATCGCTTGCGTCGCTCACTTGAGGACCCGTGGCCGACGTCTTGCCCTTGGACGACGTCCCCCAGTTGCTCTGGTCCAGTGCCAACCCGTCGACGTAAACGATCTGCGCCGAGTCCCCTTCCTTGACGACGCCAATGTACGCTGCGGTATCGCGGAAGAGCACCGCACCGGCACGGTCACCGTCAGCCATGCTGCTGAGGTCCAAGCGGAACGTGCCGCTCGACTTGGGCCCGGCGATCCGGCGCGTCAGTGTGTTCCTAGCCCCGAACAGATCGTCCGTGACGGTCGCTGTTTGCAGCACCAACCCGCCCTCGCTATCCAGCGAGAACTTGGACCCATCCGGGTTGTGGTTCCACTCCCAGTGGGCGCTCAGAGACCCGCCTTGGAACTCGTCCAGTTCGGTGCCGTCAGGCACGGTCTTGTCCGTCTCCACCGGCAGCGGGTAGCTGGTGCCCCATTTACCCTGCGAGTCCTTCACCAGCTCGGGCCAGCCATCATCCGTCCACGTCAGTGGGGCCACCACGGGAATGCGCCCACCCGGGTAGGCGTCCATGAAGGCGACGTAGTACCAGGTGCCATCGGGGGCGTCGACAAGGCCACCCTGGTGCGCGAATCCAGCGCTGGAGAGGGGGCCGCCGATGCTGTCGACCAGAACGCGCTGCTCGTAAGGGCCGAGCGGGCCCGACGTCGACTTGAGCACCCACTCGGCGCTGGCCGGGCGTGTGACGACGATGTAGTAGTTACCGTTGATCTTGTACATGCGCGAGCCCTCGATAGTCGTGCCGCTGGGGGGTGAGTACACGACCTTGCTGCTGACCTGGCTGAGCCCATCCGAGGAGAGCTCAGCAACCGAGATCTGGGGGTTGCCGTACGAGATGTACATCTTGTCGTCCTCGTCGTCGATAAGCAGGCCACAGTCGTAGTAGCACGAGTTGATGGGCGGGTGGGACTCCCAGGCCCATGCAGAAGGGTCGACCTCGCCGTCGTTGTCCCCCGCTTTGCCGCCGGAGCTGGTCCAGATGTACGTCTTGCTGAAGTCGACGCAGCCGTACCAGTAGAACTTGTCGTCGGAGGCGCGGTAGCGCAGGGTTGACGCCCAGATACCCTTGACGTAGGCGGCCGGGGTGCCGCTCGTGAGGTTGTACTGCGAACCGAAGTTGAGGGTCGAGACCGAGTGGGTGACGGGAGTCCAGTTCACGAGGTCGTAAGACTTGAGGACGGGGGCACCGGGGGAGTAGGCGAACGTGGACGAAGAGTAGTAGAACGTGGAGCCAACTCGGAAGACGTCCAGGTCGGGGTAGTCCTCCCAGAGAACCGGGTTGTTGAAATCGGAAGCACGAGACTGGAGTTGCGCGCCCACGGCGGCACCCGTCACGGTGCTACTACCGAAGAGCGCGAGGAGAGAAATGCATCTGCCCAGGCGCGCCATCGTATCGAGACAATCTTGATGCCGTTTGCGGAGCTGTGTGGGAAGAGGTTCGATTCTGACCGTTCGAAGCTTGAACTCGTGGTCTTCGAACCTCAAGGAGCGGAGGCCCCGAGGTTATGTAGTTGGGTTATACCATGGCTACCTTGCTGTTAGGCCCCTGCTTCGGGTACAGTACATCGCCTATTTCAGATGGATCACGACCGGTAAACCGTCGTCGCTACGCCTAAAGAGCCGACACCAACCCGCCAACCCAGGAAGTTAGCGACTTCATTGGCGCAAATATTTGGCTGGTTAAGGACTGAGGTCGCTGCAGATCCGAACTACTTGCGTCATCTGAGTGCTCCGGAACCAAGCGCACCAATGGTGCGACAAACCCATTCCCGGATGCATGGGTCGACAATTCCCGTTTCCCGGAATGAGACTTCAACACTGCTGAATCGGGCTCGCTCAGCAGGGTTGAGGGTCCGTCACCTTGTCCGTGGCTTCCATGATTCGCGCGCAAGACACGCTCGCAATCCCATCGACGTGAAACCCAACGTTGAAAGTATAGGCGCCGCCTCCAAACTACAACATTTTTGCTCCAACCAAAAGTGAAAGTGTTGGATTGCAACACAAGAAAACTGCAATCGTGATGGTTTTGTTGTTCGTGAGGAAACGGCCCTGCGCTTCCAAACCGACAAAAGTCTGGAGAAAATGTGGGGCTGGCCCACCCATAATCGAATTCCGGAAAAACTCTCCAGTCCATGCTCTTGTTCGCAGCCGGCAGTCAGGGGCTACCTTATTGCAAGCCTAAAAGAAAGACCGGAGCGGAGGACGAGGATAAAAAGAGGAAAATTCAGCCCAGACAAAGAAGGCATCAATTCGACCTGAAATCGGAATTACGTGTAAAAGCGAAAGAGTGAAATATCTATGGCATTTCGCGAGTCCTTATAAATTACTTCGTACCTGAGTCTCTTGAATACCTTCTAACCAATTGGCGGATGTTGTCACTCCCGTCCCGTCTCTCACACAACTTGATCAATAATTAATCTACATGGTCACATCAAAAAGCTTAAGGGCCGAACCAAAACGAATACACCGCTTGGGGCTTACTTGGTGACAGACAATAACGGTATCTCCCAGCAATGTTTGCCACGAACAACGGAATTCTTGATTAAATCGACTACATCAATTATGAGAGATTGGTGAATCGGTTGGTAATTCCATGTAGTTACATACATCGCTAATCATATGTAAGATACTGTAGGTACCGGAGGTAAGGTACTCAAACCCCAGCTTCGAACGAATCCCATTGTCTCTAACCCCTCGCGTTGACAGGTTTGATGTCGGCCAGGACCTTAGCTACCGAGGGCCTTGCACGCATCTTATCCAACCAGTCCTTCACTGCCGGGTACTCCCCAACATCATACTCGCTGTCCTCCAAAAACCACCCCATCCAGCAATACCAAGGGATAAACGAAATATCGGCGAACGTCAGTTTGCCGCCCACCAGCCATGGTCCATCGCCGCCGTCTGCCTTTGCCTTTTGCGATTCCAGGTAGCTCTGCAAAACCCCCGATACTCGCTTGACTTCGCCGACGTACCGCTCAAACGCGCTCGGCACCTTTTCGTGGTGGTACATCTTGAACCATGTCGCCTGTCCAAAGTACGGACCTTGACCGGTGGTCTGAAAGTATAACCACTGCTTTGTGTGGTAAGCGTCGGTGGTTCCCGGCTCGAAGCTCAGTTTACGGTCCGTGTCGTAGCGCTCCGTGAGGTACTCGATGATAGCGCCCGACTCCCACAGCGTCAAGCCCGAATTGGGGTCGTGGATGGCTGGCAGCCGGCCGTTGGGGTTGATGGCGAGGTATTCTGGTTGTTTGACGTCCTTGAACTCAATGGGGACGTGCTCGTAGGGCAACCCTAGTTCTTCGAGAATCATGGTGACCTTGGGCGGGTTGGGCCCCTTCCGTCCCCAGAGCTGGATGGGCTTCATGTCCGACCGGGACCCCATGATTATGCTAGTTGGGCTTTTTTGGTTCTCCTCAGAGTTTAGGGTTAGGTAGGATGAATCGGACAATGATTTTGAACAAACAAGCGGACATTAATTGGAAGCAGACAAGCTGAATGATTGAATTCAGCTTGATTCCAAAACCAGACTCTGAGGGGGATCGTCCCGCTATAACAACCGCCTACTTGCCCCGCTCTTGGAAGCCGTCGGCATGGAGAAATGGAGGCTGGCTGAAACCCCTTCTACAGCTGCAGATCATTGCATAAGGGAGTTAGATTTGGATCTGAAGTCCTGCACGTACGACACTAATAACACTGTTAGACCGCTTGCTTGCAGCGTGCCGCCGTCTCCTTGTTAACATTGGGAATTTTTGCTGCTGCTCGCAAGACACATGGTCAAATCCGACTCCAGCATTCGTGTCGGGTTTTCTAAGTCCGTCATGGATCGGCGCCATGCAGGTGAAAAACAGGAGGTCAACCAAAGATTGAGACCTGATTGGTTCGTTAAAGACGAAGAATGCTTCAAAGAGAGTTGACAACATTTCTCGGTAAGTTCGCAACATCTGTGGCAGACGCCCCTCCCCCTCCCCCGCTTCTCGCGCCCAAAAGTTAAGCACCACAATGGACAACCAACTAATGATGTAATTATTTACTGACGTTTTTATCGAGACCACATTGATTCGTTCTCAAGGTGATTTCGACATTGTTAGGCATCTACTAAACCCATGGAGTCCTACCAAACGCGGCAAGAGTCAGCGGTTGGTCCTGCTCATACCCACGTACCTTCCTTCCGCGCGCCAACTACCGCACCAGCCCTTTATAACTCCCCCTTTCGCCACTCTTTCCCAACAGCCCCCATCCGGCAAATGCCCAACCTCCCGGATGGTGTATTTGGGGGGGGCGCGGGCAGCACCGGCGTGCCCGCTTTCTCCCCCTCCCGAGTCCTCCTCAGGGAGGGGGCACCCAAGAAAACCCATCAGGGTTTTCGTAGCTGTCCACTGAACCTCTACGGAGGAGGTGGGCAGTGAGCTTTTTGATTTCTTACAGCAGTTTTATTCTTTTTAGTTTGATCATTCACCAATTCACCTTTTGCCATCTGTTAGAACAGATCTGTATATCTATAATACTAGAGATTTGGTGGTGAGCTATGCCCCTGCAAACTAACAAGCTGCATTTTAGCTCGAGGAACCGCTAGAGATGTTACAGGAACATCTGTCTGGCCGAGGCATAAGGATCGCGGCCATCGCCGAGATCGTGGGCGAGATCACCGTCGGACTGAAGAACGATACCTCACACTGATGAAACATTAGGTAGTTACCTGGTAAAAGAAGGGGGAAATGACTGGCATTATACGCTCATGAATCTCAGACTCAAACTTCCGTTCGTTGTTCGTTCCGCTCTAGGAGTCGCAGCCAGCCCGCAGCACGGCCGCAGGATCTACCCTTTTCTAATGTTTCCCCCCTCCTCCTTCTTCCAGCTCTCTTATTCATCTCTTTCAAGTTGTTCCCCTTAGTTGCGACGTCCGTGCCAGCGGTGTATGCTTCCCATAACAGGGCCCCGCAACACCCATTGCAACACCAACGTTGCGTCGGTTCGCCGGGCAAAAAAATGCCCAATCACGCCTCGGACAATTTTTATTATCCGAACACACCTCAACACCCGCACTCGCTTTCGGAACCCACATCCGGACTGGTCAGACAGGGTAAGAGTGGGATTGAAGTGACGGCTATGACGGTGATGGTAGGAACGATAGGTCTTGGCCTGGGGTGGTTTGCCGTTCTCATGGTTCAGGCTAAGCTTGAGGGGCACCATCGTCCATGGAGAAATATAACTTGGGCCGCTCAATCCCACCAGTGAGTGCATTTAGTCCTCTTTTCGCGCACTCCCAAGCACATGATCAGACCCCGTACCGGCCCCTCAGAGTCCCCTCGAGAGAAACCCCACGTCGGCGCCCGATATTGGATCGTCCGCCCAGCAGGTCCCTATTTACCCGGTCCGGCATTTGCTTCATCAACATGAATTGAACAATTATTGAAGGGTAGGTCGTGGGTAGCAACCATGGAACGGGACGGCGATCCTTGGCCATCCGAGAGTAGAAATCCGGAGTGTAGAAGGGGAAATCATTTCGATGCCGCGTGGATGACGGAATGAGAAGGGTGTTGAGCTATTTGTAGATACGCAGATCACATTATACTTCGCGCCGACATATTAATATACCCCCCCTTCCCCTTCCTTCGTTGGCCCTTCCAGAACAAATTATCACTTTACACTTTACACTTTCCTGCCGCCAAGGTCCCCAAAACAACGGCCGTTCATTTGTGTCTGCCTGTCTTCGTCATCTTGCGTCTCGATAGATTTGCCTGCTTGCTTCCATGCAGGCTTCCTTTACACATAGAAAACCTAGCCACACTTCAAAATCACCAGCCATGCGCAACCTCCTCTCCTACTTCCTGCTGGCGCTCCTCAACCTCCAACAGCAAGCCGTAGCGCAATCGACAGGCCAATACTGCGACTCGACCTCGCAAGTGTGCTACCTGCAGTACTCATGGGGAACCACAATTCCTGTGTTCCGGCTGGCAGTGCCTGATTCGGCGTCTACAGGCGGCAACTATGACACCCTGTTACAGGTTGTCGCGCCCGTGTCAGTGAAATGGGCGGGTTTCTCTTGGGGCGGCGGCATGACCTCGAACCCGCTGACGGTAGTGTGGCCGAATGGAAACTCGGCGACGGTTTCCTCGCGTTGGGCGACGTACGTTGTTTCCCCCCGTCTCGTCCGCGTTTTTCTGTTTCCTTTTTTTTTATTTTGCTTGGTTTTATCCGTGACGGTCCTTCCGGAATCCAATTGACACCGTGTAATACAATAGAAGCCGGACCTTACCCACGGTCTACTCCTCCGCGACCTACAAAACCGTCTCGGCCAGCAACAACGGCACGCACTGGACGGTCGAGACAGTTTGCTCCGGGTGCAGCACATGGAGCGGCGGATCGCTCAGCACGACCGGGACTGACACTTTTGCCTGGGCTGTCGGCCGCAATGCTGTCTCGCAGCCCGCTGATCCCAGTAGCAGCTTTAGCGTCCACGATACCATTGGTACGTTTTCTGGGGCGCTCTCGCAGGGTACGGTGCCCCAGGCGACGTTTGATGAACATATCAAGAACGCATCGTAGATAATGGAAGGGGTGCTCGGAAGTCTGACGGGGGCAAACGGAGACGAGAAGTGGAGAAGCGGTCAGACGAAAAGAAAACAAGGGACCACTGGAGAGGGGGACGGTCATCCGGAGAGGCACATGCAGCGTTGAAAGAGGGATAGATAAGGGGGCATTTATGCCGTTGAATGAGGCCAGGGACTGCTGACCGAGAATCAGTACGCAACTGTGTATGAGAAACAGACAAACCCAACAAAACATATGCTACCATGGTGACCCCAGAACGCCCGTCCAGCCTCTAATACTGTATATGCAAATGGAATATACCCCAAGTCCCGCCCTTACTTACGTCATGCGAACGCTCCTACGGCCGCCATTAAGAACGCCCCCGCGACGACGGCTAAAAAGGCATGCACCCTCCGCCTGCCCTTGAGCACCTGATAGCTCTTTTCAGATAAGAAGTCCTCCGCCAGTAGCTGCACTAGGCCGGCGAACAACAACAGCCCACTAGATATCGCGTTCATGAAGCCAACCATGAGCAGGCCGGTCTGGCTCATCGGGTCGTAGAAGCGGTGGACAAAAAGACCGATGGCCTGACCTATCGGTGTGGTCGCGCCAAAGGCGAGGACCATCAGCCAGGGACGCGGGGACGAGCGAGGGAAGTGAAGAGCCGCAATGCGGGTGCCCAGAGCGAGGCCTTCGAAACATTCTATAGGAGCAGTTAGATATGTGCAAAGTACTTCGCCAAATTACGGGGGGAAACCCACGGTGGAACGAGATAGCAATCAGGAAGACGGCAAAGGTCGGGCCCGTGGCAACCGACAGGGCCATGCCAATGAACACGCTGTGGAACAGAATCCCCGCCTCAAGCAGCACACATTGCAGCATCATGCGCTGCTGTTCCTCCGGTGTTGGTTTATGCTGCAAGGACGAATGCCCTAGGCCAGTGTCCTGCTCCTGGTTTGTTCCCAAACCAGGTCTCAACTCGTCAAAGCTTAGCTCGAGCTCCAAAGACTCCCGGCCATCTTCGTCATCATCCCCAGACTCTTGGATGCTATTTCTCTTTTGAACTTTTAACAAGCTTTCCCGGGGCGGCGGTATGGTAGGAGTGGAGCCGGGCAAAGGTGATGCTCCCGATACCAGGCCCTCCGTAGCCTCCAGATCATCCAGGGCTATGTTGGTTGGCCGGCCCCGTCGGGCATGTTGCCCGACATTGAGGCCATGGCCGTGCACATCACCACCGATATCATCACTGTCCTCGTCATCCTCCGGTCCCCAAGCATGGTGCGAGTGCGAGTGGCCCGCCCCTCGGGTTGACAAGTATGACTCCAATGCGACTACTACGAACGCCGCGACCATCGCAATCAAGCCGGCGAGTGGCTTGTAGCCAGTGCTGAAGAAGG
Organism: Dichotomopilus funicola; assembly: GCF_033296635.1. NCBI lineage: Eukaryota > Fungi > Ascomycota > Sordariomycetes > Sordariales > Chaetomiaceae > Dichotomopilus > Dichotomopilus funicola. The sequence continues at coordinate 285,632 of NW_026944049.1, forward strand.
CGGGGAGACATGGGTCGGTTAGGGATGTAAAAGCGGTCGGGAGGAGGTGGACAAAGGCCGTGGCCATCAAGACGCCCGTCCCAAAGTGTTGGCAGAGGAAGATGATCGTGCGTTGGCGTTTGCTGCCCTTGCTCAGGCGCTGGGAGAAGAGGGGGAATCCACATGCTATAGAGACGAAACAATTGTTCAGTATTGAAACACGCTATACGGATATGGAGGACAATCAACAAGCAATTACTCAGGGCAAGGCCCTGTGGCCTGTGGACAGCGACATACCCAGCGTGCTCACCGTCAGTATCAGGAAGAGGGCAAACACATGGATGGCCGTGTCATAGGATCCAGTCTCCCCCGAACCGCAGACCGGCCGTTCTGTTGTCGCGTCATCGCGTCTCGAAAGCTCCGCGAGGAGTAGATCGGTCGAAATCGCGGACAAACGGTGGTCTAGTGTAGAAACACGCAACGCGTTGGTCAGAGAAGGTCTCAAAGCTGGAGGAGACGTGGGGCAGGGAGGGGGGTCGTTGTGAAATCTGACCCGGGCAGGGTTCACTCATGCCAGTCGGCTAACTACCGGAACAAGCAGGTGGGTGTGGGTGAGGATGCAATCTGCATCTGCCGTGGTGCGTACCGTTTGTCCTCAGGTCGAGTGCCAGCTTCTCCATTCTCATGGACCGGCGACTACGGAGTCCAGTACCAAACTCCCGGTCCGATACCCTTCGAACCACAAAAGGAATGCCGGCGGAAATTGCTTGGGTCGGGCGATCACTGCATCATGGCGTTGGCGCGGGGGAAGTCGCAGAAAACGAACCAGCGGGGAGGGCAGCGCTCCGAGACACGCGGGTTGCATGTGCCGTGATGGCTTTGCCGTTTCCGATGGAGGAGTTGGTGAGGATGCAACCTTGATGGACTGCAATGGGGAAAACCTTGTGTGTGCTTGCGAAAACCTCGGCATGCTGAGCTAAGGCCGCGCCTTCGGGTTGGTTCGCTCCAGCTGCTGTTTGCTCGCTGCTGTGCCTGTTCCTGGCCAACGTAGACCCACTGTTTGTTTCCCAGCGCCCGCTGCGGGCGTCTGCCCCTGAATTCAACCCCCGCCCAATTTTAGCTGCCGCTCTGTGACGTCCAAACTGAGCCAATCCGTTCCGTTTCCTCTGACCGGGCCGTTTCCTCTGTCAATCCCTGCGGCAATCTTTCGACGACGGCACGACGGGAACCACTCACAGACAAGGAAATCCCATCAACGTGCCGGTGGGATTCAGGAACGAATCCGATCCGTCGGGAAGGGTCTTGGGGTTCTCAAAATCATCCCGAGATTCTCATGCAGTCATGCTCTGTGTATTTTTTATCACATGGTCTGTCCTTACTGTTTCTTTTTCTTCTTTCGCGATATCCTGCTCACTTTTACCCCTCTTCAGGTTCCCCTCCAGATCTCAGGATTGACCTGACGCTAACCCGCGAAGTGGAAAATCGCCAAACAACGTGCCTTTTCCCACCCACCCATCACGCGCTGGGAACTGCGGTTGCCCACGGAAATGCAGAGGCCATTGGCGAGCCATACGACCCGAGGTCGTTGTAATCTCTATCCGTCGGCGTGCCAAAGAAGATCTTTTGCACAAACGGCAAGATAGACGTACTAAGACGGTGAGAAAGAGTCCTTCCTGTCAGCGCTTGTTCCATTCCAACGAAACCCAACCCCGTCATTGAGAGCATGACACCGATATTCCCTTTACCCCCTCATCCATCAACGAATATGGGGGTTACTTACAATCCGCTCATGTCACAATGCCCGCCCCCACGCACACTCATGGCGATCTGGTTACCAACGCCCAGCCAGTCAAACACCACCTTGGCGGCTGGGTAGACGGCAATGGCAGTGCCTTTGCTGTTGGTGAACTGGTCCCCCGTGCCCTGGTCAATCACCAACGCGCGGGGCGCGATCGCTGCGGCAATCGTGTGCGCGTCAAAAGGCAGATTCTCCGAATGGCCCACAAACGTCCCCAGCGCGTTGTCGGTCCACCACCCGGCGCCCTCCTTGCTGTTCTCCAGGTTCTCGCCCTGTCCACTTAGGTCGTAGTACCGATACGGCCCCAGGCCCTGGACGCCCGAGGACATGGGCATCGTGAGCGTGATGCGTGTGTCGAACAGGCCGGCGGCCAACGCCGCTTTGCCCAAGCGCGAGCACCCTGTCACGCCGACTCGGCCCGCGTCGATCTCCGGGACGGTCATGTTGATGGCGTCCAGCGTGCGGTGGAAGCCCCAGGCCCATGCCGTCAGAACCCCTAATCCGAAAGGTGCAACGTCAGTTACATCGCCAACGTCAAGTTACGGGCTGTGGCTCTGTGTCAAGCTAAGTCACATAGGAAGGTACGCAGGACGTTGCCGCGGCTATTCCCGGGGCGTCGGGAAGCGTGTGGGTTGGTGAGGGAAATAAATAAAAAAAAAGGGGGGGAAACTCGGCAACAGCAAAAAAACTAAAACAAAACGGGCAGTTGGACGGATAGTGTGACGACTTGTGATGAATCCGACCAGGTATGTACTGACGCGATCCCACTCACCAATGTCTCGCCCTTCATAGATGCTCCAGAACGCGCCTGTCTTAGCATTGCTATCCGGAGACACGGTCGTGTAATCAAATTGCGCAATGGCAATGCCCGCGGCCAGGTACGGCTGGTTCGACATTCCGCCAATGTTGATGACCACCGGCGCCGGGTTGGACGCGGACGCCCCCGCTGGCAGTGTCACCGTCGCCTTGAAGCTGCCCTTCTTGCCCTCCGCCCCCGTCACGGTGATGCTCAGCGTGTTCCCGCTCCGTGTCGCCTCAACGGTTTCCTGGGCCGGGTCCGGGTAGTAGCCAAACTGGTACTCCTGCAACAACTGCACAATCTCAGGCTGCCGGCACTGATACCACTCCTCGGGCGTCTGCACGCGGCCCTCGCCTTTACCGGCCATCACATCGGCCGGATTATCCGGCGTGGTGTACCACAGCGGCAAAAAGGGGTCCGGTAACGAGGACTGACGTGGGAGCTGCTCCCAAGTCGGGTAAGGCGACGGAAGAGGGGCGCACTCGATAGCACTACCGTTGCCGTCCTGTCCGGACCGCAGAGACGCAAGCGCGGGCACGGCCACGGCAGCTGTCGCAGGAAGAGCGGCCACAATGCCGCTGGCGATCGCTACCGCGACGCTGGGACGGCTGATCAGTGTCATATTTTGGTGATCCCTCCTGGGCAAAGCGGGTTTTACTGTGTCCCTAGTGAGCAAGTTTCGTAACAGTAAACAAGTGTCAACGAACGTTGATGTGGACCTGGGAATGATTCACCTGATTCTGCTCTCGCACGGGGGATGGCGTCTGTCTCACACTCCGCCGGAAACGCCCATATCCACGGAAAGGGCCGTGAGGACTCCGAGGAGTTGGTATATCATCATCTTCTTCACCACCTGACCCCCCCTCAGATCATCAGGTCCCGCCCGGCCGGTATGGGGCTGGCGCCGTGGCGTGAAATAAACCTCCGAAAAACGCAACCTTAACATTTCCCGTCGCCCGGCTCGCTGGAGCGCCGCGGGTGGGATTTGCAAAGTGAGATCGTGTGGGGTTCGTTGTTATTAGCCATATTAGATCGGCACGCTAACAATTGCCGCCGGCAATGAATTCAATAAGGCTTCGGAAGTAATTCCGAGTCTGCTCCGAGCCATGTATTGTATGTTTTGTGAAGACAACCAGAGTCAGAAAATCTAAGCCAGTCACGGATTTATCGCTTGTTCCGCTCGTCGAATGTTGTAGGTCCATTTATGGCTTGGGTTAAGCGGAGGCTCAATTCGGCCGAAAAAGAGTAGGCGCGGGGGGACCGTTGAATCTCCGGTAGTTGGTTTGTCTTTGTCTTGCGCGTCAACACGCCATGTGGTCCAATATGCTTATTATATTTTAGAGTTCAGTAATCAACAAGCCTCCTTTAGCGTTGCAAATCCCCCGCGATGCCCGCCCCACTCCAGAGGAAAAGCAATACACGAGATACGCCATGATCTCAATGGACGTTCAATTCGATGGGGCCCTGGTTCTTCTCACCCCCGTTCGAAGGAGAGAGGGTTGGGCTGCATACCCTTTTCATTTTTGAGTCGTCATTAGTGTAGTTACTAGTTGTGTAATTCGAACTTGAGAAAATCAAATTGGACCAGTGCCTTCTTGGCAGCTCCGTGATCATTCCTCGATTGTTCCAGCGGGAACAACTGCAGCAGGCGATTGTGTCCCTTGGACTAAACGATTGAGGGCCGTGTTAGAAAACGTAGCAACCAACGGTAGAATGACTGTCAGACCTCGTCCTATATTGTCATCACTGAATGCCGCTAAGAGAAAGTTGTCTTTTCCCTCCAAAATGTGCTCGCCCTAGGTCCGTACAATATTGCTAAAATCAGAAATGCACGTCGGCCAAGCCAAACCCAACATGGGAGTTCATTAGTTTGAGGAGTGCAGAGTCGAATGGACTAATGGAGGCTAGACTGATCGCCAGGTACCTAAACTAGTGCAGAAATATTCTGAAGCCATTTTATGCGTGCACTTGGTGTCCATGACTTGACATGATGCAATCCCATACCCGAAGAATACTAGGGCAAATAGTGCAATGTCTGGGAGTTAGTCAACTAATTACTACACTAGTGTACCCGTACACGTGTAGTGTGCCATTGAGTGCCTGTCGGGGCGTTGCGTCTCGACACACATTCCTCTTTTCGATGGCCAGGCACGGATCCGTACCTGATGCTGTGTCATGTCGTTTTCGTAGAGCATTGGTACCCGAAAGACTCGGACAGTTAACGTCGGACAACCGCCCGTTTAAACGAAGTGTGACAGGGTTACACGCAGTCGGAAAAGTCCATCCTTTTCTACAAGAAACACGAATCTATGGGCGTGCTTTGATGTTTTAACCTACACTTGGTCTCTTGCTGTTACATCAGTACGATAATTATCAGGGTGTGAACGGCAGATCGGTACCAGCGTTCTTGGTTTACTGAGTCAAGATTCCAATAAAGCTGAAGGTACCAATTTTGAGATGGCGGAATCGGGATCCTACGCAGTGTTGAAAAGAAAGCCCGAGAAAAAATACAAACAACTCAACTCCGATTATCCGGGCGGACTCCCGTTACGCACAAGGTCAAGCACCTGACGTAGTGCTCCAATATCCCCAGCTGATTATCAGCGGAAAGGAGCTCCCCGACATTTCACCCATTAACAACAAAGAGTCCCTCACGGAAAAAACCGCAGTGAAGGAAGGGAGGCCACTGTTCACTTGATGCATTGACTGCGAAAATGTAGTGAGAAAGATTTCGAATGATCGCCGACTTGCACTGGAAATTGCGTTGATGCGGCATATCAATCAAACTCAGATGGCGAGTTTGTCGGATTGTCCCTCGTCAGGTAGCTTATCCTTCCAATCTCAAAACGACTCCACAACCTTCGAGAGCATTGAGATGAAGGGACAAACATGGAGGGGAAATGACCACTCACTGCGGTTCATCGGACGCCGATGGATGTTGGTAGTTGCCCATGGATCCCGGCGCGAGAAGAAGATCAATTTCCTTAGGGCTGACAAGAAGAGAGCAAACAATTGCGGTATTGCTTGTCGCCACATCACAAGCTGGTGGGAGTTGTAAAGGTTGTTTGCGTGGGGGGCCTGGACCCGTCCAAGCCGAGTTGCTTGCGGGGAAACGCACAAGCTCGTGTCAAAAGCATCACGGGCTCACCAGAATGTGATCAGTGTTGGCGGCCATGAAGTACCTTTTGCAGGGCGCGGAGATTGTTAACGGTACTACTATGTATGTAACTCGATACGGGTCCCAAGTTTTGGACAATTATTGACGGATCTTTCGGGGTACATACAAAGCTGTAACTAGTTAGTGGTTACAAGCCAAAAGGCATTTGCGGCATTGCGCGTTTGAGGTTGGAAGGCACTGCAGGTGGGTGAGGGCCGAGGCTGGGTAATGTGTAACTTATTGCCTTTTCTTCAACGCAGAACCCGTCGTCACTTTCTGATCAAAATATTGCTTTCTCAACTTTCCCCGCGCCTTCCACTCAAAGGCGGCAGGCGCGTCCAATTCTGCAATTCCCCAATGGAGCACAGCAGAGGAGGGGGCAAAAGCGGCCAGGGCATGGAACCCGAGAGGGTCGCACCGGCGGCGTGTGGCTTGGTGGGAACCAATGGAACGGATGGCATGGTTGGAGTGAAAGACATCGGCGGGAGGGTAAGCCGGCGAGGTGGTTTGTGCCGACCGTCGGGCAGTGTGTGATCCCTCCCGCGTACGGTTTCCAGTTCCATGTTCTAGCCCTTGCGCCTGCCGTCCGCATCTGCACATCACCGACCGCCAGGGCGTGCCTTCCAGCTTCTCCGTTCCGGCTCGTTATTTTCCTGCCCACGCAGTGTTACATTTTCTCCCACAGCCTTTGTCTTTTTGGGGGGGTAACTATCGTTGTTAACTTGTTCCTTTCTGCCCCCATCCACGTAGTCGCCTCCCCCTCCACAACGACGTCACTCGTCCAAGGTTAACCAGAATAGAGTTGATATGTTTCAGACAACGTCCGCCTGGTCGGAGACGCTAAATATGCTGGTCATTTGGCCAAAAGAAAGGCCTCACAGGCAAAGCGAAAACAGGACGCATGGGATACCAGGACAGGGAAAAGGAAAACCTAGAAGAACCATCTTGGGTTGGGGAAGCTTTCCGGCAACCGAAACAGCGGCAAGCAACCCAAGCAGCCCAGGCCGATCGTGGAAAAATCTGGTTGCTCTCTTTCTTTTTTTTGTTCCAGCAGAAGCTCCGGCTCCCTCAGCTCAACACTGTTCATTGGCCAGCCGCGACCGGCAGCCCTGGTACCGGTCTGCCATCCTTGGCCTTGGCGGGTTAGTGTGTGGAGGAAACGGCAGCCATCGAAGGGAGGATGACAGACAAGAGAGCAAAGTCGTTGGGCCCATTCGAGGCGTTTTCCATCATTTTCCCTCACTCAGACGCTGGAGAATGTGGAAGATGAGTTATCACTGATCGCTCACATACGAGCCGGGCACAGTAACCATCCCGAGGCCACTAACTCTCGTTGCAACAACATATTTTCAAGGGCAATCAAGCGATTTCGGTCCCTAAACACGATCCAAGATGCAGATCTCATCCTCCCTCTTGGGACGGTCTGGCCGTTCCTGGCTTATGGGGCATCGCCGGACAACCCCTTTCATGGAGCCCACTTGAGAAACCCCGGAAGCCCACCCAAGCACCAGGCCGGAGAAAGCGAGTGTTCTGACGGCCAGTGACGAGCACCGATGGAGGCATTTCTTTGCGTCGGACACGGGTGTGCCACGGAAACACTGCAGACCCACCGCCTGATGATTCAGTGCTGCCCCTGTGATAATAGGGATCGACAGAAGGTGCAGTGTGCAAGCATGGCAAGCAAGGGGGAGAGTTGATTCGCCCATGCCACGCCTGGTTGCATCCCGGTGCAGTCCCAGCTGCACTTTTTGCAGGTTGGACAAGGCAAGACGAGAATCCAACGACGCAATGATGCGATTTCGTCACCTGAAGAACATCGAAGCACGAAAATGGACAAGAGACAAAAGAAACAAAAGGTCAGAAAATGATATCGGCATTCCGTCCACGCGATGGAGTTTCCGGGCACCAAATGCCGCAGAAATCCTCCCCTCTCGCCCCGACAGGCGTCGGAAGCGCCAAACATGATCCCGGCACGTGGATTCGGATCCTCTTTTATCGGTGTGGATTTTGAAGGGGGCCGTGGAGTACCCCTCGGGATCGACCGAAAACCACCCGAACCTTTCTCACCAGCGGCCCCATTTGCCCCCGCGGGCGCCAAGTTCCCGCCCGGGGAGGATGGGTGGAGTGGGTCGTTGATCACTTTCTCACCCCACTTGTCCTCGATTCAGGAGAATCAACATCTGAATCACAAGACTCTTGAGAAGAAGAAGGCGATGGGAGGACGAAGACGTCGAGATCCGAGCCATTCTTGGGCTAAAATGTGCATTTCGTTTTTTGCGTGGCCGCACCCTGCAGGACTTGCCATGCAGTTGTCCCAAGTGATTTGGTTCGTTGCGGAACTGCGCGAGTACTTCGTCGTACCCACACCATGTTCCCTCTCTTCGGGTATCTCGTCTGTCGTCAATCCCCTCGAGAGCCGAGGGATTCGGTGGTATGTTGGCAATCGGTGGGTTGTGACGACGGCTGTGTCACCATTGGATCGCTGGGTCTGCAGCCTTTCACAGCGGTCACAGATCGGGAGTACCACCATACGGCATCCCGATGTCACCTTGACGGGCCTTGCCAGATGGATCCCGCCCTTGATTTCCCGCCCCGGCGCCTGCGACCGGGATCTCTGGCTCTCGCAAGCGGGCCCCGGTCAGTGGCTCGTCCGTCAGTCGCTCGAGCCTCGCGTTCCTCTGGGCAGCATATCATTGTCGCCCCATGTGCGCTCCAGGCTCAGCCAGCCTTTGCTGGTGTGGCCTGCCTGTGTGGCCTGCCCCATGTTGTCTCTCTCCCTGTGTCTGTCTCCGCCGTAGAGTAAAGGGTCTGCAGTCTTGGCCAAGCCAAGGGCGGGTCTTCTGCTCACTCGTCCCCCCCCTCCCTAGTTCCCATATCCATGCCGAACGAGGTACACATGCATGGGAGTGGATGCGGCGTGGGTTGTTGCGTGCGTGCTGGAGCTAACTCGCAAAACGGTAACTCCTGTTAGTGGTTAGTCCATCGGCGGCGTTCCCACGAGCCGGGAAGGAGAGGGAGATACATATTGCTCACCCTGCCCAACAACCCCCGTCCGAGTTGAAAACCCATCTCGTCGTCTCTTTTCCCACTCCCTCGGTTCGACGAGTATCCAGAAGCAAGCCACCGTCGTCGGAACACACCCCGCCAAAGCCGGTCTCCCCTCAACATACCAACCCTCGAGAGTAAGAGAGAAAGCACAGCAATGTTCTTGCCTCGAGGCGAACACGGGGCCACCGCCGCTGTGGCGGGCTCTGAGTTCGGTACCAGGCCCGACACCAAGCCGGAGGCCCGGACCGATGCCGTCGGCATCTGGTGGCTCACTTTCGCCTGCGTTTGGACAGTCCTCCTCGCCTGCGGCATGACATTCCTTTACAAAAAACGAGACACACCAACACTCCGCCTACGCAGTCTTTCGCTTACCTTCGCCGGCGTAATCCTCCTCCACCTGTACTGGCTCTCCGTCCAGATCGCCTACACCATCGGCCCGTTGGCCCCCGAAGTCGCCGAATTCTGGATCATGAGCATCTGGTACCCCTTCGGCATCGCCCTCTTCCAGGCCGGCAACAGCCAGTTCCTACACATCGCCAAGGCCCAGAGCCGTTTCGCCCGGCCCCCGAGTCAGATGAGAACCCGCTACGATGAGAAGCGTCCCGCCCAAAAGCAGAGCCTCTTTGAGCGCATCCGAGACATGGACTATTCCAAGCGCATGTTCATGTTTGTCACGATGGGCATGGGGGTTCAGGTGCGAATTCCATTTCTGTGTTTCCCTTATCGCACGGTGGAAGGCTAGGAATCCGTGGGCGGCACCGATGCGCTGGGCGGTTTCTTGCCTGGGGGGTTCCGTCACCGTCATCTGGCTAACAAGACGCGTGATTTAGCTGCTCGTGGTCGTCATTATCTACATGATTTCACGCAAGTTTCACTCTGATTTCGGTATTCCTGGCACTGAAGTGACGGGGAGCACTCCGCTTGAGATTGCCATGCAACAGGGCCGGGGTTGGGAATGGTACGTTGAGTTGCTTCTTCCCTTGGTTGTTCCAGCCACGCTAGCCCCTAGCTTCTCGAAGAACGCATTGCGGCTAACTCCATGCTTTTGCTGTTTCTTGTTAGGTGGCCCTCGATCGTGTGGCAATTCATCTGGGCTTGGATCGTTGCGCCCATCATTCTCTGGCGCTCTCGTGGCATTCATGACACACACGGCTGGCAGAAGCAGACCATTGCCTGCTGCATTGCTGGGTGAGTACTCTTTTTTGGTTTCATTATTGGGAGGAGGTATTTCGACACAGTCCTGCGTACTAACAATGGTTGGCAGTCTCCCGGCGGCGCCTATGTGGCTTATTGCTATCTACGCCCCTGGCATGGCCCCCGTCAACCAATACTTCATCCCGCCTCAATGGTAAGTCCCAGTCCCTCCGACCCGCTCGGCACCTCCCGCGTCCAATTTATCGTGGCTTACACCTCGTTCAGGATCGCCCTTTCGATCTTTGTGATTGAGATTTGCACGGTGTTCGTCCCTTGCTGGCAGGTCCGGAAGCACCAGGCACTCCGCCAGGAGACCCTCGAGTCGATCGCGAACTGGGAGTCCAAGAAGCAGTTCGGTACCAAGACGGAGACCTCGAGCGACAAGAGCGCCCCGCCGTTGAGCCCGACGTCCACAAAGGTTGGCGACTACAGCGCTTTTGACTCGTGGAAGAAGCTGGCGCACCTTGAGTCCGGTAACAACAGCCAGAGCAACCTGAGCAATGGCCCCGACGAGAGTGTGCTCACCATGGCTGCCCTGGAGAAGGTCCTAGACAAGAACCCGGAACCCCTCCGTCAGTTCTCCGCGCGCCGTGACTTCTCCGGTGAGAACATCGCTTTCTTGACTGCCGTCTCCGAATGGAAGGCCGCTCTGCCCGCCGACTTCGCACACGATCGGTTCACCGCCAGCGAGGCAGGAGTCCGTGAGCAGTTCACCCGTGCTCTTCGCATCTACACCGAGTTCATCTCCCCTCGCGACGCCGAGTTCCCTATCAACATCGCTTGGACCGACCTGCGTAAGCTGCAGGGTATCTTCGAGCGTGCCGCGCGCAGCGTTGCTGCGTCCGGTCCGTCGAACTCCGCAACCCCCTTCGACGACAACGCGACTCTCGCTCCGCCCGCAACTGGGCGTGCGCCTCCCTCGCGCGACTCCGAGGTCCACATCCTCGGCGGCCACTCCGACCACCACCAGTCGACCCCGACCCTCCACTCGCAAAACCAACCCACCCACCTCCGCAAGTCCTCCAACACCACGTCCATCCCCTTGTCCGTCAAGTTCGCCCACCCAGACCCGCTCGACCCGCAGTCCGCCCAGGCCCAGGCCGCCAATGCCTTGCCCATCTACACCGGTGACATCCCTGAAGGGTTCGATGCCGCCGTGTTTGATGCCGCCCAGGCGAGTATCAAGTACCTGGTCCTGACCAACACATGGCCCAAGTACGTGCGGGAGAGGCGCAACTCGGACGGCAACTCGTCGACGTCCGGTACCAGCCGATCCTCGTCTCGGTCGTCGCGTGGGTCGCGCACGGCACGGAGTGACGACGGGGCCGAGAGCTCGGTTGGTGGGACAAGTGTTGGGAGCAAGATGAGCTTGAAGGGTGCGTTGGGATTCCTGAAGGGGTCGATTAACTAACGGCACCCCGGCTATCGAACGCCTCTCTTTTGGATCTCCTTTTGAAACCTTTCCGGTTACTCCTGACGTCTTTTAACAATTCGCTTCTTCGGTGCCGATAAGATCGGATCTTGGTGTAACCTCCTTTTTTTTGAACCTCCCTCTCTTTGCCTTTGGGCATTTTTTCTTTCCTTTTCCACCACCGACGCGGTTTTTATTCGTGTCCTCACGGAAATTGGATGAAGCATGCGCTCCCCCACTGCCGGACAACCCAACGTCCGTTTCATTCCCTCGAAGCTTTCTTTTTCCTTTCACCACTTGTCTACCTACACAGAATGTTTATCCCTTCCTACGGGACCCCTTACCAACAACCACAACATACACACATACCTTCAATCGCCGGCAACAAAGAATTTATGCCACAAAAAACCCTTTGTTCCGGCCTGGCCACGTAAGATAATGGGAGGAAGCGATGTGTTTTTTCTTGGGCTGTTTTTGTTTTTCCTATTTCATGCTGATGTCTTACTCGCTATCTTGACCACAGACCACATGTGGCATTTATTATTCGTCAAAAGAGGTTGGGAGGTCAAATGTGTTTCTTGGAATGATGAAACCGGTCCGGGTTTCTCGGGGGTTAAAAACGGCTTGGATGTATTTTCCATTGTTCATGTCTTTCCGTCGCAGTTTTCTCTTTTCGGCTCTCGTATTATACCCCATCCGTGTACACTATCAAATCGAACGATCATAGTTGTAGTCCTAATATCTCTTTTTTGTTGCACACATTTGCCCATATGGTTTGTTGCCCTTTTTTTCTCTTTGTGAATGGATGGATGGGTTTGGTTTTAATTGATTTTAGGGAGATATCCACCCGTCCGAGCCATCCCATCTGCCGGGCCCGTTCATCGCTGGTTACACAAGATCGACGGGACATCCACCTCCACGGGAACACGCGGGACGGAATAGTTCGTCAAACGGAAACATGCCCACCTTTTTTCGGTTTCACACCCGCGTTTTCACCTCGCGTTTCAACTAATCAGAATACCACCACACCACCTCGCGGGATGTTTCCGGGTCCGCTCCACTCCATGACAGCGCTTGTCGAGTCTGTCAAAGCTTCCTTTTTTGGACACTGTGTTCGCCGCGAGTCATCGCCATGATGTGCCCAGCGATCGGAATTTGGTATCTTGACTCAGATGACATTTCTAATATATCGAACCCACAAGATCACTCCCCATCTCCCCGTTCCTCCCGCATGGTTCGCCCGCCGCTGGTGCTCGGGATCCACGAATCCGTAATTAAAAGATCGGCAGGTACCCGGTCAAACGACGCGAAAAAGGGGGGAACCAAGGCTCCTACCTTCCCCACGACAAACCCCACCTAGGTATCGAGTGTAGTAACCCACTCGGGAAGGTTGATGGTGCGATCTTAAGTCCCCCCTAGAATCCAGAATCCGAGACCCAAAAAAGACATATTTTTTACTGAGTGAAGTTTCCGCAATCCATCCTCGCTCCGGCGCGGCGACTGTTACTTTTCCTTGGCCAAGCTTGGAGTGAGACAAAAGCCTAAAGGCGGGCCTCACATGACAAAAAGGAGATCGGTATCTGCAAGATTGCAAATTGGGGGTCAGCAAATATACCTTCTTACGGCGGTCAAAGCTCGGAAGAACAGGCTGGAGAAGCAACTGGGAAGATTGGCAAAAGCGGAACAGCTCGGTGGGGGGGGGAGGGAGACGGGGACAAGAGTGGGAACGTGAAAACTTTGGGGAAGAGAGAGGGAAAAGGAAAAGGGGTCAAGCCGCTGAGGAAGAAAAAAACATACCAAGTGGATGGCTGCACGACAGCTGGGGCTTTTGAGTGTACTTGGTCTCGAGCACGTCACGGATGCTGTTGAGCAACTGGACGTAGCTCTGCTTGGGGTTCTGCGAGAGGGCAGTCACGAAGGCCCACGACATAGCACCCGTGGCCTTGGACGCAACCGTTGCATCGGCTCTGTGGAATGTGAGTAAGTCTTTCACCACCGGCCCCTGGGTGGAGTTTTGGGGGAGGTCTTGACAAGTTAATGATCTGGGTGTAGGGGTAAACGTACGAAGTCTGGTCGTCCTTGCTCCCACTCCACATCACGACGTCGGCGGGAGAGGTCTTGGTGCGCTTGGTGCGCTCATACGCATCGTTCCCGCGCATAGCCGACTTGGCTAACCCGAAAACAGTGCTCGCAACGCTGCCGATGTCACCGCGAGCGTAGTGGCCGACGGCCTCGAGCAAGCCCTGGCCGGCTTCCTTGGCAAGGTTGGGCTCCTTGAGCACGCCCTTAGTGCTGTACAGGTACGGTAGGTCGAGGACGGATCCCGAGTGGCAGCTGTCGAAGATGGCGGTCAAGCGCACGCCGGGTTGCAGGGGGCGCACGACGAGCTCGTGGATCTGGTCATCGACGATGTGGCCGGCCTGCTTGTGATCGACGGGGTAGATAACTTCGTCATTGCCGTCCTCTTCGTCGCCGTCGAGGTCTTGGGTCTGGCCACCGTGGCCCGAGTAGTGTAGGAAGAGCGCGTCGTTGGGCTGGGCGCCGTTGACGAGCCACTGCATGGCACGGATGATGTTGGCCTTAGTGGGGTGCATGACGGGGTCCGCCTGGTCGTCGGTCAGGGTCACCATGTCCTCGCGGCGGTAGCCGTGGTGCTCCATTAAGAACCTGGACAGGTTCTTGACATCATTGATGCAGCCGCGCAGCTCGCCGGTCTGACCAAAGTAGTTGATGCCGATTAGCAGGGCCCGGCGGCGACCGGTACAGGCGGAGTACTGAAAGGTATAACCCTGGGGCGCGCCGTGGCCGAACGCCTGGGTGCCCGAGGGTGGGGCCGGGGCCGCGCGATTCGGGGCCGATCCGCCGTAGCCAGGGCCGTGGTTGATCGGGTAGCCGTAGGCGTCGTAGCCCTGCGGCGGAGGGCCGGAGGGGCGCTGGTGTTGCTGCTGGTGGTACTGCGGCTGTTGGTAAGACTGATGATGCTGGGGCTGGGCGTACTGCTGTTGCGGGGGCGGGCCGCCGTGATGGCCGTAACCCTGGTGCTGCGGGGGACCGTATCCATACTGCTGCTGCTGCGGCGGCGGTTGGCCGTAGCCGTATTGTTGCTGAGGGGGAGGCTGGCCGTAACCCCCGCCTCCGTAGGGAGCAGGCGGCTGGCCGTGATGCCCTCCCGAGCCTCCGTAGCCTTGTCCAGGGTATCCGGACATGGTGTAACGTTCGGTCGGTGTCGCGACAATGTAGTGGGGTTGGGAAATGGGAGCTGGCGGGGAAATGAGAATACCCGAAACCGGCGATGAAGATGGGCGCTTTGGAGTGTTTTTGCGGGTTTGGTGGGGGAAAGTGAAAAGGAGTTTTTGGTGTTTTAAGTTTTGAAGTGAGAGGGTAGGTGCAAAGGACGTTGGTCACAGGTTCCTTCTGTGCCTCTTCCAACTTTCTTTGCCTCAGTCATTCAGCCCTCGCACGGGTAACCTGGCAACGCATGGAAGGCACGGAGCCCGGACGGCGCCTGGCCGTGGTGGGGAAGTTGCAGCTGAGGGGTCGTGGCATTCAGACGAATTACAGCCAAGAACGCCTGCCCGATGCTGTGTGGGTGCTGCCGTGCTCACCGTGGCAGGCCTTAGGGGACCTCCTTCGTACTTCTATCCAGTTTCGCTGCTGGCGCGGGGTCTTTTGTGGATTCCGACTTCCTTCATTAGAAAAAATACTCCATTCGGGAGACAAGCACAACGGAACACCGTTCTTTTTTTCTCACAAGTGTCACGCTTGGCTCAATGACTGCATGACTTGGCTGCATTGCCAAACCGACAAAGAAAAGAGGCCGCCGACGGGACCCAGGACGGTTTTCTTCCCATGTCATTTGGCGCGCGCGACATGACTGGTCTTTGTTCAACCCGGCCGCGGGGCCGAGGCGCCCAGGGTCGTTGCGAGGATTCGTTGTGCATGCGCGCGCGCGGCTTGGGGCTGCATGGTGGGGTTGACGATGAGGGGTCAGGTTGCGTGGTCGGCTTTGTGCTTGCATCAGAAACCCCTCTGGTTTGACGATTAAACGGCTACTCGCCGGAGGGAGCCAACAGGCATTACAACGGCCTGCCGCAGGCGCGTGAATAGGCGAAAGCAACCATAAAAGTTCCCAGGGCTGAACGGATCCCGGGCCGCTCCCGCACATGGGCTTTCCAGTTTCCACTCCTCGTGTTTATTCCACGCTCCTGCTTTTCTTTTCTTTTAATACTTCCAAGCTGCCATCAACTTACGGCCCCAAGTCTGCACAAGTTCAGCGCTCCAAAGGGCTACCTCAGGTCGAGGCAATATCACCAGCATGGCTTTCTTCAAAAAGTACGCCGACGGTCTCGTCGACGATATCGGCCGCCTGGGTCTGGGCGACAAGGACAGGAATGAGCGCAAAGACGATAACCAGTATGCATCTAGCCGCGACGGCTACGGTGGCCAGAATCCGCCCCAGCAGTACCCTCCCCAGGGACAGTATCCTCCTCAACAATACTCCCATCAAGAGTACCCTCCCCAAGGAGGTGGAGGATACGGTCAGCAGAGTCAGCAGCCCTACTCTCCTCCCCCGGGATCGTACCAGTCTCCGCCGCCGACGCACGGCGAGTATCGCCCCCCACCGCAAGAGCAGCAATACCCGCCGCAGCCTCCTCCCCCGGGTTCTCGGCCGCCTCCTCCATACACCCCGCCAGCCGATAAGCCCCCTCTTTCCTCGGGCTGGACTCCTCGCTGGGATGAGGAGTATCAGCGCTGGTACTGTACGTACAGGGATCGCAATGGAGGTTGAAAGTTAACTGGTTTCACACACTGACGCGCTCCCACAGATGTAGAGGATGCTACAAACCACACCCAATGGCACGCGCCCGGCACCCCGCATCCCTCCTCGTCTGGGGATGAGAGTCGTGGGCACGGGACACCGGGCGGCTACTTCCCTCCTACCGGCGGCGACCACGGCTCCTCGCATGGTTTCGCTTCCCCCAGTCACGGAGGCGGTGACCACTACGGTGCTCATGCGCCCCAGGGCTACGGCGGGGGTAGCTACGACGAGTCGGGACGTGGCGAGAAGCACAAGGAGAAGAAGGGCCATGGTGGCTTGCTCCTGGGCGCTGCGGGCGGTTTGGCCGTAGGCGCCGTCGCTGGTGCTGTTGTCGCTCACCGCCTTAGTATGTTCTTTCATTCCCTAGACCCCCTACTGCTTAAACCCGAGAAAAAAAAAGACAAAGAAGACAAAAAGGAAGAAAAACTTGACCTTCTCTGACGCGGCATACTTTGTCCACTTACAGACGACGACTCGTCCTCAGACGACGAATACCACGGGGGGGGCCACTCTAGCTATGGGGCCGCGGCCGCCGTTGCTTCCCATCCCTCGACTACCGTGACCAACAACTATTACTACGATGAGTCTTCCGCCCCACCTCCTGTCCCGCCGCAGGACTTTGGGGGCGGCGGCTACGGCGGTAGTGGCGGGTACGGTGGCCCTGAGCCGGGTGTACTTCCGACGCACGATGCATACGGCAATGAGATCGATAGCAGTGATCGCGAGTCGCTGAAAGAGGCCCGTGATGATTATGAGGAGGCACTCGAGGAGGCGGCGAGTTCGTCGGCGAGCAGTAGCGAGCGAGAGGAACTTGAGGAGGCGCGCGAGGAGTACGAAGAGGAGTATGAGGAGGCGTATTATGATGAGTAGATGGACTGGGTGTGGTTGGTGCGCGCGCGTTGAGCAGAGGACGTTTATGATAGAGATGTCATTTGAGAAATTGAATTTTAGAAGTAGGTTGTAGTTCCGGTGAGTGCGGTTGACTCCAGTAGAAAAGAAGTTGTTTCGGCCCTCGGGGGATAATTGAGTTGTCACGGGGGCCGCCAGCTGGAATATAATGTATGACATCGTCGTTCGACTCGTTCCCCTCTTCTCGGCAACAGTATCCGAAATTCAATCACGGCCCGATTGACGATTCCCACAAAACCCTACATAGTGTAGTAATTCCTGCATCCTGTCAAACATGTCAAGAAGCATCGGATTGTCAAAATCACTAAACGTTGGTCTTTCATCACAGGGGGTGCTTCCCCGGATATCCGGACATGAAAATAGCCGCACTACCAATTATTGCAACTGGTGGACGACCATCCAAGTGGGCCTCCAGCTGCTCAACAAGCTTAGCCTAGATTCTGTCCACAGCTTGGCCGAGCTTGCCTCGCCTTCCAGCCTCACTAGAAAGCTTGCTTCCGGCCACCACCAACGCTTGCTGGCCGGAACACCACACTTCCGGGCTGGGTGGCGCCAAGGCAAACGACCGCTTCGGGAAGGGAGTGGCAGGCTGAGGAGTGAATGCTCCGTAATATGGTCACTTCTACTCGTTCCCCGTATGGAGGATGACGACCAACTTCCATCAACCAGTTGGTCATCCAGTACCATCGTGGCTCCTTCGTCCCAAAGCGGAACGGGTTCACGGAAGCGTGAAGTTAACTCCGATGGTAATTGGTGTTTTCGGTTTCGGGTACGACCTTACTTCGAAATCACCGGCTCACCAGGCACGGCCTCCAGGGATTGCTCACCATCACGATGGAGCTATGATGTCGCTTTTGGGGGCGTTGAGGGGCCGTATGCAAGGACGAAATGTCAAACAGCGAGCCCGACCGTCGACGCTAGGAGTCGGATGTGAACTGTTCCGTCTTCCAGGAAATTGGGAATTGTTGCGCTGGCCTAGACTGTGACATTGGATTCATTGTGTGTATCCACGAGAGTTCCAATGACGAGACCGCGATGGATCATGGTGGCCCTTGATGAGTGATGATGAAAGTTGTTGAGGGGATCGGGAATAACTCCAACGCCCGAGGAACTAGCATGTTGGACTAATGGCCACAGGGGGTGGAAGACCGAATGAAGAATGGATGTGATGGCCACAAGAATTCAACGGATTCAGTGTAGTCGTATATAATTGTGGTGCTCTCCTAATTAGCAGACGCCCCTTGGCTGATCTGAGTCCCCCATCTGACTGTGCTTTCGACTCGTCGACACGAGTCTTCTCAACCATCATGCGTTTTGTTCAAGTTATTCCCATCTTGGCCACCCTGGGAGGTGTAACCGCCCAGAGGCCTAAAGACACACCTATTTGCGACTACTACACCACTGCCCTGTTCAAGAACAATACGGCGGAAAACCAGTACACCCTCTTGACTGCTCTTGTCAACACTGTTGTCATTGGCAACTGTAAGTTTCAACTTTTGACTTCCTTTTTCTTATTAGGTAGTTTCGAGTCTAATCAACCACCACAATTCTCAGACACCCAGCCAAATGTCGGCGTCTCCGTCCCCGGTATCCTCGCCAAAGGCACCTTCGATGGTACCGAGGTGAACCTTCTGCCGTACTTTGACGGCACCCGCAAGAGCACCAACCGCGGCGGTGACAAGGGCGTTTCGGTCAACTTTCTCGACGGAGGGGGTGCAGAGCCTCTGAAGAAAAACAAGCCTGCTGATGATGAGAAGTCTCATCAATAGTAAGTTCCCCAAGTGTCTAATGATTCGTGAACTTCATCACTATTTCAATGACTAACCTCAGCGCCCACCCTCGGGCCTTCAGTTTCCTCCTAACCCATCTCTACCAATTCTTCGGCTCCCTCCTCGGCTGCACCCAACAAGGCATGCCCGGATTCGACTCCTACACGGGCGCCGCCTCCATGTTCCAAGTTCACCGCTTCATGGATCTTGGTCCAGCCGAGCTCGGCTATTTTGTCCAGCAGGTCGCGCTCGCAGCCTCGTCGTTTGGTGTCGCTGAGGACGACATCAAGGCCGTCGGTACGGCGCTCAACACGCTGTTTGGCATGCGCTGTGCCCCGCCGGCTACGGCAATCAAGAGTCAGGGGAACCAGCTGCAGGCGATTTGCGTGGACAAGAGCTGCCCCCTGGCGATGGATGCGATGTGTAGCAAGTATGACAATCCGGACAACGGTGGTGGTACGGGCTCGTCGGCTTCGTCAATGAGTATGAGTATGACCGTGGCGCCGACGGGGACGACGGTGGCTCCTACTTCCACGGCAGCTACGGCCACGGACTCGGTGTCGACTGGCGGTGCTGCCGCGACAGGGTTGGGGCTTTCGGGCGTCGCGGCCTTGGGCTTTGCCGCGTTGTTGTTGTGATTGTCATCCATAACCCCAGTATACCTACTCTTTGAGATCCTATGGGGGCGGTTTTGGATACCCCCATTGTACATTAATTACACATCCTAAAAACTTGCAAATCAAAACTGTGTCATTTGAACGTTACTACAAGCAAGGGACCGGGCAAGATATGAGTTAATATATGGCTTCGGGACCGGGCTTCCCGTTTTACTGGACCCCAAATCGTGCGGTGACTTGGTTCCTTGTTTAGTGGTCCTGGTCTTACTCTAGGAGCAAGATACGGCGGCAACCATGTGTTAGAATCATCTGCGTCGTAAACTGAGGGACGTGTTGTCGGTAGATACCCGCCGGTCTGACTGCACCGGGGGGACCATTCGTGGCGCCACGAAACTTCCCACGCATAGCTCCTATCCCACAAGAAAGGTCTGGTACGACTTGTGCGAACAAGTTGCGGTGAAGGTCATTTTTGATTGTGGTGAGTTTGGTTTCATCCATCAAGACCTCTATATGGAGGCCCAGAACCTGCCCCAGGTTGACTGCCCAAAACCGGTTCGTGCAACGGCCGCGGTCCTCGCCGTGCAGCCTGGTTGCAGGCCTATGTACGAGAAACCGGAGACACTCTCGAGTCCCGGGCGATGACCGGTGGCGTCCGTCGCTGGGCCCAGGCGTATGGCGGCAGTTTGATGGGTAGATATGACCAGAAGGTGTGGCAGGCCCAGGGGAAACGGTCAACATAGATGACCCAGTCCGTCCAACTTGGGGTATTTGTTCCTCCACGCAACAACGCAAACATCCCCAATTGATCCATGTTCCTGCAGCCCGCTCAAACCATTTTGTTCTGCCAAAATGAACGCCGTTATTCTCGTTTAACCATGCCCGGTCGACTTAACAATCCCACCAGAGCCCCCGTTGACCTCCGTGCTGTACTGGGGACGGGGCTATGCTGTTTGGTTATGCTTCGCCCTCTTAACGCCCCCCACGCTCGTCCCCGCCAATCCTCTCGAGTGCCTCTAACATAACAACCGAGTTACCGCGGATAACCACCATGCCAAGTCTCGCTTTCTCTCCGTTGTCCTTCTCCTCGACCGCGTCATCTAGTACAATGTTGAGGAAGACCTAGATCCCATGTGAGCTTTTGTCGTGTGTTTAAAAGAGTCAAACGTAGGATTGTTCGTACATCGTATCCACGGAGCACGCCAATGACTTTCCGGCTACCGTTGAGCTGGACAAACAGCCGCTTGTCGAGGTACTGGGAAGAGTCGGTCAGCGCAATCGGGCATACAACAGCGGATTGGGAACACCAACAAACCTTCTTGAGCTCCGGTTGGGCGGGTGCCATGTTTATGTACTGTGTGTTGTCGCGGGCCGAACTAGATGGGCTAGAAAGGCGTGTTGTTGGGCGTCGGCAACTACAAGTCTTGGGGTATTGACATGGAGTGGATGCACTGCGCATCAGAGGCACGCGCTTTGGACTGGGAAATCTGGGGGGCAGTGATGTCACGTGGAGGTCCGATAAGAGCGATAAGGCGCGCGAGGTTCGACTTGGCGAGCTCTACCGCGGCTTCGCAGCTTGACTTCAACTCTTTGTAAATATCTCAAGCCATTTGCGACTATCGGCTTGAATAATTTCCCACAATGAGCTCCTTTGCGGCAAAGCGGAAAGCCCGCGTTATTCAGACGTTCGACGACGACGGAAACGACCCAAACCCACAATCCACCACTAGCGACGAGGGGCAAAGCGACCGTAAGTTGTCTGCTACTATTTCGGCACAAGCCCTCCTCAATGGCCCTCCGTTGCTGATTCCGTCTCCACAAAAGAGCGAGCAAGCTGATGCGCTGCCGGCAGAATCAGCGCCCATAGGGCGGATCAGGTTTGGCCGCAACAAACCGGCCAAGTCATCAGCTCTACGCAAGAGCATTCACATCAATGACGAGCTAGAAGACGACCCAACTTCCGCGCCCGCCACATCAAGACGCGACAATGGAGAAGATCGCGGCGATGAGAATGAATCCGGAGCTCCAGTTGTCGTTCGGCCGACTTTCGGCCGCGCCGGCTCCTCGAAGGTGAAGAAGCGACCTGGGTCCACTCGACTTTCCTTTGGACCTGGCACGGCCACTACCGACGCAAACGAAGATAATGAGGACTCGGCCGGGGGAGGGGTCGTCAAGCCGTTTACGCCAAAGAAGCCCCTGGGCCAAAGGATACTGGGCAGCAATGCGCTTCGCAAGTCGGCCTCCCTGCAGAACTTGGCTGGGGACCTTCCCATGCGTTTCGGCGCGGAGGAGGAAGCGCCAAAATACAGCAAGGAATACCTCGAGGAGCTGCAAAGCTCAACACCGAACACACCGCAGAACCTAGCTTCTCTCCAGATCCGCGACGAAGACGAAATGGAACTGGACCAGGCCGAATTGGAAGGTGCCCTAGTCGTGCAGTCCACCGAGGTCGCCCTTCCACCAGCTCGCCAGGGCGCGCCGGCCAGCATCCTCACCGAAACCGAGATTCGGGAACGCAAAGAACGCAGAGCCCGTCTTGCCAAAGAAGCCGACTTTATTTCGTTTGACGACAATGGATCCGAAAACGATGAGGAACAAAGAGGAGGCGACCGAGGCGAGGGACGCCTGACGGTCAATTTTCCCACCAAGAAAAAAGAAACTCGGCTCATCGCCGAAGACGAAGATCTAGGTGAAGGGTATGACGAGTTTGTTTCCGACGGCCAGCTAGCCCTGGGCAAAAGAGCTGAACGCGACGCCGTCAAACGCCACCGGAAGGAAATGGCAGATCTAATTCAAGCTGCTGAAGACGGGTCGGACGCCGAGAGCGATGACAGCGAAGCCGAACGGCGGGCAGCATATGAGGCCGCACAACGGCGCGCGGGGATGGACGGGTTACACCGGCCGGATGAAGATTTAGACGCAAATGGGTCCAGCTTTGGGGCGGATGGAATTGTCATCCCCCGGATGAAGCCGCTTCCCAAGCTCAAGGAAGTCATGCAGCGTATGCGCGAGAATGTGCAGGGGCTTGAGGATGAAGTCAACCGGAAACAGACACGAATTCAGGGTCTGGAGAAGGAAAAGGAGGAGATTTTGGCGCGAGAGAAGGAGGTGCAAGAGATTCTGAACCAGGCCGGAGCCAAGTACCAGGCTGCCGTTGCGAGCGCGGGTGGTGGGCATATGGGCGATGTCGCGAAGGTGGCCATGACCACAACGACAGCCGCAGCCGCAGCTCCGGGGAATACACAGTCACCGCTGCCGGGTTTACCGCCAGGCCTGGCTGGGCATTTACCGGTCGAGCGGGGGTTGGAGAGTTTCGGGGCGACACCGACGCGTAGAGAGGATACAGAGGAGATGGCGTAATGTGTTTGATGGGGAGAGTAGCGCTGTTGATATGACATTGGAATTGTACAACAGTTTGGTGGCGGGCAAGTCCCGAGCATTGAACAAATAACCAAAGCACATTGCATTTGTGATCATGATACTAAGTCTAAACGCAAAATGATCGATCCAACACCGTATCTGCCATGCCGACGCCCTGAATACGTATGATACACCGCACAAAACTTCCATCGCACCACGACCCGCTCGTTCATATATCACAGATCACCCCTCTTCCTTTCTCACGTGAACTGATACACGCAAAGCTTGACGTAATGTAAAGAACAACCTAAAAGCACCCATCGATTTACCCTTCCTTCCCTCACATCCTCTCCCACTCTGTGACCTTCCTCTGACCGCTCAATTACTTCGAACGACTGACACCAGCACCAATCACGCCAGGCAACTTCTCCTCGCCGACATTAAATAGCAGGCTGATCGCAAATGTGACGGCACCGACAAGGAGAATCGTGAACCCGGCCAGTATCCAGAACTGCACGCTGACATCCTCCTTTTGACACATGTTGCCGCCCCAGTGCACTGTCTTGCGGCCTGGCGTGCGGGCACTGTCACCGCGGTCAATGACGGACGCCTTGCACGCGCACACGAAGCAGCTGGGACCGGTGCTGTCGCCCTCGTCGCGGTCGGTGAGGGGGGATGCGGCGCTGCTGCGGCGGGCGTACTTGTCAACGCACTCGCCGTGGCCGGAGCACGAGTTTGTTTCGGTGGTGCAGCGGCTTAGGGACGAGAAGCATTGCGGGATAGCCTTGGCGCGAGGCGCGGAAGAGGGTTTCTTCTCCTGGCGTTGTTGGTCCAGCTCCTGCGGCGCAGCAGTTGGGCCTGGGCGGGTGCTGTCGTCTTCCAGATCGGTGATGACCATCTCGGCGTCGCGACGACGGCGAAGGTCAGGGCTGGCCCCAGCGGCGGCGGAGCTCCAGTGGTTGAGCTTAGAAGAGCGGGTAGACTCGGGCATCGCGACGAGGAGGACTTCGAGATCGCCATCGGCGACGAACTTGTTGACCCGGGAGAGGTTGTCAAACAGCGAATCAAGTGTATCGGGAGACTATATTTTGAGGGTTTGCAGCGTTAGCACTACTGTTTCCCCAACCGGCCATGCGCGTTTCGGATTGGGGCAAGGGCCTTCTCTTACGGTTCGCAGGTCGTACTTGACGACTGAGGACGAGCCGGTCCAGCAGTCCGCCTCGAAGGGATTGATCGCGGCGGACAGCTCGCATTGCGGGGACGATGCGATGCCGAGGTTTTGGAACTGCGATATTAATTCCTTGTTGGCCGCGGCCGAAGGAGGGTCCGAGATCGTGAATGCTACATCCTGCCCCAGCTTCTCCCTGAGCTGGCTGGATTGTTTCGCGACAGCACCCTCTAGGATAACCACTAGCTGGGCTGGATCAGCGGCATGGCTAGAAGCTGTAAATAGCGGCGCGGGGGTCTTGCCGAATGCCGCAAGGTGGGCTACGGTAGCCTCGATGTCGACGGAGTTGGGAATGTCGCGGAGGTCGCTGCCGTATCGTTGCCTGGAGGTCTACCGGAGGGAATCATCGGTTAGTCTTGGAACGTGAATCACCGAATCAGGTAGAATCATGAGTGTGGTATATGGGAAGGGGGATGAGTTACCCGCTGGAGGAGAATATGGCGGGCGACTTCTTTGGGGATGCTCGGGGTCTCGGATGAGCTCGGCCGTGATGATTGTAGCACGAAGACGTCGGCGCTGCTCTGCTGGGTCGCGGCAGCTGCAAGCCCGGAGACGGCCGCCGTTGTGAGACCGACAGCGAGCCTCATTGTGTAGATTGATTGCCCAAATTCTCCGTTATGTGTTGCGGTCGAGCTCGATGATTGAGGGCGGGCTTGGTGGTCCAGTCGTTGGATGTTGTTTCGTCAATGTCGCGGCTTGTTCTGGCTCAGTTCCAGGTTGGTTGGCGGCCCACAGCTGGGTGGTTGGTGCCGGGATGTACATCCAGGCCGCGTGCATGTCCTGAATGGCCCGTGCGCTAGGCGAGAAGGAATGCTCTCTGCCCCACGCAGATCCGCTGCGCAGGCGTGAAATCGCGACTGGGGTCAACTTTCCAGTCGTTACAGATTACCCTTCCATCGATGGGCGATTCTGAAAGTCGACCCGACAATTTCCCAACCCTTCGACATCGGCCTCGACATTTTCTCCCCGCCATCCTCACCCACCACCACGACTGCCTCGTTCGACAGGTCCGTACCCCTTATTCGGTTTAACCACGATTCCCGCTCCTCGCTGCCGTCGATCATATTGAGGTGTGCAACGAGGCCCTCCGGCGCAACAGGGTCCGATTTTCGTCGTCAACCTCCGGTTTTCGCCCCCTTGACGGCGCGGATCCAAGACTCGTCGAAACCGACCGCACCCGTCCGCACCTAAACCACCCCTAACGCTCGCCATTCTTCCAAGCCGGTGTTCGCTGTGTTTTCGTATCCCTCTCGGCCGCCGCTTGGCGCGCCGAGGCCATCATCATCACCATGTCGCGTTCATTCTACCGCCCACTCCGTGGTCTATTGAGTTCCTCGAGCCGGATATTACATCGGCCAACCGGGCATAGTGTTCGGTTGGAAACTGTCAAAGTTAGCAAAAAGAACACTTTTTTTCGGACAACGTAAGAGTTACGCCCCACCTCGGGCGTTAAAAACCACCTGCTGATATCGAGTTGGATAGATTTACGCTGTTCAAAGTCTTTCTCGCCACAGATTTGGCATTCATTGTGTATCGTATGGGCCGCGATTACGATCCCGGGGAGGTGCAAGACAGGTCGGATTCCTTAGCCACCGTACCACTGCCTCTCACAACGAGGCAACTACCGACCGAACTGTATGATAAAAGGGGGCCGGAATGGAGCCAGTTCAAAAGGTTTGCCCAGGACCCTGAGGCTCAACGCAAGGTCCGGTGTAAGTTCGGCCGGTGTGCTCCGGGTTCCGATGTTCGCCGCTAACATGGAGTGTAGCTGACTTCTTCCGATATGCGTTTGATGCCATACGTGAAGCTCATGGGCCCTTGGATTCCACAGGGGGATGGCTGACTTTCGCCTACCCCCAACATGCGCCTCCCGTTTGGGTACGGACCTGGTAGGCCTCGTCTTGTCCCTTCCGTATCTCTCCCCTTATCTGTCCGCCTCTTCCGCCCCCCACTGCTTTTTTTTTTTGTTCCGGGGTTGGCGTTGCTGCCGCGGCTCTTGACTATATCGCTTCTTCACACTGTTTACTAGTACTGCTAACACAATGAGCAGCCTCCGTATTCCCAAAGACCGGCTCACCCTTGAATTGGTGACCATGCCCCACGAATCGTTGGAAATACTCACCGTCAGACGATTTCTGTGGCCCCGAGTCATCTTACAAAGTCACTGGGCCGCTGGGAAAGCGTTAGTTAAGCAGCGGGCCCGTGAGGCGGCAGAATATTTTGGCTTCGCTTCCGAGGAACGTGGAAGTTCGCAGAAACCCCCGTTTTCAAAGTCACCGCCGGGGCCGCCGACGCCCCCATTAGCAACAACTCCCGGGATGCAGAAACAGCTGCAACAAATGGGTCGGCCAACGACCCAAAAGCCCGAAGCAGTCAACAACCCCGGTGCCTCCGTATCTTCACCGGCGGCCGCGCCGGCGGCAGCCTCAGCAGGAAAACCAGCACCTATCCAAACGGGCCAGGACGCCGATAACGAGGAAGCGCGGAACGTGCTAAAAGAATTACCAATCTATATCGCCGCGTCCCAGTCATGGAAGGACTTGAGGGAAGCGTATCGAAAACGGCGACCGAGACTATTACCAATGCCCGCGCGCGGGTCGATCCGCGTCACCGGTGTCGTTGAGGCACGGGTGCAGAACCACTTCGCCGTATTCGATGTGGAGGCATTTTACCACCCGAAAACGTTGGTGCGAGATCCCTACTGCACCCGGATTTCTCTACGAACATCTCGACCTATCGCTTTGTGAGAGTTCATGGCGTGGACGGACAAGACGAATTCCGCGGGCCTAGTTTCATCGATAGTGGTCCGACAGCCGAAGTTTGGTCGCTTGGACCTAGAAATATGGGGGTGGTTGGAGACGTGACGACAGTCCGATGAAACAGCTGGCCGCTTTTCCATCTTTCTCCATCTTGCTGCATTTCATGCACTTTTTTCTTCGGCGCAAGCGCCTTGGTGAGCGGGACGGGATAAAGGATGGGTTACATGGTTTTTGTATATCCCGGCGAGCGGCCTAGAAATATCCATTGCCTTGAGTTCATTGCACCGGTGCATCGCGGAAAGTTCCATTCTTGCCTGCGGTCTCCTCCCCCCCCCCC
Source organism: Dichotomopilus funicola (assembly GCF_033296635.1). Taxonomy (NCBI): domain Eukaryota; kingdom Fungi; phylum Ascomycota; class Sordariomycetes; order Sordariales; family Chaetomiaceae; genus Dichotomopilus; species Dichotomopilus funicola. The sequence goes on from NW_026944049.1 coordinate 312,813, forward strand.
CCTTTTGAGTTTGGCTCGGGCCCCGCTTGCGCCCAGCCAGGACACTAGCTCACTAGCTTCCGTGGACCCGCTGTCCCGTCCATCGGGGCCGATCTTCGTTCGGCGGCCCGCGGCCGGTCTTCAAGGACGACACAACACAACACTGAATGACTAGCGTTCATCGCGCGACGGCCCTTTTCCGATGCACCATTACTACCATTGTGGCTCCTGGTCCGTCTTCTCCCGACTCGTCACCGAGACACCGACCAGTACCGGTCATACCCGCGACCCCGTGGCCCAGCCGCCGAGGTTGAACAGAGAAAGCACACGTAGGTAACCTAACTTACTTGCCGATGCACGCAATATGGAATTCTGTTTGTGCATGAGAAAACTCTTCTTGTTTTTTCACCGGTAGCGACCCCGTCCTGGTCCAGGTCCGAGAAATGAGCGATCCAGTTAGACTCGTGCCTGACGAAACGTTGGGCGGTGCAGGCCCACTCGATTACCGGCGAGAATGTGATAGCATTGAGATCCCCGGCTGACCGACAGTGTGGACATGAAGCGCCAAGGGTTGTAACTGATAAGGAGGTCATCGTGGTTGCGAATTCCGCCTGAGCCACCCCCCGATACCTCCGGGTTTCCGACCCGGCTGCCTTGGCACGGAGTGAGCCGACACCTCTCCCGCTGATCGGAACTTGGCCCCCTGTTGATCAGCGCATCGCGCCTGGGCACCACTCGGGAACAATGCGGCACAGCACTACAATCCCAGTCGTTTCACTCAATCTCAGTTGTGCGTTTGCCGCGTCGCTGGGTGGTCCGATTCCAGATCCGAGATGCCTATTTCCCAGTGTTTTATTGGTTGCTGGATCGTGGCTTGGCACAAGTGGTCAACGCTCTTATTCGAAGCTAGAAGTCGTTAGTTACCTTGTTGACCGCGCGGTCCGGCCCTTCGTCCAGAAAAAAAACAGAGAACATGAGGAAAGCCTCATTTCGAAGTAAAGAATACTTTCACCTACGCTCATAGTATCGGGAAGTTTATTGGTATCATTGGAAGTGCAATTCAGCGTGTAACTTGACCAGGCAATCAAAAGGTTTTAAACGCCCACGCGGAAGACGACATTCTTCTAGCAAAACTATGTTGTTTTGGAAAGGGAAGGAGGTACTCCGTCCTTGATGAGGCTCCACCAGGACCTACACCACTAAAATCACCCGGCCGCGTCATCCACTGTTTGGCATGGGTTTGTTTCCCGACCCCTTCCTAGGTTTTATCACCTACTCTTAACTCCCCACTCACAGGTGGTGGATAATGAAACAAGATGGGCCCAAAGCAGCTCCAGGCCCTTGCCCGGGCGTTGCTGAGCTTATTGTCTGCGCCAGTGCCAACACGTGTTGCCGTTTCGGGCTTTGAGCACGTCGGATCGCAACGAGGCCAGCAAGGTTGACCGGTTTAGCAGGGCAATGGCAGGGGGTTTTTCGAAACCGGGTAGCGAAGGGCGGGACGGAAAGCAAGCTGAACGATCAAGGATTAGATTTTTCCGGTGCCCCTGGTCCTGGGTTGGGTTCTAGTGTAGCTGAGCCGCCTGTCATTCGAAGGCCCCGTGGGATGTAAATATTGAGAGAACGCCGCCTCCCCCGCCCCCAGTCTCGGTGGCCCCCATAACATTTTACAAGTACCCTTCTTGGGAAGATCTAGAGCCGGTGCCAAGTGTCTCACGGCTTCCTATTTTTCGAAATGACGACTCAACCTCGAATCGACGAGCTTCCAGACCAGCCAGGACGCTTCACAACCACAGCAGACACGACGATGATGACACACGTAAACCGGCGGGCCGACGTGGCCGACGTCGAGGACGATGGAGCCGGTAAGCATGCCGTAGCTAAGGAGCAGAGTGTGGCTATGGCAACCCCGATCTCGTCCGCATCATCGTGGATGGAGCAGCCCGAGTCTGAGTCCGACCATGTCCGGGAAACAGAACAACAATCACCAAGGGGAGGGTTGCTAGGCCGGTTGCTGGCGCCTTTCTCGTCCTCCCGAAAGGAGCAAGGTGGCTTCGCCACTGCGACAGCGATCGCGAAGAGCTCCGAAACAGACCTGTCCTCGGACGACGAGAGGCCACCGACACCACCACTCCCACCAGCCGACAACAAGCCGGACGCCGGGCCCGACCCCCCATACCACGTGTTTACCACGCGGAAAAAATGGCAGATTGTGTACATTGTCTCGTTGGCGGGCTTGTTCTCACCGCTATCGAGTAACATTTACTTTCCTGCGCTGGGGGACATTGCCGAGGTGAGATACATCTTCTTGAATCCACGCAATGGGGGGACGGAGATAGGGCAACACGTGGAAGGCTAACCGGTTGGGTCTTATAATAGTACACCGAGACAAATATTGCCATGATCGCGCTGACCGTGACGGTCTACATGATTGTCCAGGGGTTGGCGCCGTCCTTTTGGGGTCCGTTGAGCGACACGCGCGGACGCAGGATCACCTTCATTGGCACCTTTGCCGTGTACCTGGCGGCGAACATCGCATTGGCGTTCAGCGATGACGAGTTTGAGATTCTCATGGCGTTTCGTGCGGTGCAAGCTGCAGGGAGTGCTGCGACAATTTCCGTTGGTGAGTCCAGAGTCTAGACTGTCTAGTCATAGTCTTGGATTGTTTTTCTCCTCGTCGTCTTGAACCAATGAGGTGTAGATTGTTAACTGATCGTCATCTAGGCGCTGGCGTCATTGGCGACATCACAACCGCAAAGGAACGCGGTGGATTCATGGGCAGCTTTGGTGGCAGTAAGTCAAAAAACAAGCCCTAACTCCCCACCCCCCGGCATTCCATGCCATCAACTTAAGAATGTTGCCCAGGATGTAGCGTTACATCCGGGTACGCGAACCGTCCCGACCCGCGCAGCCAAAACTGACCGTTTCCACCACCCTCCCTAGTCCGCATGCTTGGCCAAGCCGTCGGCCCCGTCATTGGCGGGATCGTAACAGAATACTTTGGGTTCCACGCCATCTTCTGGCTACTCTTCATTCTGGGCGCGATTGCCTTGGCGCTGGTCGTCCTCTTCCTCCCCGAAACCCTGCGCCGGATCGCGGGCAACGGCACCATCCCGCTTCGGGGGATTAACCGGCCCTTCGTGTACCAGTCTCTCAAAAAGGACTGGACGGCCCTGCACCCGGACGACGACCCGAACGCCGAGCCCGAAAAGGCGCCCCAGATCACGCTTTCCTCTGTACTTTCCCCGCTCCGTTTCCTCTTCGAAAAGGATGTCTTCTGCACGCTGCTATTCGGCGCCGTCGTTTACGCCATCTGGAGCTCCGTTACGTCCTCGTCCACCGCCCTCTTCCAGCCACGCTACAACCTCTCCGATCTCCAGGTCGGCCTCATTTTCCTCCCCAACGGTGCGGGATGTATCTTGGGGTCGTACCTGACGGGCAAAATCCTCGACCGCGACTACCGCACCGTCGAGGCACAGTACCGCCTCGAGAAGGGCCTACCCGCCGATGCGCCCGTGAGCAGCAAGAAGACAGCCGATTTCCCCGTCTCACAAGCCCGTTTGCGCTCGGCATGGTACCAGGTTCTCATCTTCGTCGCGAGTATCGGCGGGTACGGGTATGCCATCACGAGTCCCGTGCTAGGCACCTCGCCGAGCGGCATGGCCGTGCCGCTGGTGCTGCAGTTTATCATTGCGTTTACGGCCACCGGGCTTTTTACGCAGAACAGCGCGTTGATGGTGGATCTGTACCCGGGGGCCAGCGCAAGCGCGACGGCGGTCAATAACCTGATTCGTTGTGCCATTGGCGCCGCCGGCGTGGCCGCGGTGCAGTTCATTATTGATGCGATTGGCGCGGGCCCGACGTTTTTGATGTTTGCCGGGGTGACGGTTGCGCTGTCGCCGCTGTTGTATCTGGAGTGGGTGTTTGGGAATCAGTGGCGCATGGCCAGGATGGAGCGGCTAGAGCGAGAGGCGGCTGAGAAAAATGGCGTGGATGGGGGGGAATCGGGGAAGAGTGCATAAGGTAGTGGGGAGTCTTGGGATTGTCGGGAGGCCTGCCCACCGGCTTTCTTCTCTGTCTTTTTTCTTTTTTTCTCTTGTTTCTTTCTTCTCTCTCGTCCATTTCTTGTGCTTGCTTTTTTTTCTCTTTCCACCTCAGTTCAAAAGTTACCTTGGTTTGTTTTTTTCGGTGGGCTAGATGGCGGGGCATTGGGAAGCAGGCTAAGAAATGGTTTGCTTGGTCCAAGATGGGAATGGGTTTGCATTTGCGTTTTTCTGCCGTTTCTTTTCTTTCTCTTTTGCTAATTTTGTTGATTTCCTTCCATTTCACACTGTTTTCCCATCCGATTCTTCTCAACTCACTGTTGTTCTCTTCTCTTGTCATTATTTTCCTGTTTCACCTTTTTTCTTTGCTGAAAAGTTATGTCTCGTTTAGCCAGCACCGGCATGGCGTGGATGGGATTACAGGGCTTTTAGGGTACAGGGGCACATTAGAGAGTGTGGTCTGGGGGGTGAAGGTTTGGGACCGGCGGTAAAAAATGCATCATTTTCTTGATATTCCCGTTTTCCCTAACGAGTTTGATCGTGAACTGTGCCTAACCGACAAACAGTGTTAAGAAAGCTTGACAAACTCTTACCTGTGCCAAATGTTGTCAAAAGGCTCGTGTCCACCCACGCCCATGTTTTCACCCACGCTTCCGTTTGTCTTGCTCCTTTGCTGCCCCTGAATCACCGCATGATGGGTGTGCAACGGCCCTTCATATTGGTGCAATGGGCGGTTCTCCTTCAAGTGAGAAGACAAAGCCCTTGGGTCCTCTGCCCTTGACACCAAACCTGTGTGATTGTCAGGCTGTTCCTGGACCGCAAAATGTTGGACAAAGAGGCCAGGAAGTGCCCTTCCCTTGTGTTGGTCTCCGGACGAGGAGCCGGAGAAAAAGACAAACAATGCTGTGATGGTATTAAACTGTTGAACCTCAAAAAGCGTCGAGCCCTGTTGAATGCAGCACTGGCCAGTTCTGTTGAGGTCTCGTTCATTGACCCACCGAGAACAAGTAAGTTATTTGCAGAGCAGTGAAGCCCTTAGGGCACACAATGTTTATTATTCACATGTGTATTTGCAGGCACTTTGGCCACTATGTTAACGTCCTGTAATCCGTCCAAAGTATAGAATCCTGCTTCCGCACCACTCCCATCGCTCTCATCACTTTCATAACGACCAGCACCACCCGACTGTACCCAGTAAGTCAAAGTAAATAACAGGAAGCCCGACATATAATTAACGACACCAGAAAATCGCACGGTTCCCTGCGAACAAGATTTCTCTTATTTATTTTTGTCCTTCGAGTCTGGATACTCACCCTTGTTTCCGCACCAGGTCTTTTTCTTCAGGTCTCGCTTTCTTCTTTAGCTGTCCTTCTCCTTAAGTCGTTCCCAACAAGGAAAAAAGAACAAGAACAAAAACAAGAAAAGATTATATTCAAGAACAACGAGTACAAAACAAGACACCATAATCACACTCGACATGGGTGAAACAAAGTTCGTCCCACGAGTTCGGGGCCAACGAAGAGAGCTCGGCAGGCGACAGTTCGTCGTCAAGTCTCTGGTCAGTGTAGCCCTTCTCCTCGGAACCGCCACCGGGTTCCATTTTGCCATCCAGAACATCGCTGGCGCAGACAAGTATCTGTACTGGTTTCTCGCTCTTTTCGTCTGGCGGTATCTCCGCTTTGTAGTCAACCTCATCGGCTTCTGGGGCTACAGCCCTGCTCCGCAACACCCGCGGCCAACCTACCATCCTTCTCGCGATGTCACCGTCATCGCCCCCAGCGTCGCCCCAGCCAGTGAGGGGTTCCGCAAGACAATCCGCGCGTGCGCAGACAACCACCAGGCCAGGATCATTGTCGTAACTGCAGGCGAGGCCCTGTTCGAGACAGCGTCAGCATACGTCCGAACCCTCCAACTCGAGTATCCGACGATCAAGTTTCTAGTGGATCGGACGACGGTTGCGAGCAAACGGGAACAGGTTGCCCGGGCTGTGGCCTATGTCAAGACCGACATTACCGTACTTGCCGACGACCATGTCTACTGGGGTCCTCGGTTCCTCACTTCCACACTGGCTGCGTTTGAGGACCCTACGGTTGGCGTTGTCGGTACGAACAAGCGAGTCCTCTTGAAGACCGACACCAACCTCTGGGGCCGGATCTGGAACATGATCGGGACCACGCGTCTGTGCCGGAACAACTTCGAGAGCCTTTCAACCAACGTCGTTGACGGCGGTGTCTCTGTTGTGTCTGGTCGGACCAGCGCCATCCGTACCGAGATCCTGCGCCATCCGGACTTCCTCCCGGGGTATACTAACGAATTGTTCTTCTTCGGCCTCTTCGGGCCCCTTAATGCGGACGACGACAAGTACGTGACCCGGTTTGTGGTCCGCCAGGGCTGGAATGTCAAGATCCAGTACACCGAGGACTCAGTGATGGAGACGACCCTTGGCGTGGAGAAGCCCCTCCATACCAAGTACCTCAACCAGTGCAAGCGCTGGGCTCGCACAACGTGGCGGTCCAACATGTGCAGTATGGTGACAGACCGCAGCATTTGGGCGTTCCAGCCCTACTGCGCCTACGCCGCACATCTGACGTCGTTGGCCAACTTCGCCGCCATCACAGACCCGCTGCTCTTTTTCCTCTTTTCCCGCTCGTCTGCTTACAATCTGCCCCACAGTCTTCTTGCGCTGGTGGGCTGGGTTCTCTTTACCAAGATGGTAAAGGTGGCCGACTACTTCCGTCGGACCCCGCAGAACTTGTTCTTGTTCCCTATCTATCTTGCGTTTGGCTATTTCCATAGCATCATCAAGTTCTGGGCTATGCTAACATTCTGGGACTGTACCTGGAGCGGACGCCAGCTCGACGAAGTCAACAAGTCGAGCCGCGGTGCCAACAATGATGGGCCGTTAGCTCTCCCCCCTACATCGCTCCCTCCCACGCCGCCTCTCTCATCTACAGAAGACGAAGACGAAGCTGGTCAGCCTAAGGGTGAGCACCCACACATCGGCACCTTCCGCGCCATCCGAGCCCGGATCACGAACCTGCGCAGCCAGCAAATGGCGCACATCGAAACCTACCAGAAACCCCTGTTGTCTGAGCTCGGGCGGCTGCGAGACTCGTTCGGTGACCTCCATGGCAACACAGATGCCATCGTCGCAAACCACGGTACCATCCGCACCGAGCTCCAGGGCGTAGTCGTCAAGAGCAAGGAGCTGGCCGACGCGAAGGGCGCCACGGCCGAGGCAGTCCACCTTGACGATGAAATCAGCACGACCATTACGGATGTGAAGAATGCCGTTGCGGGGGTGGAAGAGACCTGGCGGGGACTTTTTTCCACACGGCCAGCTGAGGAAGAGGCTCCGGTTAGGTCCAAAGGCCTGACTTACTACCACCATACAAGCTGGGTTTATCCGGAGTCCTCAACCTTGCAGTCGTCGAAGGAGTCCCTTACCAAGGAGTCCTCGACCGAGGAGTCCCAGGAGTCGGAAGCCTGGCACTCTGAGGTGGCACCGTCGGACGAGAAGCAGGAGGAGACGTAATGGCCTGAGGGGTCAAGGTTAGGGTGACTGACGAGGAATGTCGGATAAGAAAGAGAAGGAACGGATAGACAAAATAGATGGGGAGGATGTGTACATTTCAATGTATTATATCGCGTAAGTACTCGTAGTACTATACCGTACCCGGGTATTCTTTACCTACTAGTGACCGACATGCATGTAAATCGGTCGTAAACCCACAAATAATTACCCTAAATAAAGCCTATAGATTAGGAACCTTTGTCATTGGTGATCTAGTGGTATGTACATGTACCTGTGAATACAGCTTCATGACATTCATTTTGATCACCATTACTGCTTCTTCATCACCGATCTCAAAGCCGGGCTCTCAATGCTCACTACCTTGCCCTCAGCATCCACTTCAAAGATGAACTGATCCAGCGGCAGCGTTCCGTACACCACACCCGTGAACGATACCCACGTGCCACAGTCCGTCGAAAACATGTACTTGTTCCGGTCCCGTGCGGGCATGTTCAGGTCCTCGAACACGGCTTTGAACGCCACTCGTTTGCTCCCATCCTCCCGCACGGTCTCCAGCCCGGCCGGGTACAATCGCAGACTCGGGTCGACCGGCGAGTACCCTCCCTGCATCCGCACCGCGGTATTGCTCATATCGGTTCCATTGCTGACCCAGTTCTCGATGCCCAACCCAGGTCGGTCCGGTTGGGTGGTCAGAGTCAGCGAGGTATTGCGCCCTTCGGCATCGTCCACATCCAGATACTGGCCGCCAAATTTGGTCTCGGCCTGTTCCCGGCCTGCCGCTTCGAGAGCGGGAATCAGTTGCACACCTAGGATATCTGCCAAGTTGAAATTTGTGTTTCCCGGCGTCTCTGGCCCGGCAATCAACACCGAGAACCCCACATCATAATCCGGCATTAGGACGAGCAACGAGGTGTAGTACCCGATGCTCCCGGCTTTGTTGAACGCATCGACAACCCGCTTGCCGTTCTCGTAGGCCACTTCCACGCGTCGGACACCCCATGGGTAGCCCACACCGGCGACGAGCTCGGAGGACATGGCGGCCGGCCGGAGCCAGCGGCGCGTAAGCACGGGGGAGAGGAGGGTTGATCGCATAATGGCCCGGCCGAGGGCGGAGATATCGGCTACTGACGAGTACATGTTGCCGGCTCTAGTCACAGGAAAGTAGGTAAGTACCTAAACAAATCTAGAAAAGGGGGGAAGTGGGGAATCAACCATTCCAATGATTGACTTACGGATTCTCATCGCCCAACTGGTAATCCCACTCGGCCGCCTTCAGTGTACCCGGGATGATGCCCACCTCTTCAGGGGGGTCCTGATAAAATGTGTGATTCAACCCTAGCGGCTGCAGCACGCTCTCTTCCATCATCTCGCGGAAACTTTTGCCCTTGATGTTTTCTAGAGCATACGCAAGGATCTGGTAGCCCGTGTTGGTGTATGCCGGCGTGGCAAAGGGGGCGAACGAGGGGTATGCCCGAAGTAGGCCGGCAAAGAATTCTAGGGTCAGTAGTTATTTAGTTTTTCTTTTGCTCCAGGTTAATTAGTCTTTTCTCGGCAGACTTACCCGTCCGATTACACTGCGGCCACTGTCCGCACTTGGGCAACAATGGATCCGAAGGCGGTAGAGGTGGAAAGCCTAAGCCCACTGCTTGTGTCTGGTTGAATTCTTGCGTGATCTCACTCATTAGACCATCTGATGACGCACGCACCCTATTGTTAGCTTCTTCCTTCCAGCTTTGCCTCGCCGGTTCCAGTTTTCTCGGCTAGAGCAACTCACAATCCCGGATGGCCCCCGACAACTGACCCGCCAACGCCCCAATCGTCACCTCGTCCCACGCTACATGCTCAACCGGATCATCCTTGGCCAAGTCCGCCGCAACTGCCAGTTCCGGCACGTACTTGGTAATCGGCTCGTTCCACTTGACATCGCCATCCTGAACCAGCCAGGTATACACCGTAAACACCTTGGTCAGACTGCCCAGGCGATACACCGCATCGGGTCCGGTCTCGCGGACGCCAGAGGTGTTTTTCGTGGCTTCGGCCAAGGATGCCGCGGTGTGGTGCCAGCTGAAGAGGAGCGGGTTCTTTTCGCTGGTGCTGAAGACTTCGATGCTGTAGCTGGTGGTGTTGGCGCGGATCGCGGAGGAGTTGTTTTGGTCCCACGCCGTGAAGGTCGCAGTCAAGTTGGCAATGGCGGCTTGCATCGCGTCGCTGTCTTTGAAGTTGTAGCGCTTCTCATAGACAGGACCTTGGGGTGGGCAATTGGGACCCGCCAGGGCCGTTGCGGCCATCCCCGCGAGGGTGAGGGCGAGTGAGGCTTTCATCTTTCCTTTACTGATCAGAAGGAAAACCAAAAGATGGTCCAGCAAAACCGCGTCGCGCTAGCAGAGTTCACCTCATGAGCTACGATGCCCAACGGGGGATTTCATTTCATATCAATGCTTTTAATGCTTTGCTAATATGACATGGTAAATCTATATCATCTACCGAGGCACTTCCCGGCCCTGTGCACGAGCTCCTGGCTCCGAACATCAACCAGTGTGTTCGGTAACATCCGGTTAGGAGATTTAGAGCTTAAGGTCCATCTTCACCGTCAGGGGAGGACAAGAAGGACCGCGAGGGCCTTTCGGATGACGATCTCGGTATTCAATGTTCAGGGGTGTCTATCTCAACCACATGCCTTAGTATTCTGACGTCGGCGAACCAGGCCGATGGAACGTGTGTAATGCTTTACCTACGAGTTTGGGACATTTGGGAGTATGTGATGTACGACGCTCTCTTCCCGTGAACCGTATTTCCAGGGATCGACCCCTTTATCTTCCGGAGCAAACGCATGTTAATCTTTACCCACGCGGTCATGCAACACGTTCCAGCCACTATACGACGCCCACTATTATTTCCCTCCTCGGAGCTTTTACGACTCGGGATTTGATTGACAGGCAATTGTCGATCCCTGTACTTCGTACTACACTATTCAATGCCCATTAGCTGATCCAGGACGGCTAAATCATTCTATATTGCTCGACTCCGGGGTCGCCAAGCCAGGCCCTGTCGGGCATCATGCCATTCGGGTAATTCAGGGCCTGGGCATGCAACGGCGCTGGGGTTCAGAGATGGTGGTAGAATTGCGATTTGCTCGTCCTGTGACAACATAAAAATTCACACAACGTTTGACGAATAACGTGGAAACAAGAAGACGTGGGGAGTGCGCGGGCAGAGAAACGAAATGGTTGAGGCGTGCCGCATATTTGTCAGTTGCCGAGTGTCCTAATGCTCCCCACTCAGTGTGGTAACCGCGACCGAACCACAGGACTTGTTGAACCGGTGCTCCGTCACTAATTATTATAAGTATTGTACGACCGTTTCTATCATAGCCGTCTCGCCTAACATTGACTAGCTCGGAAACGTGCCGATGAATGATTAGCCATCTCTAACTCTCGCTAAAATCATAAAACCACCACCAACGGGCGCGATGCTCCGATGTGCAAAACCAAACCAAACCGTCTTGTCGTTAACATCATAACATCATGACATGGGACCTTGGACCCCTATTTCATCTCCCCTTTTCAGGGTTAACCCCTCATACAAAGGCCCGCAGACTCTCCATATTCCGATCCGCGTATAGCCGCGCGCGGACATTGACTAACCCACGTTCGGGGCCGGCATCATATGGCCGCACAATCCACATCGACCGGCGTTTTCTCTCTGGCGGTTGCGACGCTTCGGGGGCTGGTGTTTCATGGTTAGCATGGCCAAGGCAACGTTAGGCGAAAATAGATGTGGAAAGACCTACTTGGGTGCCGCGTTAATTGCTCCGATACCATACTCGGCGAGGGCATACCCCTCGGCGTAGCCTGCGCACCTCCGCTGGAATGCGGGACGTAGTTGCTCGGTTCATCGAACATGGAAAGGTAGGACTGCGGGTTTTCAGCCCACGCCTCAACCGGCCGTTGTTGGAATTGCGGTGCATCTGACACGGGAATGGGGACCAGTTTCGGTGGCTCTGGAAGTTGTGGTGACCGGACCGGGGATGAGATGGATGACTTGGAGTTTTGATCAATAGGCATCGATTCATCCTCCATACTTTGATTCTCTTGGTCGTTCGAAACCGTCGGCAAGGGTTCTTGCTGCGAGTTTTCCTCGTCAGGCTTGTAGCCCACCATATCCGCCCAGACAAAGGCTTCGGCCTTGTTCCACCGGTTCGCCGCCGTGTCGATAATCATCTGCTCCACCCCTGTTTCGAGCTTGATCCCCAACATGGACCCAATAAAAATCAAATGATGGGCGAGCATCTGGCACAAATGCTCCTTCATCGCTAGCCACAGCGTGGGGCTGCGCTGGAACTCGGGGCTCAGCAACTCTGCGGATGGGAACTCGGGCGAGGTGGTTTCCAGCCGAGAGGACGAGTATCCCACGCCGAGAACGGCCCCGAGGACGAGGAGGAACAGCACCTGGCACGACTCACGGCCGCACCGAGATAGGAACTGTGGGGTGAGGATCCGATCTAGTCGTTTGAGTAAGCGGTAACCAGATATATGACCTGCCGCGCAAAGCTCTCGGGACCTGATTGGCTCGGGGCTGCTGTTGTCGCGCCAGCCAGCGTGGGCTAGTGATGTAGCGAGCAGAAAGTGGCGGAAATCAGCCATCAAGCCGTCCGTGCCTGCGGCCGGATCTTCCTGGAACTGCAAACCGAGCAGGCTAGAGCAGCACAGGCCCACAATGCTCCCATTGGGGAGGTGGAAGTCTGGGTCAGTGAGCCATGAGACCATGGTACTGTTGAACGCCGCCGGGTTCGAGGTGAAGGAGAAATGAGCGGGTGTGGCGATCCTGGTGAGCAGGCGGCTCATGGCGAGCATGAGCGTTTCGGCCTGCATGGCGGTGGGGAAGTCGCCAGTGGGCAAGGAGGCCGTATCAAAGATGTTGACGTCGGCGAACCGGGTCCGCACGCAGTAGCAGAAGGATAATACCTTTCTCTCGGACCCTCTCACGGCTGACTGAAGACACGGCTGACAAGGGTTGTCGAGCGAGCACTGGGAGAGCGTATTAGAAAAACCGCCTCACTCACCGATACAAGTGTTAATTATGAGCGTGGGATAATGGGGGGATGCAAACCTGGATCTTGAGCATCCGACACCTCAAACAGGCACCCTGCCGTCTCACTCCCAGGACTCTCTCTCGTTCCTCGTTGGTGAATCTTGCTCGGATGGAATTTCGTGGGCGGTCGACAGTCCGGAAGCAGTTCATGGATTGCGCCAGCGAGGAGGTTGTTGCTGCCGCTGATGATGATGGTAACGACGACGACGAGGACGCTGAAGAGGGTGTCGCTGCTAATGTTGTAGCCGTTGGCGTGGTCACTGTTGGTATTGTCACCGCAGGTGTTACTACTCGAGCATTCGGGGTGGTGGCGCCGGTGGTGTAGCCGGTGATGGACGGATCGGGTTCATGTTGAAGAAGATCGGCCATCGGACATAGCGGAGCGCTTTAACTTATGGATACCCGGGTTCGCCTACTGCGGGTCATACAGCGTGACAACCTACACTAGAAGGTGGGTACTAGACAGACCCGGCCGTCTGGGTTCATCGATCGACCTAACGATAGTCGCTGCCAGCGGTGCCAGCTGGATCTAGACTCGGGCCAGTGCCACAAGCGGGTGTCTGGGTCTGGGACCAGTGGCGAGGCGTGTGAGCAGGGAACCCAACGAAACGGGTGAGACAAAACGAGCTGGACGCTGGACGAGGAGCCAACATTCCGGGGGCATATTGGGCCACGGTCTTTCTTTGTATATTCCCGCTAGTAAGCGGACTGGCAATGCGTCTAGTTGCAATATTCAAAAGCCTGGCTGGCTGACGGTTGCACACATGCAGCGCTTGGGCGAGCAAGGGTCCGCGCCCGTGGTCGGTCGTCGTCAGTGACCCATCGAGCCGCATTGCACTGCAACTTCGTGTAATCCGTACCGGGGGTGAGGTACCGGGGTGCCTTCGAAACAGGGCGCATCACCGAGCTTTCCACAACCGGTTAGCGCGACGACGCTGTTTAGGGATGGCGCTGCTTGGCCATGTCGAACCAGGCGCCGCCACTTGCGGCATTCGGGGCGATGGTGGGGACCGCACGTTGGGTGTCGAGAACGTCCCAGCTGAGGATCATGCGGGCAATCCATGGGAAATTCGAGGAAAAATCCAACGGCACGCATGGCTGGCACGGCTGGCACAGCCGGCGCAAGCACCCCGAACCCATGATGCGCGGAACGGCAAAAGAATGAAAAGAATGGACCGCAAGCTGCAGGGTCGCTTCACCGAAATCAAGACGCAACGCGCAGCATCCCACTCTGCCTCTGCAGCGGGTCACAGGGTGTTTTGGGAGCAGCAGGTGGCCCGAGCGTCTAAATTTTGCATTTCTGGAAGGGGCATTTGTGGGTGTTGGGTCTCGCTCCGAACCAATCGGGCTTGGGGGCTTGAATCGAGCAAGCTGAAAAGGAAAGGAACGATGGGAGAAAATGTGGAAACCCATCACCTTGGGCAGCTGAAAGGCCAGCAACCACACACCAGCCGGCGCAACCGGTAGTTTCCGCCGGGGTCCCCCACATTCAGGTAGGCGAGGTAACGTTCTTGGACGAAAACCTCCGAGTTTGCCGCAGTTTCAGCATCGCACGCACTTCGCATTGCACACCAACAACAGAACCCGGCCCCAAAACGACGGAGATCTGATCGACGAGACAGCGCCTAGCTGAAGACGCTGAAAATCCGTGGAGACCATGGCAATTGTACAAGCTGTGCGCACACGCTTTTTCGCCGCCCTCGTCAAATGAGCTTGGGCCCCCAACTTCTTATTGACTCGATTCTTTTCTTTCCTGCTCAAGTCTGTGGCGAACCTTCATCCATCAACACCTGAAACATTGGCCCCCGGGCGCGCCCAAACCCAACACAACAAACACGCACACGCGCACGCTTGTCGGCTTCGATCGAGTGACGGCTCCGAACACCCCGCCGAGTCTCCGTCTATCAATTCATCTTTCGATCCATTATTCATGCATTCGACCCGGAGATCGGCGCGCTCGCGTGGACCAGGCGTGGGAGACCGAGACTGGTCGGGCCACGAGCGTCGCTGATAGGTAGCGCATCCGAGGAAGGCCAAGGGCTGGCACAACACATCACAGCTGGAAATCGAGCACGGCCAGGTTGCGCTTCTTGCGCGATGCCTTCGCATCCTCCGCCATCATCACCATCACCGACAGCACATTGTCGTGCTCGAGTCTGGCCGAGTCCACCAGCGGTTCGCCCGTCAGTCCGCTGCCCATCCACACCTCGTCGTAGCTGGAGTACCCGCTCGCTTTGGATGAACGCATGATACGCATCTCGGATGCGGCGAAATCAGGGAGCACAATGTACAGATCGCCCGTTTTGCTGATGGCCAATCGCCCTCGAGCACTGCCGGGGATGGGCTGGATTGGCCGCTGCGTCCATGCGCCTGGAGCCCATCAGCGCTGCTTGTCCAGAGAGGTTGGGATCCAGTGGGAGGGAACGGGGAAAGAATGAGGAGAAATGGGATCCGGTTGAGAAGACAAACCACATCAACAACTAAAAAAAGAAAAAAAAGGGGAGAAACACAACACTCACCATCGGGCGGCCGGTAATAGTGTTTCCACCGCGGATGTTTTCCCCCATCTAAAGTATCTCTATTCAACACGTGGACCCCCCCTTCCTGGTCGACCGCCTGGGCTTCCTGGTTCGTGAGGCCCGAGCCTTTGGGGACCTGGAAGACGGCGATCCCCTCCGCGTCGTTTGTGATGGTCTCACCCTCGCGCAGTCGAGCGATGGTCTTACCGGCGCTGTTGGCCCACGTATACCCGAAATCGTCGCTGTACGCATAGCAGATGTCGTGGTTGTTCTCTGCTCCGTTCGGCCCGGCCTGCTGCTTATGCTTGGTATCGAGAGGGTCATCCCAGCCCGGGTAGGACACAAAGCCGCGGTAGACCCAACTGACGTGGAGGCGGCCGTTGCGCCAGTTTAGGCCGTGGGCGTATGGGTTACTCTGGATGCCGGTCAAGTGGGTACCGACAAATGTGAAGAGCCGATCGTTGGCTGAGTACCTGTACAAGTGGTCATTGCCGAGCCCGGCCTTACCGTCGCGGAACGAGAAGAACATGTCGTCTCCGAGCGTACCAAAGCGAGGGTATGTTACATCCTGAAATCTTGGGTCCGAGGCGGGTAGCCCAGGAAGGGAAGCAGAGGTGCCTGAGAAAAGGGACGAACGCCATTGATGCTTTTCCGGGTCTGTGGCGACTCCTGGGGCGGAACGACGATACTTCAAGCTGGACCTTTAGTGTCAGCGGCCCCCGTGCTTCATACACTTGAGGTTTGGTTTCTGTAAATGCTGCTCACACATCACAGTGGTGGTCAAATGAGAGATGAATGGTCCCGTCTCCAGGGGAGATGCCCATCTGGACGGTGTTGTGCCCATCGTCCGTCGTTTGGCGGTAGTCATCGAGCACCAACAACTCCCAGTCGCCGCGGGGGAGCCGCCTTCTTGCGAGGTGGATATAGAGTGGTTCCGCGGTGGGGTCTGATGAATACCACTGGATAAGCGAGTAGAAGCATGTATACTGCCACCCGTTGAAGGATAAGATCGCATCCTGCTGGTAAGAGTAACAATTAATGTTGAACTTCCGCTGTGCCGGGCCCGGGCCAAGCACCGTCACGTTCGGGTCGGAAAGCATCTCGGAAGCCGGACTCGGGACGGCCAAGCTTCGGCGAACTCGGAGGGAATGTGGTCGCACCGACGGCTGATTCGGGTGGTTGGTTGGGTGCGTGCAGGCTAGCCCTTCTCCGACCTAGACTCCGCTGCGAATTGTCGGGCCGTTTGTTCCTCCCAACGGGCAAACAGACCCGGATGGAAAACTGGCGCAAGTTCCCGGGGGTTTGGGTCAACGGCACGTGCTTCAGATGACACTAAGCCGCCCTCGATATTCCCGCGTGATAGATTAATGGGCTTCTAACATCAGAGGCTCAGGGGAGGAGAACTATCGGCCCTACACTTCTTGCCCCGCGTGAGGGGTGATGCGACCGGTCTGCGTGTTGGTGGGATGAAGTCTCGCTGCCATGAGCTCTGATTCGTGGAGAAATGGTCTCTGGAATTCTTCCACGGCAGGATCAGCGCTCAACTCCTCCCAGGTTCCCCGGAACACCAGACCCCAAGGCCAAAAGTTACGGGACCTCCCATCGTGATCAGTGCTCAGAAATTAGGAGATGGAAATGATAAGAGGAGATGTATTGCAAGGGCAGCATCACCGGGAGCCCAAATATAATTACGTGGGAGTTAGAACCCCGTGTTAGCGTACGCTCGCCGCAAATCCGCTTGCTACCCGCCGAGTTTTCTTGAAGACTCCGGACCAGCCGTTCTTGTGGAAGAACGCCATTTTTGTAGAAGCCATCGACCTCAAAAGCTCCCATCAACTTGAACCTCTTAGCTTGAGGGAGTGGAGGCTTCGAGAGATTGTTTATTTCGGCAGTCGTTTCAAACGTCGTCTTTGAGAAACAAGGTTCCTGCAACATAATACGATAACAAGCCGATGGTGACTCCGGGGTTCAGCGAGTGGATTAAGAACTGTTGAGGTACATATTATTATCAAAGGGTGGGTGGAGACTAGCGTTGTCAATAATTCCATCTTAGTTGGAGCTCCAGATCTCCGGAGGATCTCTTCCCTGACGAGGCCGTTGTAAGAGGATTAAAGCTTTCTACTAGAATTGCGGCTGGTTTATCCTCAATGAGCCCGAAGTGGGTTTGGTAGTGCCTGAAATACTTCTGTAGACGGGCAAAAGACGAAGTTGCCCTGGCTCAAATCTTATCACACAACACCAACCCCGACCCCCGAAACCTAACCTATCTAGCTCACCTAATCGCCTAGATGTCTTTCTGCACAAGGTTCACTCTGTGTGGCGGCCTGATCTATATGGTGCTCCCAAAACGTCTTTGCGTAAATGTGCTATGCCACCTAGGATTTCCATAACGCATCGCGGCCACATTCTCGTGCTCCTTCCCTCCCCAACGACCACAGTAGGTATATATTGAAGATCCACGTCCCTACTGCCACCGAGCCCCCCAGAAATCACACCACCTTTAAAATGGCATAGTTGGCTTGGGGGGCGGCTGCCAGTTCAATCCGGAGAAAAACCCATTGGGGTTTTCGTCACCAAAGCACCCCTCTTCAGCCGGTGAAGAAGGTCGGCTGGTGAGCTTTTTAATGTGTCTTGCCTTTTTCTCACTCAGTTGAATTCCTCTGTGACATTTAACCCTTGCTCAACAAAATGAAATATAATCAAGCCCGATGGTATAGGAAATATAATAATGTGAAATTCCTGTGCTGGTTAACCACTGGCAATGTACCAATTCTTCTGATTGAATGTCACTCTGCCCATGGCGGAACTTTGCATGACGGTGATTTCTAGATCAGGCTCAGACTTCTAACGGAACAAAACGAAAGAGAGCCCCACGGCCTACCTCCGTTGCTGTTGGTGATAGTTGGTGATGCTGTTGGACTATGAAATGGGGTAGGTAATTAATCACAGGCACAGGGGGTTTGTGCCCAGGTCCAACTTCCCAGCACATTCTTATATACGACGAGTTAATCTGAGTTGTTGTTTCAGAAATATATGCCGAGCTTGTTGAGTATACTGATTATGCCTCTAAATGACAAGTATCAAGAATCCCCCTTTGGAATTCTACACATCAAAGTATTGGGTTTGTGTCTTTAATCTGCGCTGAAATAACTAACTAATAATTACAAGGGTGTTTAGAACGTGATTGACCGCGCGACTGCAAAGGACACGCACAGCAATCCGAGTTCCAACTGTTATTTTACACCCGGGACTACCAGAATCCCCATTGCAATTTCTTCTCGCTTGGGCCTCCGCTCGCGTTTCTACAACTGTCGAGAAATTATCAGTCTCGACGGCGTTATTCCTGCTAGTTAGCGGGGTTGCCGGTGTCGGGGAAGTTGGTTGTCGGCGTGCTCGTCTCGAGCCGTGCGCCACAACGGGCATGATTGGCGAAACCCCGCGAGCAAAGGGATACAAACAGGGATTCTCGATAACGAGGAAGCAGTTCCACGGTCGGCCATCCCCCATCGACAGACGGTGGACCATATGCTTTCTCACTGTAAGGTCAACATCTTGACAGAAGTAGGCAAGCTGAGAATCAAGATGGGAATGATGGCTTAGGAGTTGTGACCAGCTGACGCCCTCTTGCTCCGTTTCCCCACCTTTTCTTTTCAAGCTTCTTTCCCCGGAACCCCAGACCTTTCCAAGCCTTCCCCACCTTTTCTGTCCCTGAACGACTCCAAGATGAAGCCCGTTTTCGTCTGCGCACCCCGGCAATTCTTCCCCACACCATTGGGAATAGGCTAATCAAACAGGCGCAAGCTGCGCTTCACGGCACTTCGCGCCGTGCAAAAAACGGTTTGGCTGTTGAAGCTTGCAGTTGTTGAACGGAACACACACTCAACAACTCAATCCTCTGCTGCAAAATAAGGGGTTTGTTCTGGGAGTCGAGGCGAACGCGGAAGCGGTTTGCGCCAAAACTAAACGGTTAAGTCTCTGGGAAAAATAAACTTGGAATTAAGAATACGAATAGTTCAGCTCCAGCCCAGGCGTTCGGAGAACTATCCCACCTCGTGGTCGACACTCACTTGGCACGGGGAAGAAAGAGCCGTTGGCTTCCTCGCCGTTGGCCTACGCGGGCTCCCTTTGGTGGAAAAAAGGACGGGATTGAGGGGCTGGAAGAATCCGTCCTAGCGTGGCATGGCAAACGCGCCGGGGGAAGGGAGAGGACTGGGAAAAACCGTTTTTCTCATCATTCCAGCGTGGCTTCTCCGCACTTGGCTCGCGAGCCCCAAGCAGATGCCAGAAGCCCACGGCCTTTTTGTGAGAAAAGGGACAAAAACATCTCCAAAGATTTCTCCGCACCTTCGAGGGTACCATCGCACATGGGGCCGGTCCGGGATTGGGGCCCTGGAAAGCTCCCAATCAGGGCAGCCGGTCTGCTCCAGGGGTTGACATAGCTCGCATGGCTCTCGCTTGCTCATGGGCCGAAACCCCATCCTCCGCCCACCCCCCCATGTCTGATATCGCGGAGACGCGGTGCAACTACAAAAAGGCCCGGATTGCTTGCCGCCGACGGCCAAGATGTTCGTTCGCCGTCTTGGTCTCTTTTGCTCTTGGATTCCGGTTATCTGGCTGGGCTAGGATCTGTGCACCCACTTTTTTTCTTCCCTGTTGTCGTGTTATCCTCCTCTCATCTTTTGTGATACCGCAAGGACGACAATCACCGGATTACCTTTTTTTACCCTCCCCTCAGATCCCCGAATCACAGATCAAGAACCTGTGTGAGAGTCGACCGAGAGCTCAACTTCAACAACATTGTCGCACTGCGACAGCCAGACCGCCCAAAATGACGGTCTCGCAGAAGATTCTGTCCAAGATCGTGCGGAACGAGGCCATGGCCTCGGATCCGCACGAGATCTATGGCTGGCGTGTGTACATGCTGGCTTGTTCGGTATGTTGACAACGTCACAATGCGACTGAGACTGGGCGGAATTTGCGGCGGAACATAGTCGTGAATGAGGATAGCAGCTGTGGACCTGATCGCGAGAAGCAAGGGAAAGCCGCTCAATCGCTGACTTGTGCTTCCCTTCTCATAGGCTTGTTTCGGTGCCATGTCCTTTGGCTGGGACTCGGCCGTCATCGGAGGCGTCATTGTCCTGCCGCCGTTCGTCGAAGACTTCGGCCTGGGTGATTCCAAATCCGTCGCCACTGCCAACCTCGCTGCCAATATCGTCTCGACTCTCCAGGCCGGTTGCTTCGTCGGCGCGCTCCTCGCTTCCCCGCTCACGGATCGATTCGGTCGCAAATGGTGCCTCGTCGGCGTCTCGCTGCTCATCATCATCGGTATCATCATGCAGGCCGCCGCTAGCGGCAGCTTGGGTCCCATGTACGCCGGCCGCTTCATCGCCGGCATGGGCGTCGGCGCGGCTAGCACCATCAACCCCATCTACGTGTCTGAGAACGCGCCGCGCGCCATCCGCGGCCTGCTCACCGGCCTGTATCAGCTCTTCATCGTCACTGGAGGCATGGTTGCTTTCTGGATCAACTACTCCGTCAGCATCCATTTCCCCGCCACCAAGATCATGTACATCTTCCCGCTCGCCATCCAGGCTTTACCCGCTGTCCTGCTGTGCGTGTGTATGATGCTCTGCCAGGAATCTCCCCGCTGGCTCGCGCGCCAGGACCGCTGGGATGACACTAAGCGTATCCTGTCGCAAATCCGCAACCTACCGCCCACTCACCCGTACGTCCAGGATGAGTTCCAGGAGATCGTTGACCAGCTCGAGCACGAGCGCAACATGATTGGCGACGCTACCTTCTGGAACCTCCAGCGCGAGATGTGGACCATTCCGGGCAACCGCCGCCGCGTGCTGATCAGCATCATCCTCATGATCTGTCAGCAAATGACGGGCACCAACGCCATCAACACCTACGCGCCTACCATTTTCCAGAACCTGGGCTTGACAGGTACCTCCACCTCGCTTTTCAGCACCGGCATTTACGGCATCGTCAAGGTCACGTCCTGCATCTGCTTCCTGCTCTTCATGGCCGACTCGCTTGGCCGTCGTCGCAGTCTGCTGTGGACCTCCATCGCTCAGGGCCTTGCCATGTTCTACATCGGTCTCTACGTGCGCATTGCCCCGCCCGTGCCTGGCCAAGACGTACCCCCCGCCGGCTACTTCGCCCTCGTCTCGATCTTTCTCTTTGCTGCGTGAGTTTATCCCCCGCCCCCTTTCTCCCGACTCAACTTCGGTGAGTAATTATCTGGCCACTCACTAACACCGCTGCTTCCTAGATTCTTCCAATTTGGCTGGGGCCCTGCTTGCTGGATCTACGCTAGTGAAATTCCCGCTGCTCGTCTTCGCTCCCTTAATGTAGCTTACGCCGCCGCGACCCAGTGGCTCTTCAACTTTGTTGTCTCGCGTGCCGTGCCCAACATGTTGGTCACCGTCGGAAGCAACGGTTACGGGTAAGCCTTCTCTAAATAACCCACCAAAACAACACAACACCCCAAAGGCGCTGGAGCCAGTTTTGAGACCTTTTGAGACCCTTTTGAAACTGACTTTTATGTTTCCCTCCTTTAGAACATACCTCCTCTTCGGTTGTTTCTGTTTCTCCATGTTTTTCTTCGTCTGGTTCTTCGTGCCCGAGACCAAGGGTGTATCGCTCGAGGCTATGGACGCCCTGTTTGGCATGACCGACGACTCGTCCAGCAAGGGCCTGCGGGCCTCCACCGGTGACGGAGCGGCCGATGGTGCGCAAGACTCCAGCAAGGAGAAGGAGAAGGAGGCCGAGAAGGATAAGGAGGTACCGCATGCTCGCGAGGCCGAGGTGGCGTAGATAGCTAGTTTGTGGCAGTAGCAAGGAGCATGTGTTTATTTGTGTTAATTATTTTATTGATATGACTTCCAGCCGTTGTTTACGTTTTTGTTGGCTCGCAAATACATACCCGACGTGTTTCTGTATATGAGAGTCCTCTTACGGAACGGAAGATGGAACGAACACCACGAATATGGTTGCTTGAACGAAGTGCGTGGCAGCCGGCAACAAGTGTTCAGCGCACCGCCCTATGACCACGGAACATCTGCTCCTTTGTTTACTTTAGAGCCTTTGAGATGTTGAGTCTCACACTTTATCTCCCGTTCGGGACCCAGAGTAAGCGTCTTGCAAAAGGATGGCGGATGCCTCTCCCAAATTAGTTGGGGCAGCGTGGGTTTGATCATTTCGCCTCCCTGCTTTCTGGCTACTTAGAGGGGTATCAACAAGCACTTAATGTTTCGGGCTCATACTCTTATACTCTCACACACCACAAAGACGCATCAAAAGGTGAATAATATAATATCATTACAGGCATCAAACCCAAGCTTCAATTGGTATCGCAAATATCATCCACTACGTTGCCTCACAATGGATTAATTATAAATCGAGAAAGTCGGCCATGCGTGACAAACCCGGGTCACGTCGACCTAAAACGCCGAGAAGAGCTTGTCTAGCACGAATCGGCAGGGCAAGCGATCATGGAACCCTTGGTACCACCATCAACGCCAGCCAGCGTGAGAATAGCACCAACGACACCGCCGAGACCCTCACCAGCGATGAAACCTAGAGAAGAAAGTCAGATTAGCCACACTGTTTGACGGAGACGAAAGGATGCATCAGAGATCGGCTTACCAGCAGCGACGGCGTAGCCGTAGATATCCCAAGTGCGCATGTTGTACTTCCTCCAGAGAGCGGCAATGATGGCGCCGAGCAGCGCAGCATTGGCGAAGACGGGAGCGGGAATGACCCAGGACAACGCGATGGCACCCCAGTTGGGCAGCCAACTGCGCCACTTCTCGCGCTCACCAACCAGGAAGAAGTGGCGGACCAGGACCTGGATGATCGAGACGACACCCATGACGATAGCAAAGATACCGCTCTTGAGCGGGATGGAGACGTTGGGATCGGTGACGGCCTGCGCGACAGCAGCCCAAGCAGAGACGGAGGGAACCAGGAAGGGGCAGTGGGCATCATCAGACTGGTCAGGCTGCCAGATGCAGGGGTAGGCGGAAGTAAAGAGCACAAACAGACCGGGGCCAAGCCAGACGGAGCAGAAGCTGCCGATGGACTGGGCGATCCATTGCTTGATGGGCGAGGTACCAACAAGGAAACCGGTGCGGAAATCGCTGACCAGGGCAGTGGCCATATCAGCACCACCAGACGCGAGGGCTCCGGCGACAATGTTGATCTTCTGGGCCTGTTGGATGGTGTAGCCACTGTGGGAGGTGGCACCACCAAAGATCAGCTGCGAGGCCTTGGAGGCGGCGGTCAGCGGAGTCGTGTCGGTGACGGCGCCAATTTGGATGGCGAGGAACGAGAAGAGGAAGGCAAGGAGAACGGCAAGGATAGTCAGGCCCGGGTGGGTGGACCACTGGAAGTGGAAGATGATCATGGCAACGACCAAGGTGACGAGCAGACCCAGGGCCCACATCCACGTCTTGACCTGCTGCTCCGGGGGGAAGGGGTCCTCGACGATGTTCTCGTCCTTGATCTCGTTCGAGCCGTGCTTGGCAAAGAAGGCGCTCGACTTGCCGCGGGCAACGAGCATGCTGTTGATGCCGGCGCACGACTGGTTCCACACCGACTTGAGACCGGACCAGATGGCCCTGTACTGCACAAAGAGCTCGGCCATGGAAGAGCACACCATGACCATGACGCCGGGCCAGAGCAGCCAGTAACGGGGCGAGGGGGTCTGCTTGCCCAGGTGGCTGAGGGACGAAAAGGTGTAGTAGCCGTTCCACTTCGGGTCACCGCCGCTCACATCGATGCCGATGCACTCGCCGTAGTGGACCAGAGCAGGGCCAATGATGGCCCAGGCGATCACGGAACCGGCAAACATGGAGATGGCGGGGTTCAGACCGATCAGGATACCGGACCCAATGAAGGCCGGAGTCCACTCCATGTACCAACCCCACGACTCAATGTTCATGGCCCAACTGGTGTAGCCGCTCCAGATGTGAATCCAGGTGAAGACGTGCCAGTCGTAGAGGATGCCGACCGCGTAGTAGGAGCCGACGCGGTGGACGAGGGCGCCAATGAAGCAGATCGCAAGGCACTTGAGCTTCTTGATGGCATCTACGCTGCCAGCGGCACCGGCGTGCATGGAGCGAATCGTCAGGGCGACGGCGGTAGGTGTGGGGAACATGAGCTTGAGCTCACGAGCCACCTGGATGATGAAAAACCGGCGGAGCGGCGTCACGTAGAAGATGCCGATGAAGGAGGTGACGAGCGTGATGGTGAAGATTGCGCCAATGTCGTCACGGGGCGAGTGACCCTCACCCATCACGCCGAGGCGGTACATGGCGGGGATACCAGCAACAAAGATACCACCAGTGCCACCAGCACCGGTGGCCGCAGCTTGCACAATCGAGTTCTCCTGGGGGCCGAACAAGCCACCGAGAACGGGGAGGTGACCAGCGGATCTGGTCAGCAACTTGAGGACGCCATAACCGAAGATGGCACCAAACATGTTGGCGCTGAAGGTGAAACCCGTCTTGAGACCTGTTTATCCCATTCCGGCGATTAGCACATTGTCGCTTCACTCACTATCGCTCACCAGAACGCGAAGCGTCTCAATGATAACAATGCAACTTGAGGAGGGCGGGGTGTAGGGGCTCAAGGGAATCAGCCGAGGCGACTTACCGAGATAGAGGTTGGAAGCGCAGACCAGGGAACCGAGAATGCAACCGACGACGACCGCACGCACTGTGAGCGGGTTCTCTTCATGAGGAATCGACGGGTCCATGATCAGAGGGCGGTAAAGATCCTCCTCCTCTTCTTCATCAGAACCATCGCTCTTGAGGTTGGCCGTATCCTCAATTGTTGGCTGGCTTTCGGAGAAGGGGCGCACCGCGCTCGCAGTCGCGGCGGCCTCGAGAACCTGCTTCTCATCCGTGGTGGTGACCTGCTTTTCTTCCATGGTGGTGCTTGTTCGCTTCTGCGTCGGAACTGGTCAGGACCACCGGTGAAGGAGGGGCTCACAGCCTGGCCTGGCGGAACCGAATTGACAATGGGTCGGAAGAGGGCGATAAGTCGAAAAAAAGAAGGGAGAGAGACCAGAAAAGCGAACCGCGTGGTGCGGGGTGGTGGTGTGCAATATGTATCTAAAAGCGGGCGAAGAGCTTGGAATGCAACACAGGGATGATACGGGGAACCAAAAACGGTCAAATCAGTCGAGGTGGCCCGGAGCGTTGGCTCTCAAACCAGCTGCCCAGTGCGGTTGACGGCCGAACCGGAAGCAGTATGTGGTCTTGATTGCAATTGCCCCGCGTAAGGGAAACTCGAGTGTTGTCCTCTCGCCACCGACCTGGGGTAAGCTTCCCCCTGCTTTGCATGTCTGGTGCCATGTGCTGCCCCATATTGCCCCGTGCTTAACCCGTGATAAGGGACGCAGGATGGGATGGAAACGTTCTGCCGGGAGCGACTCGGCCGCTCGCTGTGTTGCTCTTGTATGTCAAACAAGGGCAGGCGCGCAGGATGTCGCTCAACCCGGGGTGGGGCCGAGGCCGAACAGCAGCTTGGCTTGGGCTTGGCTCCCTTGGCAATTGACAACGCGGCCAGCGATTCGCTGGAACGAAGAAGGCAGCACCAGATTAGGCAGGTCGATAGCCGTTGTCTATGAAAAGAGCAGAAAAATTAGGGCCTCCGATGGACCCAGATATTTACAGGCCCGCTTGCGACACCCGCTCAAAAGGTTGCCGATCCGGCAAAGGGCGTCCGCCCCCCTCTGTCTGTGGAGTATTATGGGTTTGGGTGATAAGGGGACGCGATGGGTGATTGTTAAAGATGTCGGGTTCATCGCAATGACTCGGCGGGACCCGCTCGTCAGTTCTGGATTTCGTTGTGATTCTTCTTTCTGAATGATCTCTGCGTCTTGCGAGTATGCTGGGTTCTTCGCCCCCAACCCCCGCCTGGGCTTGGGCCGCCAAACTAATCTAACAGGAACGAGAGGCGAGGCGATCGGCAAACAACCCGATCGTCCCCTTCGCCAGCCCACCGCTCAGCGGTTATTCCCCAAAATGGAGAGAACTTGTGGAGGGGATGCGACGTTCACAAACCCTGTGGATCATGGATCTGATTGGCTGGATTTTGCGCCAACTGATCGAAGAAGGCAGGTTGCTGGTTCCCATCTGCAGTGGCCACTAGCCCAGGAACAGCAGGCGGTTTGTCCAGCTCGCGTTGCTCGCTTGTCAAACGTTGTCAGCCGTCTTCCCATCTCCAATCATTCCCCCGAACACGAATGATTCTCGCAGTTTCACGCCCCCAGTGTGGAAGACATTCGCTTTACAGAGGTACCGCGACCGGCTGACGAAAGGGCGCCGTTTACGAATAGTTACTTCGTACTCGGTCCGTTCTCCCCAAAATTCCAAAAAGAAAAATTGATACACAGCTTTCCCGAGGCACGTAATGTCCTTGCCCGTGGAACTTTGCTGGACCTAGGCGCGCCTTTCCACAGTTGGACAGTCGGGGGTTATCAACAACTGATCCTGTTGGATTCTTTCCCACACCACCAAGTCAAGTTCCTTCCCTGTAGGTAGTTCTGCCCGGAGGTCAATATTACATAGTATCCATGCACATTGTCTGATCTATTGACCGAGAACCCGCAGTTCTATTGATAAACCAGGAAACTCCTTAACTACCGTGGACCAGACCGCCACGTGAACATGTGTGTACCATATTTAGATGTTTTTCTGGGGCCCCTCACCGGGGGTCATCACGTCGTCAAGAAGTGACCCCCAAGTTGAAGAAACACCAAATTCGGCACCTCAGCATGCGAGCCGTGCACGGAACATCCCGGTCCAAGATCTCAAGGCAGCTTTCTCACCTCGTGGCATGGATGAGCCAGCCTCTCTGTCCCATCCTCAGCAAGTTGGGTAAGCGCAGGCACCGTCACAAGGCTACGTGACATGCCTTGCAGCCCGCACTCGCAGCGGCGATCAAGACGACGAGTTCGAACATGTCTCGGGTCCACCCCGTAACGGCTGCCAGAGCGCAAGGCTTGGCGGAGCTCGACCACGTGAAGAAGGGGCATCGCGTTGGTGCCCCAAGCCCACTCGGTATCTCCCCGTATCGTCGCGTGGCATGTAATTACTATTATGGAGTCCCTCCCGCCGATTCATTGGAAGCACTTCCGCGATTCCCCTTTTTTAGGTCAAGAGGGCCGTCTTTCCAGACCAAACCTCATCTAGCGCATCGCGAGATACCAACCTTATCTCGTCAACGTTTAAGCCAAACACGGAGTTTCTCTCCAGGCTAGCGCAAGACCATTCTTGGAAAATCCCCATCATGCCACTTTCTTGTTCCAAGGTTGTCGTATATCCGAACAATAGCCATCCTCTCCAAGTCCACGATCAGTGCCATAAGCTCATGGTGGAAAGAGTCCTTGAAGCTTTTACGCTAGAACGTAATCCGCTTGGTACCCAGCGCAAGTATCAAGCTCCGGTCGAAACGGCATTTACCTTATCTACACGTATGTGCTCGTCAACCCGGCACAGCGGCACCGATCGAGGCCCCCAAGCTCGACGCCCTGAAGGCTTGCCTTCGCGACATGCTGAGAGTCCACGACTGCTGTTCACGTGACAAGAATGGTGGTGCGATAAGAAACAAGAGTCGTTCTGACGGTCTGGCCACTAGTCACTGGCGGAGACTTGGTTGATACGGGACATCGCAGCGCAGTCGCGAACCGGCGCGCGGGAAGCCCAGATAGAAGAATGGGGAAGGGCAGGGTGCTGCATAGTAATGGTTCGGGAACGAAGAGGCGGGCCTTTCGGAACTTGATCGCTCGTACCGCAGGACAGACGGCGGAATCGCAGGCGTTTCGCCATCTTCGTTTTCGGGGAGTAGCGTTGTTGGGAGGGCGCTCGCCGCAGCCGGGCCACCCCGATCCCACTGTGTAATGTGTGCTAATTCGTACTCATGGATGAAGCCAAAGAAATGAGCAACCCACCAGTCGTTCTCATCTTGGCTCTTGGCATTGAATGTGTTTGCGGCCCATGCGTTCCTCCGCTCTTCCATACTCCACCATCCTGCGCCCTTCGTTTGTTGACACTCCACGGACACTTGTTGGGGCTTGTTCGTCCACGGAAAGTGTCAACGCTCAAGGCGGCAGGCCGAGCTCCTTGCCACTTTAGCGATTTCCCAGACCTGCCGTTCCGGCGACTCGGCTGCCTCACCACGGAAACACGGCGCAAACGGGTGTTGCACCTGCCATTCCGGGCAAGGGGCAAATGCTTGGCGGCGGACCGGTCATGCCTCCACAGCAGCAAGGTGACTCCCCGACCTCGCTCGGGGGCCGCTGGATTACCCCAATTCGTCTGGTCCCAATCGCAGCCAGAAATCTGCATTGAATGTGGCAATAGCATCCCACTTGGAACTCTTTCGGCTCGAGGCGGTGTTTCCAAACCCATGTTTGTTCCGGCGGAAACCATCGAGAAAGAATGAGCTTCCTCTTTTCCTCTCGGACCCAACGTCGTCTTAGACCAAGCAAGGCCAAGGCACCAAAAGGTCTTCCTTGCTCCTCCAGTAACTCCTGATGAATCGTCGTTCTATCGGTGAGGTCTCGAGGCAGTTCACTCGAATCTTAGGATCATGTTGCGCTTGTGTTTCGCGCCAACAATGAAACGCGATGGAGGTCCTGTGTAGTCCGTCTTGGCTCGCCCTCCTCCATCTTTCTTTTCATTCCCTTCCTCCTTTCCCCTCTTTTTCGGCACAAGGACAAAGTTAACTACCTATAGTTATTCGTTAATCTCCGAGCGGACGAACCGCGTCGAGCAACGTCGGCGTCGCATTTGCTTGCCTCGGAGAGTCTGGATGGTAGTAGTGTCTCCTTTAACATTCAGCCCCTCGGCCTGGCGCGCCTACCTCCTGTCATTCCGGGGAGAATCCGTGGGGATCTGATCTTCTGAAATTATCTGGGTTTTCAGCAACTTCAAACCGACCATTCATGTGGAAGAGCTCAACATCCTTAAATTCGTTCACGGTTCCGGACCACCAATGAGACTTCGATTATCCCGCAATAGACAATGGTACTTATGTGGTCCAAAAATTTCCAATTATTACAGTAGTACTATGATAGACTTGAGATCTGGGTTACACGCTTGGTTTAGGCAACGTGTCTGGCGTCGGTCGATGTTTCAAGGATGAGGACCATTTGAGTCCCACATGCATGACGTTGGCTTGATTGGTAAAGGATTCATGACCTAGGATGTATCTGGTAGGTCACTCGGTTTGGGGTATTTGGCGATTGCAGACGACGGAACCCCCTCTATTCTGAGGCTCACACGGGCCGATAAGATCAAGACCGTTGCAGGACGAAGGCCGAGGAGGGTGGCATCTTGGCAAGGCGACCCCAACCCTCGATCTTCTCATTCAAGCTTCGAGCCAAGCTGCCAAGGCGTACTTCCCGCGTGTCAAAGATGCACGCCAAGATGATTTCCTTGCCTCGACTTGAGATTGCCGATTCACGTTCAAACTCTAACTTCACGACGACTACCACTAACGTTAGCGGCATAACCATGACTACAGGGCCTATCCTCTCCCGGCTTCAAATGGGGCATCGGCTTTACCCCTCTCTTCCCTCCCGTGCTCCAACAGAAAGGCCAAACTGGCCCCGCAGCGACGATCCTGCCCCAATGTTTCCTCGGAAATAGCAGTCACCCGTGATCTCGCATCTGGCAAATGGCATCGCATTTGCCGTCCATGCCCGCTCGTTGCGATCCCAGTCTGGCTGGCCAGACGAGCCAACCGAGCGGGCGCCGCCAGCTCGTTGGGCCTTTGAGGGGCGACTGAAACGAGCAGGCGCCAAGTATCTCCGATGCACCGCAACCCAAGAGCCTGCTGAGGACTCGAATCGAGCCAAACACCGGTTGAAATGAGGCAAGAGGCTGAAGAGATCGGCATAATCCATGGATATGCCGTCCTGCGCATATCACGCAACGTGCCAGGCGCGTCGCTCCGTCGGTCGCCAAATCCGCCGCTTGAAACGACCGAGGCTGTGCGAACACTGCAAGACGGGCCTTCCCGGCGCTTCCTCAACCCCTCTACACCGAACAATGCTGTCTCCTTTGAGCAAAAATCGGCAGCCGATTGGCCGGGTTGGGGAAAACATCCGAATACCAGCTTCCACTTCTGTAGATGGTTCTTTCCATTCGCTAAGATCAAGGAGGCAGGCCTGGCAAACGAACGGGGAAGGGGCGATGACGCCGTGCTGGCGTGCTTTGGGATTGCCTCTTCGGTGCGAAGGCAACCTCCTCTCCGCCGTCTTCCTAGGTTGCCATTGTGGAAGCTTAGAAGAAACCAATGGCCGAAGAAAAGATATAAACCGATCGCCATCCCATGATCTGAGCCAAGTTTTTGCCCAGACCAGCCTTGGACCCAAACGACCCGACCCGATCGCACTCGCAATCTCTAGGTAGTTATCGCGAGTTGAGGACACGGACAACCGCACTGCACTGAGTTGCGTCACCCCCGATCATGATCCCTCGTCTCGTACGTGCGCAATTTTACTAACAGTGGCTCAGAACTAAGTCCCACTCGTTGAGACTACACACACATCATGCGTTTCGGATCCGTCTTCGTTTCGGCCGCCCTTGGCACCAGTGCCCTAGGTGCTGTGTTGCCCCCTTCCCCCCAGGCCAGCAAGGGGAGCGTCTCGCTGAAGCAGGTCCGTAACCCGAACTTCGTCCGCCACGGCCCCATCCAGCTCGCCAAGGTTTATCGCAAGTACGGCGTGCCCCTCCCCAATGATCTCAAGTCGGCCGTGGCCCGTATCCGGCAGACGGCCAAGCGCGCGACCGGCAGCGCCAAGACGACCCCGGAGGCAAGCGATGTTGAGTATTTGACCCCGGTTTCTATTGGTACCCCGGCCCAGACCCTCAACCTCGACTTCGACACCGGCTCCAGCGATCTCTGGGTCTTTAGCTCTGAGCTCGGCAGCGGCTCCGTCCACGGCCAGACCATCTACGACCCTAGCAAGAGCTCCACTGCTAAGAAGCTCTCGGGTGCTTCTTGGCAGATCTCGTACGGTGATGGCAGCTCCTCAAGCGGCGATGTCTACACCGACAAGGTCGACGTTGGCGGCCTGACCGTCTCGGCGCAGGCTGTTGAGACCGCCAGCAAGGTCTCGTCCTCTTTCAGCTCTGACTCCAACAATGACGGCCTGCTCGGTCTGGCTTTCAGCTCCATCAACACCGTCCAGCCCAACCCTCAGACGACCTTCTTCGACAGCGCCAAGGATAATCTTGACGCCCCCGTCTTCACTGCTGATCTCAAGGCTGGTGCTCGTAAGTAAGCCCGACCCTCTCACTACGGTAGAACCCCGAGCTGACGTGTGTTTCTTGCCCAGCCGGTACCTACAACTTCGGCTACATCGACGACAACGCCTACACTGGCGACATTACCTACGTTCCCGTTGACAGCAGCCAAGGGTTCTGGACCTTTACTACCTCTGGCTACTCTGTTGGCTCTGGCAGCTTGAAGGGATCCCAGTATGACGGCATTGCCGACACGGGTACTACCCTGTTGCTTCTGCCCTCTGCAGTGGTCAAGGCTTACTACAGTGAAGTCTCTGGTGCGCAGTACGACCAGAGCCAGGGCGGCTATACGTTCTCGTGCGACACCAAGCTTCCCGACTTCGTCTTCGGCCTTGGTGACAGCGGCGCCTCCGTCACCGTTCCTGGAGACTACATCAACTTCGCTCCCGTCACCGAGGGTGGGAGCGACTGCTTCGGTGGTATCCAAGAAGATACCGGCATCGGTTTCGCCATTTACGGTGACGTTGCTCTCAAGGCTGCCTTTGTCGTCTTTGATGGTGGCAAGGAGCAACTTGGTTGGGCCGCCAAACAGCTCTAAATAGAGGGCCGTTTTGTACCGGCCACACGCTCGGGATGATGACGTGTTCATTGCAGACATTTCTTGTGATTATTTGAGTTTCACATCTCTTAAGGCAGCCTCGCTGTGTTTTGATATGGCTATGGCGCGATTTGGGACTCAGCTGTAGGAGGAAAGATACTGGGTGGCCTAGTTTAGGAGCGTACTGATCATTTAACGAGCTTTCGCCAGGTGTAAAGAATTGAGAAAGTTAATATCTGTCCCATCATGGTATCCGCTGTTGTTTCCATGTATGCGCCGGCCGTAGCGGTGAGCCACTGAATTGCCTGATTAGGCAAAAATGAGGTCGTGCCCGGGTTCGAACCGGGGTTACTGGAAATATTGACCATCAGTCAAAATCCAGAGTGATAACCACTACACTACACAACCTGTGCAACATATTTGCCACGGTTCTCTTCAGAGCCTGTCATACCAACACAATACCCTGTTATCACAACGGGAGGTTCATCCCACCACATACCTATTGGTCTGCGGGTCTGCGCTTGTGCGGGGGTATTTATTGCCAGGGTGGGATCTACCGAGAATTACTTCGCACAGCTTGCATGTTCGCATTTTCCCCCATGGAAGCCTCGCTTAGTTATTCGTCCTTCATTTGGACTCGGGGACAATGTCCAGGCCGCGGTACCTCTTTCGGCGTCGAGCATAGCAGTACCGCCAGCTCATACAAGTAGGACAAGTAGGAAACTATAGGGCTATTACGTGCTCATTATCTCTCGCCAAATACCATTTCCACCGGGTATCTGACTCTAATCGCCCCCAATGCCAGGGTATCATGCGCAAACATTTTCTACATCGTTCCGCCGGTCTGGTTAAAACCTAGACTTGGCAAGCTAATTTTTGGCTTTGCAACCGAAAATATGCGCCCTGGAAAAAGCCCATCATAGCTTCTACAAGATGTTATCTTACTCCTCACCTTCCTCTATACCCTCCTCTTCTCCGATGTCTACCTCCTCATCCTCTGGTGGTTCGGGGACGTCCACCGTAAATTCGGCCTGGGTCTCCTCTGCGTCGTGGTCCAGAACCACAAACGCGACCGTGCACATGTCTGTGAAGCCCTTCTTGCCTAGCTTGTCGCTGGGCACCGCATTGATGTACTTCCACCCTTCGGACAAGTCGTCCGGCTGTTTTGGGAGCCCGTAGGCGATCTTTGGTGTGATATTCGGTGTATCGTCACTCTGGGAGATTGAAATCGGTGCGGGGATGGGAGTCAAGTCAGGGGAGCCGACCGAGGTTGTGAGGCCATTCGGGTAGCGTTCTTGGATGACGGTGAGGAGTTCGGTGGTGAGGCGCGAAAAAGGCCAGTCGGGGCTGGCGAGGAGAGAAATGGTGTGGATTCCATATTTGAGGCGGACTGTCATGTCCGCCTCATCCACGTCTTTGGCGTTGCGCGGCTGGGAGCAAGGTTAGGAAAAGCGTGTTTGGTTGTTGGCTTGGTGGGGGGTTCAAGGTGGCGGCGGGGCCAGGGCTTGCCGTACCATTTTGGACGCTTCTGGTGCCAAATTTGAGGATATGGTAGACAGCGTCTTTTGGGGGGACTTCGAGAACAGGTGACTGATTTGGCTCGATGGTGAAACGATGTTGCCGAACACACGTCTTTCGAGGAGCTTGTCAAAAAATGTTCCAGATGCTGCGCCAAGCTAGGTACCCAGGCAGCTGTGGAGGGGCATCTTTATCCTAGCAAGCAGGAGCTTGGACCACCTGCAGGCATTTTCTTCTGCAAACAACGGAATCATCAATTAACCTGTTCATTAACAAGCTCCGAGGTTTCGGGAGGACAGGAAGACTTGGAGTTAGTCCCGACTTCGACGACCGCCAGCATTGAACATCTCCCAGCATGGCCACCCCAGACAATCTGGCAGACTGGGCCTCCCGGCCCAAACACCAAGAAGCGTATCGTGCACCGAACCAGGCCGAGCTTGAGGCCCTCTACCGCAACTCGCGACTCTCGTTGCCCTGGGTCCTGCGGCTTCCTTTAGCTACGACGCTTTCGTTTTTTGCCGGTTTCACCCTCGGCGCATCCTTTGGAGGCAAGATGACCGGTCTTCGCTTCCGCGCCGAACACGCACACAAGATGCCGAGTAGCTCGACTGGATGGTATTTGTACCACAAGAGCAAGAACTACCAGGTGGCTTACGGTGGGCTTCGGGAAGGGTTCCGCATGGGGTTTAAGGTGTCGTTTTGGACAACGGCCATGTTCGCGATCGAGCGCATGTTTGATGTCTACCGCGGAACTTCCGATATGTTCAACACGTTAACCTCCTGTGTCACGGTGGCTGGGGGGTTCAGTCTATGGAGTATGCTGCATGACGTTTTCGCCCTGAGGTTATACATAATTCCCGCTAACACCTGCGTCCCCCCTACAGACCGTTTTTCGTTGCCGATGACAGCCCGCACGACCCAAACAGCCTTAGTTGCCGGGGTAGTATATGGAGGGCTCCAAGACGTGCTCGGTTTAATCAGGGGTCGCCCCATCGGTTACGTGGATTGGGCAAGGCAGCGATTGGGATACCCGCCACAACCGCGGCCGATGCCATCGTGAGGGCGAATTTCCGAGATATTGTGTCCCCATCCATCGCTCGGCGAACCGAATCAGAGGCTCAAGAAACAATTCTTTTTGTCCTTGCCCACTTCACATTTTAACGACCCTGACGGATCACATTCCATTCGTCGCGCCAACGCCGCCGATTCCCCCGAAACAAATCAACAAGACAGCATCAGCGCGCGCTCCACGACGACCTGGGAAACCCCCACGTTTCCTGGGTACCAATCGCGGGTCAGCTGACTCTTTGCACCAGCTGCACGCCGACATCAACCGCACTTCGTTCCCCGACTCGGGCTTGCAGGGCGGGGATGATGCTGCTGTTGCAGCAAAGGCCGACGGTGCTCACCTGACATGTTTCGGCCCTTCGCAACAGGTTTCCAGGCTCCCGGTGGTTGCTCCATCAAACCACGACAAATTTACCCAAAACAGTTGGCTCCCGTTCGTCGACTTCTCGGCAGCCCCGCTGCAAGTGCCTTGGACGCTCATTGTGGGGCTTTGTTGCGATGCCGGCAGACAGCATCGACCCCACAGGCGCGGCTATCTGCGGTTTTCTGATAAGGGGACCGCGATAACATCATCGATTGCACCGCAGCCCGTGCCAGAGGCACCGCTCGATGCACAATTGCAATCTCGTCGCTTGACAATTCCGAGCCGGATTGGTGGGTTTCGGTGCATTGCAGCATGGGGAACGGCCAGCGATACCGGGGGAAGGGGTCAAGGAGTTGGGTGTTGGTAAGGAGTATATCTTTGCAGTTCGTCTCATCAGGCTTCGGGCCGTAGTGCAAGACCCGGCTCCTTTTCTCGACCCCTTTTTAAAACCATTTACCACCTAGCTCATCCTATCGCATTGCGGTTGGTTCACCGTCTCGTCCACACGTCTATACACATCCCATCGTGGTCACACACCTTGTCTTCTCCCACACTCGCCTCTCATCGCTCGAGAGTTTTGGAAACAACAAAACCAGCGATTGGCCTCTCTGTGTATCGGTTTGAGATGGCGCGGTTTCCAAAAGCACTACATCGCGCCAGCATCCATTCACCATGTAACCTAACGAGAGCGAACCCCAGCTTCACGACCTTGACCCGAAACCCATGCCTAGCTTCCGCCGCCCTTCAGTCTCTTTCAATTCGACTGCCTCGGCCCTTGCAGATAGCGAGGGTATCATGCCCAACCCCCCAAATATTTACAGCATCTACACGGCCGTTGCATTCCTCTTCCAGCCAATCGTCACCATCCGGTCCTCTCACAATAGGTGCCGCCGCGGTAACTATACCCGCAACAGGGCCGTCCGAGGAACCCTCAGCGAAGATGGCCGAGTCAGCTCCACTGGCCGTGCTCCCACTCACCAGCATCCTACGGTCATTCATGACAATGACCGTCTCATCCTCACCGATCTTGCTCCCGCCTTCACTGGCGGCGATGTCCATCCTGGCCAACGCAACCAGTCCGGCCCTCAACCCGGACAAGAACCCCCTTCTCCGCTTCTTCCTGAAAACCACATTTTACGCCCAATTCTGCGCTGGCGAATACGCGCCCGAGGTGCGGAGGACAATTGAGTCGCTCAAAAGCATCGGATTCGGTGGTGTGATTCTAGGGTACGCTAAGGAAGTGGTGCTCACGGAAGAGCAGATGAAAGATCTGGCGTCTTGCAACGATGGCGCGGCCGCGGAGGAATGCTTGCGGACGGAGATTACTCCCTGGACCAACGGCACAATGGAAACGGTCCTCCTCGCCTCGCCGGGAGATTTTGTCGCCCTCAAGTTTACAGGGGCCGGCCGCCAGGCGCTACACGCACTCTCCCAGTCACTACCCCCCTCGCAGGCCTTGTCGTCCGCTATTGACAGCATCTGCCAACTTGCCGCGTCTCGCGGAGTAAGGCTTTTATTCGACGCTGAGCAACAGGCGCTGCAGCCGGGAATCGACCAGTGGTCTCTAGATTTTATGCGTAAATACAACACGGCTGAGAGCGCCGTCGTGTATGGAACGTATCAGGCATACCTCAAGTCGACACCTGCTACCCTAAGTCGCCATCTCGCTGCCGCACGCGACGGCGGCTTTGCTTTGGGCGTGAAACTCGTTAGGGGCGCCTACCTTGGTTCTGACCCCCGACATCTCATTCACGACACTAAGGCCGACACAGATGCAGCCTACGACGGCATCGTTCAGGCACTCATCGAGAAACAGTGGGTCGGCCCTTTGATCCGACCACCCACCTCGGCTCCGGTCCAGGGCCGGAACCAAAATGAACAGACGGCGGCCGAATTTCCAGAGTTTGCCTTGGTCGTGGCCACCCACAACCGCGAGTCCGTCGTCAAAGCACGAGAGCTTCTTTCTAAGACCAACACAACCTCGGATGTGGCGTTTGCTCAACTCCAGGGCATGGCCGACGAAGTGAGCTGCGAACTAGTCAGCGCAAATACCCCCGCTACTATCGCCGGATCGTCAGCCACCATGGAGAAGCCACGCGCGTATAAGTACCTTGTATGGGGTTCGACGGGCGAGTGCATGAAGTACCTGCTGCGGCGAGCCCACGAGAATCGGGATGCGGTGCAACGAACTCGGTCAGGGAGGGACGCGATGCGCACGGAGTTGTTGAGGAGATTCAAGAGTGTGCTGAAGGCTTCGACGTGAGCTATGGATAGCGGTTATGATACCGAGATGGCGTCATGTGATAATGGAGGGGCCATGAGGGAATGTGGGCCGGCCTTGATGCGGCGTTTTATCTCCCGATGCTTTTCAAGCTCATTACGAATTTGGGTACATGGTGCTTTGCCACTACTATTCCTCAGCATTCTTCCGCTTCTCTTTCGTCTTAGCCTTTTAGCGAGCGTACTTGTAAATATTATGACTTGATGAGTTACCTTCCGTTCCTTTCCCATCATGGCCTTCTTGGGCGGCGTCCGAGACTCACTATTAACATGGAATCCGAATTGCTATCTTGATCTCCGGCCGACGGCCCATCCGCCCTTATAACCCTCGTAATGCCATCCCTACAATGACCAAACTCTCGCATTGTTTCCGCTTCTCTCGCTCATCACTTATCTTATCTAGGGATTGGATTCCGTTGAGCCGGTAATACTTGCGCACTTTGGCCCAGTCGGTAGTTTGCGCGAGCTCTTCGTCAGTTACAGGCGTAGGTGTTCCTTGAACATGTTGTTCCAGATGGCCGTATATGGTTTGTTCATCCGGTGTTTGTGTTTGGCTTAGATTTTGGTTGGCCGTAGAATTTGGCGGTAGAATGACCTTGAC
This sequence comes from Dichotomopilus funicola, assembly GCF_033296635.1. Lineage (NCBI taxonomy): Eukaryota > Fungi > Ascomycota > Sordariomycetes > Sordariales > Chaetomiaceae > Dichotomopilus > Dichotomopilus funicola. The sequence continues at coordinate 350,677 of NW_026944049.1, forward strand.
GACGACTAGATCCCTTGTCTTCCCTGGTGTGATGCCCCAACGCCGGTATGCGTCCGAGATCTGGAGAAGTTAGTTCAATTAGAAGTTTATTAAGCCTAAATTGTACTTATGTTTTTTCTTGTTAAAAAAGAAAACTTACATTATTGTTCGTGTTCAGGGACATGACGATTTCGGAGTGCACGTTGGGTGTCCGTAATGACCCGTTAAGTAAGCTGTTGATGGCGCTGTAGACGGCTGATAGGAGATGAATGCGAGAAATGATGGTGGAAGCATCGATAAAAGCGTACTCGAACTCGCTGTTCCTCGACAGGAGCTGTTTGTGGAGAAAATCGGCGTTGGCTACATTGCGGAAGAGGCCCAGGTATACTTGGTACTCAAGAGGGATGTGCTCCAACTGAAGCTTCTCGAGAGACATGGCGCTCGCGGGGATGACGTGGATTTAAGTTTGGGAGTTACCAAAGGGATTGGGGCGGAATGACGGCGATGGAAATTGTAAGCCGACAACGCCGATCTAGTTTACCGGTCTTTGGACTCGCGGGAAACTTGATATTGTTCGCTTTTTCTTCCGTTTTTTTCTGCTCAAAATGAAGTCGGAATTTGTCTTTTTCACATTTATGGGTCGACGTCGGGAGCTAGCTTTCCAGGTTGGAGGGGCAGTGCGGGGTCCGTGGCCCTGGAACGGTGCTCCAGGCCAGAGCTGTGGAGCACAGACACATGGCTCACCTGCACAGCCAACCCTAACCCACGAGCCCATCCGTCGTTTTGCTGGCGATTCTTGGGCCCCCTCTCCAGTGACAGAGGGTGGAATTTCAATCTGAGACATGTGCGCGTTCAGAGCGCAAATAAACGGGAATACACTAACTACTTAACTTGTGAGGCGCAGCTTCCATTCACCGCTTAAGTACCCCATGCAAAACGCTGGAAAACCGATCTCGAACGATGGAAGGCCTCGAAACCTGGGGAGCTGATCGACGAAACAGTGGACTTGGAAGCCGAAGCGAGGAGCGGCTGCGAGCTCCCGTCCCGAAGCGCGGATGTTGTGCCCGTGGTTGACCCTTGTCAAGAACGTGCCTTGTGTGAAGAGGCATTCCGACAACTTGGGCGCGGTCCATCCAATTAGCGGGTTGCCAAGGCCTCTCCTTGGCACCGGCCGGGGCAGGCGCGCCTGAGCGGCACTGCTAAACCCATGAAGGGGCGCCCCTGAACATCGACTGCCCGCCCAAGAACAAGCAATCCGTCCACAATCAACCTCGAGGTTTAGGGAGGGCCCCGGCGCTCTCCATCTTGAACATCCCCTTCCATCCCGCCATCGCGACGGCAATTCCTGCCCAGGATCGGATCCAACACTCTGGTTTTCAAGCTGGCCAGTCGAGGCGCTGGGGGGAATACTTGGTTCCGACGCGCTTTTCCTGGTAGTTATACAAAAATACGTCGACACTTTACCCGAACACCGTATGCATCGGCATCCGACTCGCGCCCCAGCTCGCCACGGCGCCAACGCCGATTGAAAGGACCGCTCACCTGGACGTCTTGCGACGCGGCGCCGCATCGCCCGCCCCCAGCGGCCCCATCTCGGGACCTGCCGCCCGCCGAACGCCATGCCTCAAGCTCGTCCCCTCAAGCGGCCTAGCGACGCCGGCGATGTTCCCGGAGGATCCGACGCGGCGGCGCCCAAGGCGAAACTGGCACGCCTCGATCGTGGACCCGAGGAGTTCTCTAGTGTCGTCAAGAGCAAGTTGCAGTCGTACACGCGAACGGGGCAGGCCTGCGATCGATGCAAGGTACGAACGCGATATATCATCTCTTGTCGTTGTCTCGCACACTGCGCATCGCCCGTGGTGTACGACGCATGGTGCACCATCGATCGTGCATCTGTAGTTCAATGTTGACTAACCTTCTCCTTATCATTTGGTCCTCTTAGGTCCGCAAAATCCGCTGCGATGCCCTCCCTGAAGGCTGCTCCCACTGCACCACACAGAACCTCGAATGCTATGTTACGGACCGCGTGACCGGCCGGACCGAACGACGCGGCTACTTGCAGCAACTCGAGCGCGAGAAGGGCGCTATGCTGGTCCATATTCGAGAACTCGAGAAGCTTCTGGAGAGCAACGACGTGGTAGTACGGCCCTGGCAATGGCCAGGCTATACGACCACCTACCCACCTGGGGTCACTTTCGACCACCACGGCAACGCCGTTCAACAAGACCCGTCTTCTAAAGACCAATGGCAACAAGTTGGATTGGTATGGGTCAAGAACGACTTGTCCAAACCACCAACAAATAGAAATGGCGGCCCAACTCCGTGGTCGATGCTCTCGTCGAGACCCAATGATAGCTATCTGGGAGTTTCTTCCGACAGCGCCCCCCTGAGCTCCATCAACGGGACGACGTTGTCCGTTCTGGGCACCCATATTGATATTACATGCTCCGACGCCCCCGACATGGACGAACCCGCCCCTGGCACGCCGATCGGGTCGCCACTCTACAACAAATCTCTGATGGCTCTCCTTCAATCTAGCCTCAATATTAACCCCCCGCTCACAAACGTCGAGTTGCCTTCCAAGCAAGATGCGTTTCAATATGCAGAGTGGTATTTCCTCATGGTTTGGCCGTTTCTTCCAACGCTTCACAAGCCATCATTTATGCAATTGGTAAGACCTCGGGTCTCGGCTTTCCTTGCAAACAGTGTATGTCCTGCTAACAGTCACCGTAGTTGACTCGCATGTACGAGGATCCAACACATAAACCAACCGTGCCGGAGATGGTGACGATACACATGGTTTTTGCGACAATCTACTTTCAGTATGGCATCAGGAACCGGGAGGAGCCGGAGAAGTACGCTCAGCTCAATGAATTGTCTAACAAGCATTATCATTGGAGCATAAGCAAGCTTTTTGACCTTGCCTCCTCACAATCGGTGGCCACTGTTCAAGCTCTGGCCATGATCGCGGCTCACACCCGCAACTTCCCAAAGCCCGAATGTTGCTTGGCTGTCTCCACTTATGCATTTGGGAAAGCGATCGAAATGAACCTCCACCGAGCCGCCAAAATCCCGGGCGGCGGAACCACGTTGGAGAACGAGCTGCGAAAGAGGACATGGTGGGCGGTTCTCGCCATTTTCTGCACCATTAACGGCCGGCTCGGCCGCCCGATGCCGATCTCGATAGAGGAATTTGACGCAGACTTTCCGATTCCTATCAATGATGAATATCTGGGAGAAGAAGGGATCCTTGACCCTTCCAAGATCGGTCATTGTAACTACAGTGCAGGCATCGCCGGGTTCAAAATCACGCCGCTGTACATCGAGATGTACGCCAAGATTTACAGCGTCCGCCGCGATCCCAGCAAGTATGTCCAAGTGGTCAACCAGTTGGAACAAGCACTCCATAATTTCCTGGACGAGCTGCCGGATGAGCTCAGGGTGGGCAAATGCGCGCCTACAAACCAGGTCTTTGCGCTGTATTGCCAGGCCTTCTGCCTGGAATTCACTTTGTGTCTGAGGCACCCCTCGGTTTGTCCAACGGACGACCCCAAAATCTGCGCTGAAAACACCAGAGTTTGCGAAGATACTGCTCGGAAGCTCCTCAAGGTCGTCGGTTCCCTGTACAAGCTTAAGTCCTTGGACACCACTTGGTACCAGCAAGCAGTCTATATCGGCGCTATGTTTTCCACGCTGGTGGCGCACTGGCAGCGGCGCTACGAGATTACTGCCTTTGAAGTCGCTTCTCTGCGTAGCGACATGTCGCTCTGGCTGCAAATTATCGCAGAAATTGGGAAACTTCTAGGTATGGCAACCCGAGCTTGGGATGTTCTCGGTTATGTTATGTTGTGGCTAATGGAGTGGAAATAGGCACTGGGAACCGGGTCGCTTCCGAGGTAGGGGCCGTCATTGAGCGTACCATCAACTGGATAGAGCGGGACATGACTCGGCCGCCTGGTTCACCCGCCAGACAAGTTGCCATTAAGCAGCAATCTCCCTCGTATCAGCAAGCCTTGACAAGTAAGCAACCACTGGATAACGCATTGGCTCCCAGTGGTGCTCGAGCGACCGTCTCCGAGTCTCGCAACCCCGCTACAACCAACGGCACCAGCTATTACGATCCTGGGCTAGCGACTCCCGCGACTTCTTACCCCACGCTCAACTACGGCGAGCAGACGGCTAGCGCAGTTTCCCTGGGGCAAAATGGGGCTGGAGTAGTTGACTCAACGGACGGGGCCCAGTATCTCTACGCAGCAGCGTCAGCCGCGACGGCCGCGACCACATCCAACACCACAACCGTCGCTATGGAGCAAGCAGCAGCAGCACAAAACCCCCTGATAGCCTTTGCATCGCAGGCAACCCAGCACGTGTCCGGGCAGGCGGCAAATGGGTGGAATCCACAACCTACGCTATTAGCACATAACGGGACCTCAGCAAATACGTGGCAAGACTGGACGAATGCGATTCAGGACACACAAGATCGATACAGCGCCAATGCGCTACTAACACTCAACTCCGGTCGGTCAGGGGACGTGGGCGCCAGTGGAGTAGTTAACCCGCACGCCCCAGGCCCAGGCGACGCATTAAGCGGCGCGCATACCGGGCAATGGCCCCTTTTGCTGTTCCATGACGGATCTGGGAATGTCAGCGGACCATGATATACTGTCTTATTTTCATTTTCTTTTGTTCCCAAAGCTATTGCTTGAACCCCGGTTCCCACACTATTTATTATTGATACCACGGTATACTGGTTTCCTTTGTTTGCCTTCAAATTCCGCCCCTCTTACGCCACATCTAGCGTGAAGGGGCACAATGGCTATTGTCACTGACCGTTGTCAAGTGCGACAATTTTTTGGGATGGAGGCGTTTTAGGTTCAGGCGCAGGGTCGACGGTTAACAAGTGCTGACTGGGAGATCTCTTTTCGACATTACGGACACTCGGCGCTGACGGGTCTTTGGCAACACATTCACTTGGTTGGTTTTGGCAAGGGGGACTGCATCATATACATCTACTTTCTTTGCCCTATCACGGCGTGCTGTTTCATTTTGCTGTCGACGGATGGGGGGACCTAGAATTGAACTCATGGCAACATGCGAATAGAGCTGTATATCGGAGTCTCACAATACACCTTTGACCACCTCATCGTGACTGAGATGTCTCAGGTAGTTCCGGATTCCCTCAACCAATGGCTTAAAAATCCCGGCAATAATCAGCCGCTTTCGGCCAGTATCTCCATGTGCAACCTTGGACAAGCAGCAGTAGTCAGGCTTCGTCGCATCCTGCCACCATATCCGTCCGGTCTGCTCTAGCATCAGAGCTGCACCCGCTTCACGCCCGAAGAACTCTCATTACTCGCCTTCTCGTCGATGTCCCCATCCTTGCGGGGATGCACTGTCTGACCCTCTAAGGGTTGGTCCTCCTGGCGTGGGTTGCGTCTCTTACGGACAACGTCGTAGACATAGCGAATAATGCCGAGCGCGAGCCCAGACGCTAGCACCGCAATGTTGATGGTGAAACCACGCCGGTAAAATGGCTTGTCTTCCTCGCGGAAAATCTGAGCGCCATAAATGCCTGCGATGTTGGCGCCCATGATGACCCTGAAGAGAAGTAGAATGTGTTGTTAGAACTTCGCCCTGCAGTGGTCTGAAGGGGAGTGGCGGATGATGGGTATCAAAGTTGAGCTTACATTGCCATGGCCAAGGCTCGCACTTCAGAGTCTTCGCAAGTGAGGGACATCCAGGCGATGTTTAGGGGATGAGAGAAGGTGCCAAATGTTTGCGTCCAGACGACGCCAAAGTACCGAATGCCGCGGAGGTCACCGAGTTCGGTGAAGGAGCGATTAAAAATGTAGCCAAGAAGATGGCAAAAGAAACCTGCAATGACGGTTTCCCCTCGCTTGTTGCTAGTCGACTGTTAGGGCACTCGACCAAATACCTGGGTGAAGCGAGGTGGGAGAGACAACTCACAAGCGATCCGAAATGTAACTAAAGGTGAAAGACACGGGAAGCTGAAGGAAGAGGCCAACAGATGCCATGGCATTGCTTGTCAAAGTGCCAAAACCGAAGCTCCTAACGATGGAAGGTGAATACGTATCAAAGGCACGCTGTGGGCCGTTGTTGCAAAGTGTGATCAGAACATGACACCACAAACGCCAGTCGGCAAAAGCGCGCTTGAAGGCATCAAGCTTGATGTGTCTCTTCTTCCTCCCCTTCATGGGGTCATCCTGCAGCACGCGGGTTTGGAGGATATGCAGCTCTCGTGGGGTGAAGAGCCTGACACCGGGGAGAAAAGACGGGCAGGGGTTGCGGAACGAATCCGGGAGACAGAAGCCGAGGATGAAGCCGCTGAAAATGGTGAAACCCCCCATTATGATGAACAACCAAAACCAGCCAGCCCGGTCTGCAACACCCCGCATGTGCAGAATCCCGTACGCCAGGAGTTTGGAAGAGGCCTGGCCGAATTGATTCCCAAAGTAAAAAAACATAACACGTTTGGCCGTCTCCTTGCGGGTGTACCAGGTGGACAGCGTCCAGAGTCCGCCAGGGATGAAACCACACTCGGTCAGGCCAAGCAAGAAACGGGTTGCAATAAAGGCCCCATAACTGCTTTGAAATGCCTGGAAGGTACTGACGATTCCAAAGAGGAAGAGTTGGAGAGTGAGCCACTTGCCCGGCCCGACGCGGTAGAGAATCATGTTGGAGGGGATTTCAAACAAGACGATACCGAGTGAAAGCATCTGCTGGCCGACGTTGAATTCGTTCTGGGTAACTCCAACATCTTCCATGAAGCTGTCTGTGATGGCGTTGGCAATGTTGCCTCGGTCGAGCTCTGTGTGTTGAGGACGTTGTTAGCCCAGAGGAAGTCCCCTCTCGGTCCCTCCGCCGCAGCATTGGTTAACGGCGTGACATACGTAGGCAGAAAAACCCGAGTGTTAACAGTGGCATAATAATTAGATCGAGCCTTGGATACAAGTTAGCGTCAAAGGGACACCCCTGCTTCGATGACATAGCAAGTTCGAGGAAGCTTACTTTTTCTTTGCTCTCGCCTCCTCTTCCGGAGTCCAATCACGGCCCGATGAGATTTGCAAATTCTCCTCATCGTCATGCGATGACGCGGAGTACTGAGCCGCATCCGTAGATTTGGTGTCAACGTCCGCCATTCTTCAAGGAGCCGAGCCTGTAATATGTTCTGACGTCGTAAAGAGCAACGGGATAGGTCGAGAGGTCTGGTGAGGATGATCAACTTGAAAATGAGTCTTAATGGTGATGATACGACAACACTGGAGACAGCATTGCCTCGCATTCTTATAAGATGTCATATCCCTTGTGGTCCATCATCCTCCCTCCATGTTGGGATCAGATACCATCCTCCTGGGCAGCGCACGTTTTGGTGGGATGCTGAGGGTTTGTTTCTGGGCGTTGATGAGAGCATCGACAATGAACAGCACGCCATACTTCCAAGAACCGCGCGAGGTCCGTGGATGGAATACTTAAAGTCTTGGATATCCTTGGCTCGCTGACCCTGAGACTTCCCCTTTTGACAGTTTTTCGAGACTCATCAATGTACCGCCCAGAGCGCCGAGAACAGCCGTCCCCCTTGGCAACAACAATCGGATGAGACAGGCGAACTACCAACATCTTACTAGTTTCTATTTCGACCGGGGATTGGGTTTCATGACACCACTCCGTCCCGAATTGCTGGTCCGCTTTGTTTTCGCGAGTGGATAATTACTTAAACCTTGGGGAAACACCAACATTTTGAAGGTGATTATACCATGCTTCAGTGAGACCCCCAGTGCGCGGTAGCTGTTGACGCCCACAGGTAACTGCCGCTGAGACGGAGCGGAGACGTACAAATCCCGGATTGCTATCAACGCCCCCCTCTCCCTGGATCCCTTACAGCGAAAAGTTGAAAACACCGCTCAACAACCGACGCTTTGTGGTTTTACCCCCACGCCTCGGTCTTCCCACACACCAACACCCCGACCAGGAAGAGGAACACTGAGAATGCCGGTGAAACGCGATCAAGGACCCTGCCTTGGCGGGCGTCCTCGTGGGCGTGCCAAGAGTAGATGCCAACATCGCCAAGGAAGTGTGGGCTATTGTTTGGAGGAGCAAAGGCTCGGCGTAACCCGGACTTGACCAGAAAGCCGAGACCTCTGCGTGTACGGCTGACGGGGAGTCCAATGAAACAGTCAAAGAGAAGAATCGCACAAAAAAAGTTGGCTTGGAGGTGGGAGACACGGCTGTTGGGGAACACAGAACTCTTGTTTGGCCGGGTGACAAGGCGCCCGGTTCGAGGCGCGCGAGACAAGGCGAATTCCGCAGCTGAAGCGTGGGCGGCGCATGTTGCTGAGTATTTACTGCGTTTAGTGAATCTAATTCAAAACTGAGAACTGGTGTTTGGCTAAGACTTTTTTAAGGATTATTGGGACAGGAGATAATTTGACTTATCATAGCAATGAAATTCGAGAACTTCAGGGAAATTACTAGTTATTCAGTTAATTCTTAATTATAGGGTAAAGGATGAAGAACTCAAAATAACCGAGGCAAATGGAAAGGAAGGCGATGAGAGCGACGTGTGGAATTCTCGCTTTTAACAAAGATTCCAGTTCCACCCGACCCCTTCGCTGGCTGCTGAGCGTTGTTGACCTGCGGTTGTCGACGAATGTAGTGTAATTCGAGAAAAGTGGTTTGTCCCTAAAAGGTTAGTTAAGTCGAGATCTCTCTTGTCCACACCCTAACCCAGAGGCGCATTGCATCTGTTGGTACCGCTGTGCCGTGCCACTTCAGGACCCCTGTCAAGGGTGCTATCCTTTTTTGGGTGGGTCCATTTGCAACTCCCCCTTTCTATTTTGGACGACTTTTGCCAAACAACCGCGACAACACCGTCAATCGTTTCGTTCTCGTTTTCTTTTCTTTTCTTTCTTAATCTTATGTTTTGTGGTTTAATTATTTCTGCTGCTGTATCAACAAACTCGGGCGGCGACTTGCGCGCCCGCAGGCCGTCGTCTTGATGCCACGCCTAACCGTGACGGCGCTCCTCCGCCACGCCCTGCGGTTCCTGGCCCCCTTGTCGATTGCATTGACCGTTTACCTTTACCTCTACCCGGTCTTTAACACCTGCGCCTTTCCGTTACCGCCCGCCCCGGATTCCAACACCCACGCTGCCGACACCGGGAACGCAGCTTTTCTTGAGACTGCCAAAGTTCACTGGCAGTCGGCCGCGGGAACTACCGAGACCCCGACACGCTTTGTCCCCTCGCGAACCCCTGCGCCGTTTCGCCTCCTCACCCTCGGCGACCCCCAACTCGAAGGCGACACTTCCATCCCTACCGACTACCTAGGCGTTTTCCCGCACGCGAAAAGCGTCTTCAAGCATGTGACGTTCCAGTCCGAGCAGTTCTCCCTGCGGTACCGCATCCGCCAGGTCTTCCACGACATCATTGATATCTTTTTCGAGGACATTTTCGATGCGCTCGAGTCGCTGCGCAAGCGTATGGATCACGTCGGCAACGACTTGTATCTTGCCCATATCTATCGGACCGTACACTGGTGGTCTCGTCCAACTCACGTCACCGTCCTAGGTGATTTGTTGGGCAGCCAGTGGATCGACGACGACGAGTTCTACCGCCGGGCCGCCCGTTTCTGGGACCGGGTGTTCCGCGGTGCGGAGCGCGTGCCAGACGATGTGGCCGCGTACCCGGCGGACGAGTACGATGTGGCCGGCAGTCTTGGAGGTGGCCACTTCAACGAGTCAAAAACATGGACACGACGTCTGATCAATGTCGCCGGGAATCATGACATTGGCTACGCGGGTGACATAAACGAGGAGAGATCCGAGAGATTTGAGGCTGCATTCGGCAAGCTCAATTACGAGCTCCGCTTCGAACTGCCACTGAGCAACGCGCCCGTGGCGGGGACCACCTTCGACGCTGATCCCAGCTCCAACCGCCTGGTCCCCGAACTCCGCATCGTCGTGCTTAATGACATGAACCTTGACACTCCCGCCGCGTCCACGAAACTCCAGGATGACACATACTCTTTCATCAACAAGGTCATCAACACCGCCGCCGCTGTCGAGTTCAAGGGTCAATTCACCGTCATTCTCACCCACATCCCCCTGTTCAAGCCTGAAGGTGTTTGCGTCGATGATCCGTTCTTCGACTTCCATGAACACGACGGCAGCCTAAGGGAGCAAAACCAACTGAGCGACGCTGCTAGCAAGGGTTTCCTGGAGGGAATTCTCGGCATGTCAGGCAACGTGAACGCTGCTGGTCGCGGCCGTGGCCGGCCGGGGATCATTCTCAATGGTCACGACCACGAGGGTTGCGATACCTGGCATTTCGTTAACCAGTCCGTTACCGATGCCGAAGAGCGGGCGTGGGAGGTAAAGCGCTGGCGTCAGGCCACGGGCGCCGGTATCATCGGCCGCGACGAGCTTCCCGGCGTTCGGGAAGTTACTGTGCGGAGCATGATGGGCGGATTTGGTGGCAACGCTGGGCTGTTGAGCATCTGGTTCGACGAGGCCAGTTGGGAGTGGAAGACAGAATACACGACTTGCCCACTCGGGACCCAGCACTTGTGGTGGCTCACACACATCTTGGATCTCGTTGTTGTTGTAGGCATCGTGTTGTTAGTCATTGTTACTGCGCTTTCCGCCATTGGGGTGAATATTGATGAAAAGGTGGAGAGGTCGGTGGCCCGGCTGTGCACGCGGCAAGCGCGGTCGCCCACGGACAGTGGGCCAGTGAAAGTTGGAAAGGTCGGCAAGGGCGGCGACCCAGGAGAAAAAACAGGGCCACCTGCATATTAGTATATGCTTGAAATGCATTCTCCATGCAGATAGATGTATAACACACAAATAATCATTTTGTTAGCAGTTGTATCTTTGTTAGTCGTAGTGCTTAAATCAGGACAGTACATAGGGCTCGGCTGAGACAAGTCAATGTTTGAGAGGTCGACTAGCTGGGCTCGGGGCTTTCTGGCTTAATAATTCCATATGGAATGGGACTTGTCCGTGAATCTTAGAGTATCTCAACTCTGAACGTGGTGCACGCCAATGCTACATGGAACGATTAACAGACAAAGCGGATGACATTCGGAAAGAAGGACATTAAAACCTGGGAGATTGAAAGACGGCCCCCATGATTGTGAGTTTGGTTTCTTCGTAATAGACGTGTAATATGGTACAGTACAGATCCCAACAGCCCTCCTGGACTTTGCGGGGATTATCCTATCTAACATGTCGCTTTTATACACCACGGTCCAGACCCCCTGATATATCCCGCCCCCATGAAAATGCACATCCTCAACTCGGCAGAAAAGGCGGGGGTTGGGACTCAAGATGTTGTTAGTACATGGCCAAGACAACGGTAGCGTTAAGGGTGGTTATCGCGGCCGTAGCCCCGCTAGCTGTTCTTCGTCGCGCCGGTGCTAGGGGCGCTGGCTGGCTTTTGCTCCGATGGCGTGAACCAACCAAAGAAGGACGACTGCATGCTCTTCATGGCTTCTTTCTGGGCTTTCTCCATGAGTTCCTGCTCTTCTTTGAGCCACTTCTCACCGTTCTTGCGGATCTCCTCCTCCAACATCAAGTAATTCCGCATGCCACGCTCCCGAGCGATGTCTTGAAGCATCTTTCCTTTGGCGAATGCTTCCTGCGGATTCTCTTCGCCTTCGGGAGACACCATCAGGCTCATGTTGCTCGGCTTGAGGCCCAGATGGCTGCTTAGCCAGCTCATGCCACTGCCACGGGAAGACTTGGCCTGAATCCGCTTGTTGTGCTCAATACGGGCCAGAGCCTCTCGGCGGGCAAACTCTGTGGGGATATGGTGGCCCTCAAAGGACTTGATGACCTTGCGCACGTCGTCGTATTGCATCGTGTGGATAAATTCCAGAAGAGGCACCAGCCCCACAAGTTCCTTATCCTTAGGCTCCCCAACCCATTTTGGGAGGATGATCGCGTTCTCGGGCTGTGCGCGTACGTGTTTCGCGTTGGTGTCGATGATAATGACTTTGGACAGGTCGCGGTTGAGATAGGATAGGTCCTGTTCCACCATTAATTAGCAGCTGTATCTCTAGCAAGTGTAAACCTGCCACTAGCCCGACGGGAGACCACGTACCTTGATGATTTCGCCGTCCTTATACTTGGTAGCCTCCCGGAACAGAGGCCACATGATGAACCGGTATGGGTCTAGCTTGCGCACGAGAGGTTCACCAGTAGCGAATGGGACGGTTGTGAAGAGGACGATCTCGTAATACTGGCTGAGATAGTGTAAAAAGTAGTCCACGCCAGGGCGCTTCGCCACACGCCAACCGTGATCGCGACTCCACTCGCTATGTACCAACATGTCTTCCAGGCTGATACATAGGGTGTATGGCCGCTGAAAAGAAGGGTCGGGGTCTGGAAGGAGTTTTTCGAATGCCGGCTCCTGGTAGTACGTCACGGTGTCGCCCATACGTGCCATGGCACGCTTCCACCACAGCCCAACACTCCATCCATTGGGAACGTCCGGGTTCTTGGAGAGCTCCTCCTCGTCCCAGTCGCGACCAAGGTATGCGACGCCAAGGATGCCCGCCGCGCCGGTGACTGCAAACGCCCAGAGTGCCAATTTTTGGCGCCGCCTTTCAGTTGACGATACATATGCCGACTTGGGCAACTCCCCCTTTTGCCGACCGCCGCCGCCGGACTTTGTTGTTGGCTCCTCCTCAAACGCAGCCAGGGCAGCTTTGTTCGTCGCGCCCGATCTCTCGTACTCAAGCGTCGAGGGGATGCCTTGTGTGAGATCAGGGAGCTTGGAGAAATCGGGTTCTTTCTCAACCTCGGCGGGATCTTGCGCAGCGTCGGAATCGGTGGGCTGTTCCGAACCCGGTTGTTTGGGTGACCCAGCACTGGGCTGGGAAGCGAATGCGGATTTGGCAGTGGAATCAGGGTTGGCGGGGGTCGGCTGTGAGGGGCGATGCGTGGGTGCTTTTGGTGGTTTCGGGACTTGTGATGGTTGGCTCGATTGGTTCGGTTTATTGTCCTTTGCGACGCCCCGAGACCAAACTGCAGGCAGACCGGATCGAAGTACGGACGGGGTTGCGAGGGCGGCCGCCCTCAGAGTGGCCGCTGGTCGAGCGGCGGCTCGTGTTAACATCATCTCTCTTGTCCTTGACGGGGCACTCCCGGGATTTCACCGAAATGTGACCGTTGGTTTGGAGAAGATGACCGAAATGGTCCGAGGTGAATTTGTGAGCCTTCGACTGTGCGTGGGTTGTGAGCTGCTGCCGAACTTGAAAAATCCACAATGCCGCTTCGGTGTAAAAATCCACGCTGCTTGCGCAGAAGCATGCACACTGGCCATGCCGCTAAGCCAAATTCGTTGGAGCGTTGAAGTGGGCGTGGTGGGGTCTTCTTTCGTCATGGCCAATTCGCCCGACACTTGCGATTTGCCGCGACTCACCTCCACTCCTGGCTCACGTGCCCCACTTTCGTCGCCCCGCTGTGGGAGAGGCCGGCTCTGCCTTTGCGGAAGGACATCCATCAAACATCTTCACACTCTGACACTCCCATCACGCCTGTAACGCTCTTCTACATTGACCCATTTTGCCGGTGTATTAGCGCGTCTTCTGGTGCCCGCCAATCTCAACTTGCCTCCTCTACAACGCAGCACTCGTCTATTTAATGACTTCCATTTCCGCCGTTTACAGACCCGCTATTCTCTCGAGGTTCCCAGCCATGGCCACGGCGGATGAATTCTAGAGGGTGGCTCAATTGCTGTGTATTTGTAGTACTCGCAATGGGACCGCCCTCCGAGTTCTGCCTTATATTTAGCACAAACACTACGTTCAAGCCGCCGTCCCCATCGCTCTCCTAGGTATAGAATACTACGGCCGTTTCAAGAACTTCGAGCAAGCGAGTTAGTGTGCGTTGGATGCCCAGTTTCTTGCAAGAGGCAGATGTTTAAAGCCATGGAGTCCTAGCTAACCAAATCCCGGAGTAGAACTGCAGGCCATTATCCCTACGGAACCACGATGCCTCAAAAAACCACTCAACGGAAGGGGAAGGCATCACGCCCGACCCGAGGACCTGCGTCGTCACCATCTGCCGGCACCGGTCGCACAGCCGCTAATTCTGCGGAACCCACGACGTCTGCTTCGAAAGGCGATGAGAGTCTCGATGATGACGTTGGCAGCCTCCGGATGGAGGCCCTGACATTGACTTCCACAACTGGCACGCAGACTGCCGCCCCAGCAAAAGAGGAAAAGAGCGTCAAGCAGAAGCCATTCAGGTTCTTGGATCTGCCACCAGAATTACGCGCTGAAGTATATCTTTGGTACTTTGAGGGAATAGACCACGTGGATCTCGACTCCGATAATTACAAACGGATTCACAAAAAGCTGGGAATCTTCCGGACCTGCCGCATCATCCGCCAGGAGGCGCCACATGCTTTCTACAGCTTCCGCACGTTTCGTATCTTCCCCACGCAACCAGGCCGACACTTCAAAACCAAGAGACCGCTTCTTGCACGGCTGAATGAACGTCAGCGTAGACTGCTGACGTCGCTAGAACTGCGCCTCGGCCCGGGCTGGAATAAACCGCCACGGGGCTGGGTCGTGAACTCGGCATTGGGGCTCAGCGACTGCGTCAACGTACGCAAGCTGACCGTCTTTGTTGAATGTGACCCTAGCGATAATGCGTTCAAGGGTTTCCGTCAATACGATGGGTTTTACGAGAATTTCTCTCGAAATTTGCTCGACGAGGTTCTGGGAGCGCTGCCGACTGTTCGCTGTGTTTATTTTGATGCGTGGAGCAGCGTCAAGAAATCAGGAGCCATGATGGCGGGCCTGTTAGATGTTGCCGAAGCACGAGGGAGGACAATTCGCTGGGGTCCCGAAAGGAACTGGACGGACCAGGACGAGGAGATTGTTGTTGAAGCACCGTTGAGCGCTGCGCTTATGTTACTAGGCGGCCTGTGAACCACTACAGCGGGGCGTCCGGTATTAAATCGATATCTCGATATGTGGGAGCATGCATCCGTGGGCGTATGCTAGCTAGCGTTTACAAACCACCACTCAATGCCTGAATAATGTTTCGTGCTTCGCTTCGAGTCTTGTCTACAATCTCGCCCGCCGCCGCCACTTCTGTGACTAACCCAATATTGGCTCCGGCATAGGTTGCCGTCCACCCGTCCGGGCCCCATGCGGCGTCCCCTTTACCGACGGCATCGTCATGTTTTTTCTTGATCTCCTCAAACGATGTCCCACGTTCCTTCTCCCGCCAACTCTGGTTGACAATGGTGCGCGGGCTAAATTGTTCGGGCCAGCCAAACGTCCCGCGGAGATGATTGTACAGCTGCGTCCGAAGGGTGTTGGCTCCGCCGTCTGTGGCGCGCACCACTTCGTCCTGATACCCCTTTTTGATGCGGGCCTCTTGAGACGCGAGAAATCTTGTGCCCATGGTGATGCCGGCCGCGCCTACTCCGAGTGCTGCGGCCACACCCCGCCCATCGGCAATTCCTCCAGCCGCGATCAATGGGATGCCGATATCCTTGGTCGCGTCGGCAATTTCCGGCAATAGAGTGATGAAGCCGGTGCCATCTGATGCCCGACCATGTCCCCCGGCCTCAGCGCCTTGGACAACAAGAACATCTGGAGCAGAGGCGCTCCGGGCGGCATCTAGACCCTCCTGAAGTGTTCCGATCTGGAGCCAGATCTTGGTCTCGGGAGATGCTTCGCGCAGCTTTTGGGTCCAAACATCGACATCACCTTGCCCGTTCCTCGGTGCAAAGAGCCAGGCTGCTGCAGGACGATACTGCGAGACTGCTGCTGCCGAGACCTCCACATCGCCGTTCCAAATCTGGAACCCGACACCGAGGGGTAACAAGTTATGGGGCGCTCCCGGAATGCTAGACGACGCGAGTAATTCTTTCGCGGTTTCAAGGTCGGTTCCCGTACTCTCCGGCTTCAAGCCGGGGCCAATGAAGCCAAATCCTCCCGCCCGTGACACGGCTACGGCCAACTCTGGCCCAGACATGACCCGCATCGGTGCACCCACGATGAGCGGGGAAGTTGTCCAAGGATATGCCGCCGCAAGCCGTCCCCGGAAATCGACAGCCTGGAGTCTAGCTTCCATTGTGAGGGGTGGCGATCGTGAGGTGTTTGGTGGTGAAAAATGAGAAAAATGTCTCTTGATGATCTGTCGGGGGCGTGTACAACTGGTGTGTGGTAAGGTCGTTGCGATGTGGCCGTAGAAAACACCGCTCATGTCTCGGGTGAGGTGGGGTTGGCGGGAGGCCGCGATTAGGGCCTCGGTCCTAAGCACATGTGTTGTCGACACCGGCCGACGGCTTCCGGGAAGTAAAACCGAGGTTCGGGGCACTCTAACCCCCATTGTGGACTTGGGGTAAAGTGTTACGGAAAAGCAGGTCTTGGGTCGTTGGCGGTTGCGTGAGTGTTGTGGTGGGGGCGGTGGGTCGAATTCGAGGAATGATGTAAGATCCAGCTAGGATTGGCACTTAACGGAAGGGGAAGACATATTCATAGATTTTTATGTGCATTATCGCGGGGGCAACATCATGCACTCTGCGTAGAGTGGTGTATCTAAGTGGAGGCGCATCATATCGAGGGAAGGCCGTGGGAATACGGCGTGGCGTCTCGGCCGTTTAACTCGGTGGTTCTCACATGCGGTCTACCTAACGCTTGGGCGTTGCTCTATCAAGTGGTTAAGTTTTGCATGTCACGCTGTCCCTTTTCGCTCTCCTTGTCAAAGGGGAAAACGGGATGGAGCTCCGGGGGGAGGGGGGAGGGGTGAGGGGTTAGTGAGGCTTCAAAATTTACAAACACTTCTGATGCTGTTTCCCCAAAATTTCACAGGGAAGTTTTGTCGCATTGGCACGCCCTTCCTCTGACTTGTTAAGGGGCGAAAACACAAGGGGTCAGTGTCACGTGAGGACGCGGTGTTCTCGCACCACTCAGCCCCTCACCTTCCACTGGGGCTTGGGGGCACGGGCCTAGGCGGAAACATCGCGTGGGCGCGCCTTCCATGTGGTTTGCTGAGAATGAAGTTGTTGGACCTTGGCTGCAGGATGGCGGGGCTGCCCACTGCGGTTCTCAGGAAGCTTGCGGCCACCTTTGAAGTTGTCTACACCCAACACGGCCACCCGACCTTCCCAGGATTTTGTCCTAATCCAAGGAACTACGCTTCGAGAGTACACTACTCCGCACTCTACCCGCCCGACTTCTACATCCGACCTCTTTCACTCCAATTGGCACTGAACTGATGGCGACCGCACCCTCTAATCCCTCGTATCATCAGACGCCTCCGTCGTCCCCGCCGTCGGATGAGCAAGATGCCGAACTATTATCGGAATCCGCGCGCTATCTCCGCACCGGCGTCGCCCCCCCGCTGAGGGCTGACAATTGGACACGGTTCAAATCGTTTATTGACCGAATCAACCGCCGCCAGTGGGAGACGCTCAGCGATGCCGTCCAGAGCCGTGTGAACTACAATCAGCGCGAGCTGTCGCTGTACGAGTTCACCCAGCTGTTGAAGCAAGAGTTTGCGCCCAAAACCAACACCACCATGGCCATCGTAACCACAGTTGGGGGGGATGCCACGGTAGACGGGCCTGTCATCACTCGATTGTGTGTCAAGACGTCGCTCGTCGAGGGGCCCCGACTCCCATCTGCGCCGAGACAACACTTTGAACATTCCCGGCACATGGTTGCCTACTTTACCGACAACAAAATCAGCCAAGTCTATGACATATCAGACGCGGCGGAGAAGCAAACCTTGTGCCAGGCCATTGTGCCCCCCCCTGCTCTCCGTCCTCCACCCCCACCTGCCTCGATTGACCTGCGCCAGTTCTACGCAGACTACATCGCCTGCATCAACAGTGGGTCCATCACCGACGACTTGCATCGATTCTGCAAACCATCGGGAGTGACTTGGAACGGCACCCCGATGTCCGTTCAGAAGTACGGCGAAATGATTCAGAGCAGTCTCGATGCCATATCCGGCCTGTACTTTGACATTCACACACTGGCCGTGGATGAAGGCCGGCAGCAGCTAGCTGCGCGGTTGGAGTTTACCGGCACTCCTGTCAAATCGTTCGCTGGGGGAGCACCGAACGGACGATCCGTGGAGTTTTCCGAACATGTATTCTATTGGTTAGAGCAGGGACTGATATCAGATGTGCTGTCCATCGTCGACTGGGAAGAATACAGGTCGCAGCTAGCCCGCTAAGACCGGGACAGCTCGGGGACGGACTCAAGATTGAAAGGGGGTTCTAGCTCTAATGATTAATCCGTTGTCCTCCAAAAAACGAAATGAGATGTGAGTATACAAAACGATTGACTTCATTTCAATGGGTATCAAGAGAAAGAAAAGAGAGAAACGAAAATTGTACAACAGCCCCCACTCCACCCGCCTCTCCTCGTAGAGCGTTAAACCCCTAACTCATCGGTTACCAGCGAATGCCTAGGTACCTAGTCACACACTTGGTCACATGTGGCTTTCTCCCACACTTGTACGTCTCGCTTAAAATGCAGCGTTGCTCTTCCTTGTTAAACCGTTTGCAGCGATGTTGTATTCGGCGCGTTTCCGAATGAGGAAGGACAGCCCCAGCAGGTAGTCGGTATAACGACGACTCGATTCGGCGTGCATGAGGGGCTTGACCACCCGCGCTGCGATACGTTCTGCCGTCATTTCGTTGGTGCTCGCGGCCTCGGCCACGTCGCCCCACAAACCAAGGAGCAACTTGAACAGACTCCGACCTGGGCCGCGGATGCCCATCATGGCCTCCTCCCAGAAATCGAGTCCCTGGTCTAACCGAGCGCTGCGAATGGTCGCTTGTCGGGACATGGAGATCCACCGTTTTGCGACTGACTCGGACACGACGGGTTGGGGGAGCTCGGTGAGGAATAGTAGAATCAAGTCGGCGGCGTCGTGTACGGTGAAGTGCGCCCAATCCAGGTCCTTTCCATAGCTCGTGCTTGGAGCACTGAAAATGGATTTGAGTTGCTCGACGCGGGCTGAGTCACCTTCCAGACCAAACAGACGCGGGGTTTGGACGCCGCAGTCCCGGATGTAGTAAACACACCGTAGCACACTCAGTGGGTATTCACGAGTACCACGCGATGAGCCTTCCCCGGACCCGTGGCGAGCACTAGCAATCCCCTTTGCAACCTGAATGCTCTTTGCTAGCGGCGTTCCAAAAACACCGGTTGCATCACTCTTTGCCTCGTCGGCCACGGTGTTGAGAGCCGACCGTTTGAACCCAAAGCCCCGGAAAGTCGTGGTGAGTTTGGAGCTGCCACGTCGAAGTAAGTTGGCTTGATCGATCTGGGGTGTGTCGCGACCTGAAGCGGTAGTTGGCCGGCTGGTTGGTGTGGGGACGTCCGCCCGAGGGTGCTCCCAGATGGAATGGAGCGTCTGGCCGATTATACTGCTGCGACGGCTGTGGGACCGGCTGCTCAGAGAAGGGGCTGAAACCGAACTACCGCTATCATCACTCGGCTCTGGGAGCTCGGTCACTGGGGTAAAGTATCGATCATGGGGACCGGACCCCCTGGAGTCCCAAGCGAAGGGGGAAGTAGAAGCGGGATATTGCCAACTCGGTGACGTTGGTGAGGTTACCCGAGGCGACTGACCATCGACCGCAGAAGGGCGCCTTCTACTGCCGCCAGTTCTCGAGCTCATCCTGGAGGCTGACCGGGCTGGCAATGGGGGTGTAGCAATGGGCATTTCGTTGAGCTCACCAACGAAATCATCTAGGTCGGCGGCCCGGGTATCTTCCGCGCTGTTGATGGATGCTGACGAGGGTGGGATCTCTAGCTTTGAAAGAGATAGAAAAGCACTTTCCCTGTCGTCTCTGTCGTCGTAACTGACATCGATAGCGCTGTCCGGGGGACCGCCCATCGATGAGGAGCGATGAGGCCGGCGGAAGCTTTGTGGCTTGGGCGGGGGGCTGCTCATCTGTGCCTCGGCCTGAAGGATGCCCAAGTATTGCCCGAGTCTCGCGAGGGCAACGCTTTGTTGCCGCCCCCGTTCCAAATCCCGGGCTGCCTGGTGAATTTGAGAGGATACGACGGCCAGTTCGTTGTCGTCGACATCCGCGCCACTCGGTGGGTCCAATTGGTGTTCATCTAACAATCCCCGGTCGCCTTGTTCGCTAGTTTGTGCTTTCATCCTAATAGTGTCGCGAGTTAGCACCTTTTGGGATTTGGGCGTAGCTGGCTGGCGCCCCCATAAACGTGAGATGACTGCTTACACGCCAACAAAATCAGTGGCTAACCCAAGGACTAGCTTGTACTCGCTTAACGTCCACCGGAGCTTTTCAATATGCCCGCGGCTGGCCTGCCATCGAGATTTCTTTTCCGCTCTCCCCCCATCTGCCTGGTTCAGGAGGGAGACGCAGCCCTCGAGTTCGGTAATGAGCGTGACGCAAGTTCCCAGTACCGTCGGCGTGCTCACAGCTATTGCGAAGGGGATGTGCGCTGCGTCGTAGCCGAGAAGATCCAAGACACCATCAAGGGAGTGTAGTTCCGCAGAGATGCCGTCAAACTCGGGCCGAGCCTCGCGCACTTCTCGCACAAATTGGTTGATGGCGAGGGACGTGCGGGCAATGGCATCGCTGGCGGCGCAACAAGCCGCGGTCACAGGTCTGTTGTGTGACGGTGTCAGCCAAGCATGTCCAATCAGGGCCATTCAGGGCGGTGGTTGACTTGAGGAAAAGAGTACTTGCGTTCGGTCCATGTTGCGTTTGTGGTGTCGAAAGTTTGATCACTACAGCGACTCCTTCAACTTGGCCTGGTGGACTGATCGCCGGCCTCAAGTGGTCGAGGTTGGAGGGATGCGAGGGTTGGGTGGGAGAATTGTAGCGTAGGGTACGCGGCCTACGCAGGCTGCCGCATGGCGAGGCTCTTCCTCGGGATTCGGTCGCACTGCTTGGGACCCTTCTCGGGCGGGGCGAGTGGTCTCGGCCTTAATATATCGGTCGACTTTTTCAACCCAGGTCTTCAGCCGCTGCGCTTCTTGGTGAGGAGGTGGGGTCGGTTCGTCAGGCTCACGTCCAACTGCTCAAGCGACCAAAAACCACAAGTTTATATCTGGGCGACGCGAGCATTCCGGTCTTCCGGAAACGCGGAAAGGTGGGGATCGCGATCGCAATACCCGCTCCCTTTCTCTTCGTCAGCATCATCCCTCTGCGTGACAGGAGCGAGGGGGCGATCCTTTTATCAAGAGACGATCCTGACCAGTATCAAGCAAGCGACCCTGCGGGGAATTGTTGGGAGGCATCTGTGGCATCCAGGCTCAGCCTGGCTCTCAAGGGTTGCCGCGGACCGAAACCGGGTTTACAAGGACCCCTGACCAGATTATCCCCTGTCCCGTTGCGGGACGCCCCCACTACAAACGTCCGAAAGTGCGGGGGAATCCACGAGCGAGCCGAGGAACCTGGGGAAAAGCGGGCAGCAACGTGACCATTTGGGGTAGGGGGCGATGTTCCGGACATGTGTTGACGTTCAAAACTATTTCCTCGTTTCTTGAGGGACAGACGTCGGCTCATGGAAAAGATCGCGTCGAGAGTGAGAATTGCGGTTTTCTTGTGGATGCCCTGGATCTCGCCGAATTCGGCAGGCAGCCCCGACCCCAGCGAACTTGGGTCACTGACACGGTGACTCTGCACGCGCTCTGACCCGCAATCTCGGCGCCCCCACCAGTTCAAAACGTCCCACTGTGATAGGCCTCCACTGCTTTGGAAAGTGGATGAAACAAAAACCATCCGCTTGTAGAATTTGTGAACGATGGTGATAGCGCAATGTTGTTGTTTCTTCAGTCTGGGAACGACAAGCGCGAATAGGTTCCCATACAGACAATGTGTTTTGACCGAGCGCCTGCTTCGCCGTCACATGAATTGCCCCAGACCTCGCCCTGGAACCTCGGCCGCCTGGCTACGAGCCGGTGCCGTTCATCGCTGAGGTCACATTTGTCCTATTCGGTTGGGGTTGCGAGGTGGCAGTAGGATGGGCCCAGCTGCAAGCGAAGCCCCTCGCCTTACCCATGCCCGCCATGCGACCTTGCGACCATCCTTTTGCGGGACTTTGGAACCGGATCTCACATCGCTGGTCTTGTGCATGGGGAGTTGTGAGAAAATCCCTCCATCCAATGCATCCCTTGTTTCTTCTCTCGACGTCAAAGTCTTGGTGCAACGGTTGTGCAAGGGCAGGGCCGGGGGGTTGGAAGTGGCAAGGACATTTCAGGCTGATTCAAGATTGTCTCCCCCTTTGTGATGGGACTCGAAGTTTGGGTGTTGTCACTGCCAGGCGGCGTCGAGGCCGCAAATATTAACTAAATTCTTGGTAGTGTACATGTAGCGCCCTCCATGAGTCTCGCTCGTCTCGTTTACCACTCACTTGCCGTCATCGGGTCTCGGCAAACCGAGGCCGAAGCAAATAACAGTGATGGAAAATCTCTGGATCGGTAGACTTTTGTCTTGGCGTCGGAATCCTTGCGAGAATCTCAACGTCGTACAGGTCGCGGAGGTCGTCAAATCGCGCTGCCGAGTAGCTAAGCGAAATCCAAAGCCCTTCTTTCTCTAAGCAGCCCCGGACCGCTTTTCCCATCGAAATAAGCGCGCCATCCTCGCCGCAGGCCACCGCATCAACCGTGCTCTTGTCTATCACAAGTTGGTACTTTTGTGGCAGTTCCAGACTCGTCGCATCAGCCACCAAGTAACTCGTCTTGACTGAGCCAAACCGTTCCCGTTCCAGTTGCTGGCCGCGTTCTAGCGCGAGTGGCTCATAATCAACGTTGAGAACATTGGTGAAACCACGGGCTCGCAAGTGGTTATGCAGGTCGCTTGTTCCCGGGCCGAGATGGAGGATACGAGCCGAAGGGGACAAGTGCCGGAGGTGCGGTTCGATGATTTCGATGAAAGCAGCAGACGGTGCCAGCCACTCAAAGGATGTTTCCGACAAGAAACGGCCATGCCAATAACTCGGATTGCCGAAGTCCACGGGCATGGTATTGCTATACGGTCGACCGGATAGGATTCTCGATGGTCTCAGGTTCTTGCAACCCGCCAGTGTGTTTTGGCGCGCGTTCCTGGCTGCTCAAAATTTATCAGGTACGAAGCATTGGTGGTGGATCTCATTGTGGGGCTCTGGAGTCCAAGAAACGGCTAAAGTTGTTCCCGCCAACTCCAGTCTCCGGATGGGGGTTCCGTACTGGCTTCCCCGACTACACACCGGGATGCGATATTATTTTGACCCCTTGTCTGCCATAGGCATTTTCCGGACACCTCACCCCCTCCGCTCATTGAGGAAACACAAGACTAGTGAGGCGGCCGCCGGTAATGTGCCAAGGTAGGTTACGACATGCAAGTCCCCAAGTGACCGAAGGCGGGATGGTGTCGCGTCGTGGCACCTTCTCCATGCTTGAATGGAGGCGAACGAGCCAGGTACAGTAGTGGCGATGTGGATGGCCACGCTCCAAGGTAGGCTCAAACGGCTACAATGTAGTGTGAGGGGTGTCAGAACTAGGCCGGGGTGTTGGGGCAGCTGGATCAAATTCTCGTACGAATAATGACTGTCATTAGCTACCTACTTCATTCTACATATGTAGGTACATACCTCCTTCACTCTCACTCTCACCGCTCCTGTAAGACGGAAGGACAGTACCGACGGAGATATCTCAAGGGCACTTACATAGGTAGCAGAGGACGACGATCGAATATTACTGGACAGTAACCTGAACCGCCGATAGTCGTTTCCAATTTTCCGGATCGGTGTTGTCACCAGAGAGGCGCGTGCTGCTGGCGGGCGTGTGACAAGACAGATGCAGGGCCAGCAGTCAACGATGCCTGACATGGGCCACCACACCTACTGGGAGCATGGTTCAGGAGACGTGCCGTTGTAATTGTTTATTGTATTTCCCACGCGCCTTGTCTTCTGACCGCGGGGAGGTGGCCGCCCCCTGATAAGTATTACCCACTCCCTGTGGGATTGCTTATAGGACTATGGAAACCCTCCAACTCCGTGGCGAAGAGAGCACTCTTTGTGGCCTATCTCTTTCTTGAATGCTTATTGATCTCACAACCAGGTCGAGTTAACCCCTCATTCCTCCTTGACGTTGAGTCCGTTGGCTTCCATCTCGGTATCCGTATTCCCTAACATGGCTGCTGCTGCCATCGCCGTCTCGCTTTCCACGATCGCCCATGAACTCGGCGGAGTACTTCCTCCAAGGGCTATTCTTCAAAACGCGCCCCGCCATGGCCGAAGCCGAGGCATGAGTGTCAAGGGGAAGGGAGGCCGGCACCGTGGCTACAGCGTGGTTGAAGAGCGGGACGTAAGCATTGCTAAGGCTTTGGTATTCGTGATTAAGAGGGCGATGCAAATGCAAGAGGTCGTTGAAAGTGACGAATGCGAGCATGTTGCGGCAGATCCTGAGAGCTGGGCCCCAGCCCCTGACCTAGTAAGTATTATAGGACATTGAAACGGGGGCTTGGAGCCTGATTGACCATCCGTCAGCCGTCAATTCCTTGGCACCGCAGTGAAACCGGCACCATCATCACCGCGGACGATGTCCTAGGATGTCTTTGGACCAAAGCGGTGGCACGGAGGCCTGGAATTGGTGTTCTGTTTAAGAACGGAGAGGTACCTAAGGAAAGATATTCCTGCCAACCTTCCTGGAAAGGGATCCAAGGGCAAGGCCCGGAAAGGAAAGAGTGCCCTGAAGCAGAGTAATACCGAAAGGGAGGGCTCCGGCAGTGCCAGTGAAGAGTAAGGTAGTATTCGGTGGCTGCAGGCTGCGGGGCGTGGTATTCCATGCGGAAGGTAGAATTTGTCGTCACCGTATCTAGAAAAGGCCACCTCATCCGTCATGGCACGATTTAAGATTGCCGTAGCCTCGCCACTTTAGTGGCTATGAATAGCGCAGAGTCGTCTCGACGTTCTTGACGAGTAATATTATCGGTTCCTCATCGTCTGACATCTTTTGCCTTGAACCTATCTACCTACTTACGCCTTTTCCCCCGGGCTTTACTCGTGCTATGTCGCTCTTATCATTTGCATTGATTAGGTACGTAGTTACTGACTTCCAGGTTCTCACCTTATTTTACGGAATAATTAGAAAACTCCCGGCCGCACCGGTGGAACCCCCAATAATCGGTGAATGTACCTACCTGGAGGTGGAAGTGTAGAGACGTGTTGGGCTTGTTTTGCATGTGGTGTTCCTCCCCACCGTAGCATTCAAAAGTGGGCGTGGTGTCTATGTTTAGAAGATAGACTCACAGACTAGATTCAGCTGGGAGGACTATTAATTAAACAGATGTCATATACTCGTACATGATTTCCATTGGCCATCTTCTTCGTTCCAGCACACGTACCCCCCTCCTCACCCCCTCCCTCCCCATGACTAGGTATTTTCTTCCTCCGCATTATTCAATCAGCGTCCCTGATGCCACCCAGGACTCCTCATCATAGTTCCAAACGTCACCTGCTTACGTGGAAAGCATCTCGTGCCTTTATCCCCCCTCGCTCCCGGGCGGTCCTCGCACTCGCTTCAGTCCAAAGTCGCTGTCCAAACTCCTCCTGAGCCCAATCTGTCTCTCTAAGAAGGTGGCAAGCAAGCCCACGACCGCCAATGCCAGAAATACAGCCCAGACCAGTTCAAAGCTCGTGGTAAATGCGTGAAGGACCTGCGGCTTGACGGTGCCGTCCAACTGCGAAATAAAGGACGTTGAGGCATGTTCATAGGCCTGTCCATTGCTCAACTCGTGTTTCGCTAAAGAATCGTCCATCGAGTCGAGCGCCGTGGCGAATTGGGCGTTGAACACTGTGTTGGGAATGGCCACCCCCAAGAGGGATCCCAAGCCCCGCAAAAAGGCCCAAGACCCGGTCGCCGCGGCATTCTCTTTGTCTGTAAGCTCCACAAGGACTGTGGGCAGTGTGGTTGAAACGATGAGGCCGGAACCGGTCCCAATTAGGAAGGACAAGATGACCCAAAGACTGACCAACCCAGAATCAACGTAGAGTATGCAGGGGAGTAACCCCGCCACCATGAGGGTAAAGCCCACCAGGTGCATAAGACGGTATTGCCCAAACTTTGCTAGGAGGGGGCCGCCCAGGGCAGCAAGCACCACAATGGTAAGACTACAGGGGAGGATGAGAACCCCTGATTGGGAAGGCGATGCTTCCAGCAGTGCCTGGAAGAATGGGGGGAGATAAAACTGAAACCCGTATGTGATGAAGCCGTGGACCGCCGTGATGAACAGGGCCGTGGTCGTTGTGCGGTTGGAAAAGACATGCGGCGCCATGATGGGGTGTCGACATCGCCGTGACCGTTGCCAGATGATAAAGGCTATGATGCCCGAAAAGCCGCCGGCCACAGACACCACAATTGCTGGATCTGACCAAGAGTACACAGTGCCTGCTAAGCTCAAAGCGCACAGGATCAACACTACCGCCGTTGTCAGGAGGGCGATGCCGACGAAATCCACCCGTCCGAGTTGTTGACCGAGAGTACGGCCCTTCCGTGAGTTTCCGCTCTTGAGTTGCAGCCAGAACCACATGAGGACCAGAGCGATGACACAGACGGGGAGGTTAATCGCAAAACACCACCGCCAGTTGGTCTGAGCAAAGACACCACCCAGGAGTGGTCCCACAGTCGTCCCTAGGGCGTAGACAGCGGCCTTGATGGCCACGTAGTGTCCTCTCTTCCTCAAGGGGATGATGTCGCAAAGAACTAACTCTGCAAACAGATCAATGGCTCCGGACCCAATGCCCTGGACTACCCTCCCGAATAGTAGAACGGCCAGACTGTTTGCGTATCCCGCAATCGCGCTCCCAGCTCCAAATATCACCACGGCGACCATCATCAAATAGCGCCGGCCATAGATGTCTGCTAGTTGTCCAAACAGGGGTTGGAAGACAATGGATGCTAACAGGAACGCCGTAGCGACCCAGGAGGAGCTCGGGCCGAGGCTGAGAGATCGTGAAATCGTCGGAAGCGCGGTACTGATCACACTGCCCTCGAATGCAGAGAGGAGAATGGGGATGCAAATTGCGGTAAAACATCTCCAGAACCCTGCACCACGCCTCCATTCTTCAGAGGTGTCCGGGTTGTCTTCAACTTCGTTGTTCTTCTCTTCCAAACTAGGCAGCGTTGTAGACGAGGACGACGAGATCGGCGTGGATGCCACGGATGAATCGTGTGTCCCGCTCACAGCGGAGGCTGAGGTCGATTCCGTAGCCAGAGATCCATCCTTGGAGGTAAAGCGACGATTGTGGGAGGCATCACTGGCCATGATATGATGTCTCAACAAGATGCGTCTTGTGTATGCGCCGTCGGAGCTGAGGTAAAGGAAGAAAATACTAGTGTGTATAGCAAGCCTAGCAATGTCAACTGCTTGCACGGTTTGATCTTGAACAGCCGCCCGGTCGGTGGTAGGAGATGGAGCCCGAACGAAAGGAACGGAGCACAGCGAGGCAAGAAGATACTACTCGACTCTCAGCAACGCCCAGCTTTTGAGTGGCATATTTGCTGTCCTACTTGTATCCCGAACCCATCGTCGACTCCATCAACAACTCCTTAAACCTGCCACTTGCGGGCATTTCCCCGGCCTGAAACGACTCGATCGTGTTGCATCCCCAAAGTTTGTGTCAAAGGCCCGACGTCATGAGGTCTTCATGTTTTTCTTCTCACGAGGGAATACGGCAACCTACTCAGACTCAGGGTTTTGTTGTCGGATGAAGTTATCTAACCCCTTTCCTCCGCGGGCACCGACATTCATCTGAGATCTGGGCCATATTGGGCCCCTTACCCGTCGTACAAGTACGAGGATAACATAGCACCATCACAATGTGTCTTAACTCAATCGCTGATTTATGATTATAAATTTTGGCCGAATCTATCACAAGGACCGATTCCCCTGAGCTCCCTTGACACCCGACCCACCTCCCCTGCCACAGGCGTTTTGCGTCGACTTTCTTGTCAGTTGGTGTCGCCAGAGATTTCAGCGGGGCGGTGACGCACATGTCACTCTCATATCTTGGAGGATGTCTCACAACAAGGATATTTGTTCTGGCTGTCTCAGACGGTCCGGGGATTCAGGAGCTGAAAGTGTTGCCGGTCTTTTTTTTCTCCGGAATTGATCGACTTGGCAGAGCTTGACCGGGGCCCTCCTATTGAAACTGAATGACCCAGCTTCTTTGTCCTTTTTATTAATTGATACGAGTTCTGCAGACCAAGATGTTGACGCCGTTGGTTAGGCTTGTTGTCTTTGTGGCGGAAAGCTGTCCACCCAAGATCCATTGGCCACGCTTAGTTGTTATTAGCCCAAGAGTCTCGGCCAATACCATGGCTCTGGGCGGGCAGCTTGGCGCTGCATATTTTCTTTCTTGGGCGATACGGAACAACAACAGCGAAATAGAACACGCCACACGTCTCTAATACGGTAGCGTTTGTGTTTCTAATTCTGGCCTTTTTACCTAACATTTGGGCACGATGACCACGTCGGACTTTGATTCGTCCATTCCCAGCCGCCAGTTTGTCACAATGAGTAAGACGGTGCCAAAACGATGTGAGTTGAAAACAGGGGAGACTGGACTATTTAGTATCCTCCAGATTCCTCCTGTGCGCCCTGAGAATTAGGACTGTTGTCTGATACATCACCGGAAGAAGCACCACAACTCACCACCACCTCATACAACCCCTCAACCCCAGATCAGACATCATGGCCATTATTTCCCTTTCCCGGGTCTTGCTTGTGGCCCTGTTAGCCGCCACCAACGTCATCGGCAACCCTATGAATACCGGCTCGAACTCAGACATCACCTGCAGTCTCGTCCGGTGCCGGGCTGGCACGACTTGCAAAGAGATCGATGGTGCAGCGCAATGCATCAAGGGCGTGGAGTGTGGTAGCACCGTGTGCGAGGCTGGCCTGTCGTGCTGCAACCCATCTTGCGGTATCTGTGTAAAACCTGGCATGGCGTGTACTGCTCAGGTTTGCGCCAGGGAAGCCCCTCCCAGCAAGGTACAATGCGGCCAGGCCGTCTGCGAAGCCGGGCAGGTGTGCTGCAACGCCGATTGCGGGACCTGTGTCGAAGCCGGGATGCCCTGTACACTGGAGGTTTGCCCTCCGCAGGAAGGCAAGTGCGGCGACACGCTCTGCACCGAGGACGAATTCTGCTGCAACCCGAGTTGTGGTATCTGCGCTCCCCTGGGTGGCCAATGCACCCAAGAACTGTGTTCCTCCGAGTAAGGGGAAGCTGATGAAGCTTGATTGGTTGGGAGGGACAACGGTCAGGGGAATGGTTGCAATATCGATCGTTCCTGTACACCAGATGACTGGGGTTTTTTTGTTATCTTGTCACATGGCAATCCCGATGGGTGTAAAAAAGTTGTTGGAACACAAAACAAAACGGGGGATGGTCGTTAAAAATCAAGGGCAATTACTACCTCGCGGCTCGCGCTCGCTTCCGAAACCAGTTGTTTACATGTGCTCATTCCTTGCTCCACAAACTGCCTGAGATCATCACCATACTTATTTCCATCGAAAACCTCAACGCTCAGCCATTCGCGAAACCCCGTTTGTAAAACTGCCCGGACAACCCCTTGAATAGGCAGGTAACCGCCATCATACCTACGATGCTGGTTAGTGTCGTTTGTCGGTAGCACCGGCACCAAACTGGAGAAACGTAGGACATACGGGAGTGATCGATGCTCGTGGCTCCATTCTCCTCGCGGCTGGAGGCCAGATTCATGTTCCGACATGTTGTTGAGGGGCGGGTCTAAGCGGTACGCATCGCGTATTTGGAGAAAGAAGACCTTTTCGGCAAGGACAGTTTGGACAAGTTCTTCGAGGCTGCCTTCATACGCCTTGCACTTAAGAACCTGATCTCCAATTACTCCAGATTTAGTTGTTGGATCTCCCCACCCCCATTACAGTCCGGAACATGTCGAGGTATAGTCCGATGTTGGGACGGCCCGCTTTCTCGACACTGGCCCCGACGTCTCTCAAACCCGGAGCGTGTGTTGCCCAACACCAGTTCTCGTAGGCGAGTCGGAACCCGTGAGATGCCAACTTGTCGGCCAATTCTGACACCTCGGCAGCCAGCTGATCAATGTTTTGAGATCTTCCCCTTGAGTCAGACGACCCAACTTGGAGCATATCGGTACCCACGGCACTCATGATTTTGATCCAACCCCTAGCTCGTGAGCAGGCATTTTTCTCGCAGTGGGCTTCCTCCGGGCCAGGCTTCAAAGTTGGAGAACGGCTGGAGGACATGATCTTCAAGCCGTACCCTGTGCACATCTCGCCAACTACGTTCTCAACTTCGTAGAGTGCT
Source organism: Dichotomopilus funicola (assembly GCF_033296635.1). Classification (NCBI taxonomy): domain Eukaryota; kingdom Fungi; phylum Ascomycota; class Sordariomycetes; order Sordariales; family Chaetomiaceae; genus Dichotomopilus; species Dichotomopilus funicola. Next base: position 380,989 of record NW_026944049.1, read on the forward strand.
GCATAGTCATCCTCCACAATATCATACCCGAATATCGATTCGCGGAGGCGAGGAGGTCGGGGAAAGAAAGTTCAACGCCGTCAAATCCAGCCCCACTGCTTCAATTTTCTCATGGAGCGTGTACCGCAGCAAGCCAATCAAACAAGATGCAAACGCCATCGGATGGCGAGTTTGGCACGGGAGGTTCACTTTCGGTAACCATGATGTTTTCAAATGGAGTTGATGCGAGACATTTATGCTTTGCTGGTGTCGGCTGAGTTCTTTGTGGTGCCGAAGCTCGGCCCACTGAAGGCGATTTATGATGTCAACGCTGCAGTCGGCAAGTTGGAGGTACTATGTAGCGTTTTCGGTCATGGTTGTGGTGCGGGCTATTAGTCAGTGCAATTCCACCTCTTGCGGGTTGAGCTTCGCGGGGATCTGAACCTGTGACTCTTCACTCATTGTAGACTCGGCTCGTAACTTGTCATAAAGTAACGTTTGGGTGGACCTTACATAACAAGGCGCAATGTTGGATGCCAGCCGCCACGCTACAGTGCAGATACTTATAATTGGGAGGCGGATTAGAGGGGAGCAAGTGCGAGGAGAAAACAAAACCAATTAATTGTCAATCTCAGGAGAATAAATTGTAGAACACACTGCAACGAACCAAACCAGTCCCGTCAATCCCGTTTACCCCCCTAAGACATTGGCCGACGTAACCGAGCAACCTCTATGACCAAAGCGCCTTCCTTATATCCTCCCGAACAGCTGCCAAAAACCGCCCGCCAGCATGAGAAACCTGACATGTGTATTATTCCATCTCGTGAAACCAAGAAACCGGCCCAGGATGCCATCATTCGAGACGTGTTGTTAACAGGGATAGTTGACAACTCGCATTCCCACTTGCTTTGGTTGGTCCTAGACCTGAATCCCGCAACGAGGGCAGAAAGGGGTTGTAACCCCCTGACCACATTGACCGCAGTATTTTGTGCCCATTGCCGAGTGTTCCTTAGAATGAGCAGCGGCGGGTGGTTGGGCGGGTTGGTAGGGCGGTGCGTTCTGGTACGCCGTGTTTTGGTATGCGGGGATGCCGGCAGTAGGGGCAACGGGGGCGTTGGCGTGCGTAAGGGGTTGGTATGTATAGGCGACGGAGGTTGGCTGGCGGCTGCTCCGTTTCACACACCAGACAATAAGGAGGATCCAAGCTGTCAACTTGCAAAGTCCGCCGAGAACAAAGCAAGCAATTGCGCCATACCACATTCCGTCGGAACCGCATGATGAGTATGATGAGTAGTAATAATCGGAACCAAGGCAGCTGTATGACGAGGACGCTCCGGCCCCAACAAGAGCACCGCCGATGATAAAAAAGAGGACGGCGGCGATGAAGAAAGAGATGGGCCACCATTTCGAGAACCGGCTCTTAGCGGGGACGACGACGGGAGCCGCTGGAGGCGGGTAGGGGTAGGCTGCGTTATTCATCTCGTAGGACATGCCGGCGATGGCGACAAAGTTCTGCGAGGGCGACGTGCAAAAAGGATGAGCGGAATCGGTGTTTGAGGCGTGATGAGGAGTCGCTCTCGACGGAAAAGAAGATGTTGGAAGAACGTTGCTTGGGATGAATGTGGACGGTTGGGTCGAGATGAATATTTCGCGTCGGGGAGCGCGATTCAGCCCAGCGGGCCGGGAAAGGCGAAGATCTTCATGAGCTGTTCTAAAATAAGGTTTAGCGTTTGGCTGTGTTTGGAGTGCACTGCGAAAAACGACTGCTTACTCCCCTCATCGGACAAGATTCCCCCGATGGACTCAACCTCACAACATGATTGGCACAACAAGATTGAAATCTTTCAGCTGGGACGGCAGTGACAAATGAAAAGAAGCAGTGGGTGTGGACTCTAAAGTTTCAACCAATGAGACGAGGCAAGGTGTTGGGTTGTGAAGGGAGAGGCAGGGGATAGGAAGCCTTGGCAAGGAGTTTTTTGGGTCACAGATTCGTTTCCTCATACTGCGTAGTGACGGCGACATTGCCCAGAGTGGAGATCTCGTGGACATTATGTGAACTCGGGTGTGTCAATGGCCTTTATCGTCGGCTGAGGTTTAGTTATCCTGAGAGGCTGAGAGCAAAGCTTGGCTCTGGATAACAGCTTACAGAGGATCTCAGCATCTCAACCACAGGTTTTGGTGTTTGGTCCATGTATCATTGTCGACCCTGCCCCACCCAACGGACGCCACCAATCACAAGACACGCACACGAACCGGGACATGTGCATGTGCAGGTGCTACACCCGACCCGACTGGACTGTGGCGCAGTAGTGCATAGACCATAGTGAAAACAGGCTGTGATCCAGAGATAATTCCCTCGCTCTTTTAAGTCCCTCATATGAGCAACTAGTGGTTTTCCCAACCATAGCCTTCACCTGCTATATAAAAGACTCCACCTCACGTGTCACTAAAACAATGCCTGCGTCGTACTCTGTTTTCCTCACTGGCGTCACCGGATTCGTCGGCGGCACTATTCTCTCTTGTCTCTCGAAGGCACATCCAAATGTTCGTGTCAAAGCTTTGATCCGTCAGGAAGTTGTTGCCAAAGAACTCCAATCAGTCTATCCGAATCTCACTCCCATAATCGGCGAACTCTCTTCGCTTTCTCTCCTCACATCCACCGCAGCGGAGGCCGACTTTGTAATCCATGCGGGAGGTGACAATGTCCCTGCCGTGTGCGCGATAATAGACGGGTTGGCATCCCGCACCACCGTTGGATCGCTCCTGCCTCGTCTCATCAGCGTAACTGGCCCGCGCAGTTTGATCGACCTCTCGAAGCCGATCACTGGGAATCTTGGGCCGAGCAGCCGTCCCTGGAGCGATATTACCGATGCACATACAATACTGGCCGTTCCTAAGGATCGAATGCATGCGGGCGCGGATCAAGCAATCATCGCTCACAGTGCTGCCAAAGGGGTGGGCACAATACTCGTCTCGCCAGGCCAATTGTGGGGCCGTGGCAAGGGCCATCTGAAGAAGGAGAGCAATGCAGCTTTTTATTATGCCACGGTTAAGAGTCGTGGACGAGCCTTCGTTATCGGCGAAGGCACTGCAACATGGTCTTGGTGTTCTATTGGTGATTTCGGCGATGCGGTCGTGTTCCTGATGGCGCAGGCACTACTGAGTGAGAGCGAGAGACGCGGACAAGTGGGAGTGAATCAAAACGGCTACTACTTTGTGAGCACTGGAGATTTGAGTATGATCGACAGGGCGAAAGCTGTCAGTGAGCGCTTAGGTCTTGGAGAAGTACAAAGCGTGTCGGTCGAGGCCGCCAAGGAAATCCATCCGTTTGGACACATCATGTGGGGTTGTGGCGAAAGAACGAGAGCCGACAAGTTGGCTGAGTTGGGTTGGAGGCCTAAAGAGACTGACTGGAGGGCTCTAATGGAAGAAGAAGGGGGGGAGAGGGCATGAACGTTGTGGGCCTGCTTCGGTGGAAACCAATCCTGTGATGTGAGGTAACCCAAGAGCTGATCTTCTCGAAGTCTGAAAAGGGAGGAAAGATGAAAAAATTGTGATTCTAATCGCTAAGATACAAACATGAGAAGTCATCCTCGACATCAAGGGGGGCGTCTACAAAGTGTCTATACTCATCCCTTTTTCAGTCATCACGCTGTTGTAGTTTCGTGAATGAGCTTGTCGACTTTCGCCATCTGAGACTAAGGTGTGGCTCGCCGAGGGTTATCTCAGGAGCTCAGACCAGCTCCAGGGAGTGTCTGTAATACACTGAGCGGGAAGGGGGTTGGCGAAACGGTTAGTATTAAATCACCCCCCTTTGTTTTTTTTTCCTACTTACGACTTGACTTCACTGAAGGTAGTCCTTCACTGTATCGAGGCAACCGTTCAAACGTTTTCTTAGTGTCCTCTATACTCGTCGAGTCCTCAGCCATGCAAGCTCATGAGCGGATAACGTGATTGGGTAAAAAGTCTTGTTGATTTCTGCAGGCACCTTGACCGCTCGTCGTCGGGCATTGCAGTTCCTCACAACAAACCGTACCTCTTTGAGTAATTGGCTTCTTGTACTGCCGTGGCATTAGCAACGAGTCTCACTGATTTACTTGCACACTACCTAGGTAACCAGACGAACTTGAACACTCCGCCGCCGACAGAGCCACTAGAAACATCACTAAACGCGACACGATGAGGTCCTCAGCCCACAAGTCCCCCAACCCGGACGAGATAGCGCCGTCTTCGTCCAGGGCCCTATCAATTCGGCGTCGCCTCGACCAGTTTGGTAGCAAATGCCTTGAACCATTTAGCCGCAAAGGTCGCAAGACTGGGTTGTTAAAGGCGGCCTTGTCGACTCGTCCTGGGAGTGCCACCACCACAAAACTCCCCGAAGATGCTATTCCAGGCGGCCGTGCCAGGAAAAGTACACCAGGATGCCCGCAAGCGAGCCTGTTGCTGTGGGATCGTGCGTACGATGCCCTGAAGGAGAAGGATCGTTTGCTGGTGGAAGAATACGAGGCGCTCCTGTCCAGGGAGCTCCCGGCGACGAGTGCGTCCAACCCGCGTCGCCATCGTTCCAAGCACGGATAGCACTAATATGAGACGACCGCAGATGCCGAATACACTAGCGAATCTTCTACCTACACCGACACAGCATGCAGAGACGGCCAATACTCGGTACACGATTTCAATCCCGCCGCCCGTCAGGTTCAGATGATGGCGATAGCCGAGGGCGCTCTAGCCCGATTGGACGCGAAAGCAATCCAATACCGCATCTTCGGACGCACCTACGTACTCAAGGACCAGATCACAGAAGCCGTAAAGGTGGTGGAGCAGCTCAAAGGCATCATTGGGGAGGCCGTCAAGGTGTCTCCCCAGGCTTCCGTCGCCTGGGCTGGCATCTGTGTCGTCATTCCGCTCCTAGCAAACCCGAGCGCCCAGGACACGGCCAACCGAGATGGATTCACCTACGTCGCAAATCGCATGGGTTATTACACTGCGCTTGAGCCCCTGTTATCTCGTCTTCTTCACGACTCGTCCGGCGCCAAAACGGCCAATGATAACCTGGCAGCCAGATGCAACGACAATATCGAGCATCTGTATCAACACATTCTAGAGTTTCAGCTTCGAAGCATCCGACACTACCATCGGCATTGGCTCTGCGGTCTCGCCCGTGACACGATCGCGTACGATGGCTGGAAGCAGACGCAGCTCAAGGTCCAGGAGCTTGAAAAGGCTGTCTCTTCGGATCTCTCGCAAATCAACGCCCTTTCGTCGAGGCAAGAACTAGAGTCCCTGAGCAAGACGGCCGATGATTCTTTCCAGGTGCTCCGCCAGGTCCTCCTCACCAACAAGGACCATCTTCGAACGACGGGGGAAGTCCGAGATTTGCTGTCAGAGAAGCAGCAGATTGAGAAGGAACATCAGGCCCAAAAATGTCACCAAACCTTCCGCCTCACACGAGGCGGAACCGAAGACGATTCTTACGAGTGGTACAAGGGAAGAGTCGAAGATCGTGTTGAGGGCACGTGCGAGTGGTTCCTCAAGCATGAGAACTTCCAATCATGGCTCAAACGGGATACGGGACCTCTTCTCGTATCTGCGGATCCCGGATGTGGAAAGTCGGTCCTAGCCAAGTACCTTATCGACCGCGTCTTACCTTCTAGAGGAGAAGCCAATACTTGTTATTTCTTCTTCAAGGACCAAGATCAGAACACCCTCTCGCAGGCTCTCTGTGCCCTTCTTCACCAGCTCTTTTCCCAACAACCAGCCTTGATTTGCCACGCAATGCCAGGGTTCGCCGAGAATGGTTTCAAGATTGTGACTAATACCAAGTTGCTGTGGGATATCTTAGAAGCTGCTACCGAAGATTCTGCCGCTAAACCGACGACTTTTGTCCTTGACGCGCTGGACGAGTGTGTGGAAACGGACTTTCGGGAGCTGATGCGACAGTTGACGGCCTTTTTCGTTGGGAAGTCGGTTGCGTCACGGAGAGTCAAGTTCCTATTAACCGGGCGGCCATATTCTACAGTCCTATCGGGCTTCCGGGAGTTGGTGGATGCGTTTCCCTACATTCGAATTCCAGGAGAAGACGAAAACCACTCTGATGCCATCAGCAATGAAGTGGACCACGTCATTAGGCATCGAGTCCGAAAACTGGATCTTTCAAAGCACATCGAGGGCTACTTGGAGCAGCGCTTGGTGAACGTTGTTCATCGCACCTACCTCTGGGTATACCTTGTATTTGATTACTTGCAGGCAGAAGGCTTCCAGAAAACGAAAATGGGCGTTGACTTGGTGCTTCAAAACATTCCAACGACTGTCAACCACGCGTACGAGAAGATCCTCGCAAGGCACAAAGACTCTCCAATAGCTCAAAGGATCTTTAGCATTATCTTGGCAGCAAGTCGGCCATTGACCATGGCTGAGATGAACGTCGCTGTTATCATCAATCTCTCATCGGGTTCCAGGGACGACCCTGAGCTCGAGAGTGAAGACGACTTCCGTGAAACTCTCCGACGTGTCTGCGGCTTGTTCGTCTCCATATACCATGACAGGGTCTACTTCCTTCACCAAACCGCCAGAGAGTTCCTCCTCGCAACGCCACCATCGTCTGGACATGCCGTGCCGCCTTGGAAGCATTCCATCACAATGCGCCAAGCCCACACGGTTCTCGCCGAAATCTGCGTGTTTTATCTGGACTACTTGATGCCCCACAGCTCTCTTGAAGAGTTGCATAGGATATCCCAAGTCAACGACGGAGAAAACGATAAGAACGACGATGAATACCCCCCTCTCCTGGGCTATTCGGCTCTGTATTGGGGTATGCATTTTCGAGAGGCCGCTGTTGAAGAGGACTTCGTGATAATACCGTCCGCATTACGAATCTGTGACGAGACGTCAAAATGTTGCCCGGCGTGGTTCTACCTATACCGAAGGCACTTGGACCATACCCTTCCCGGGGGCATGTCAGGTCTTGCAATAGCCTCGCATTTTGGGCACGAGACTCTTGCTGCGCTTCTGCTCGCGAAGGGCGCCGACGTCAACGCCGTTGACAGTAACGACTTCACGGCACTCCACATGGCCACTCTTCAGGGCGACAAAGCTGTCGCTGAACTGTTGATTATGAAGGGCGCCGATGTCGACACCGCGGGTTCCTCCTACTGGACGCCACTTCAACTAGCCGTTATGCACGGGGACAAAGCTATGATCGACCTGTTGATGACGAATGGGGCTTGTGTCAACAAGGGTGGGCACGCTCAGACGCCACTCCATCTAGCGGCAAAGGAAGGGCATAAGTCTATTGTTGACCTGTTAATTACAAATGGGGCCGATATCGAAGGGGATGATTTTGGCGAGACGCCACTCCAGTACGCGGTGGGGGAAGGGCATAAGGATATCGTTGACCTGTTGGTTGCGAATGGGGCCAACGTGGATCCTACGGATCGGGGTTGGAGTTTAACGCCACTCCAGTGCGCGGCTAAGGGAGGGCATGAGGCTATTGTTGATTTCTTAGTTGCAAAAGGGGCCGACATCGACCGGACGATTTCCCACGCCCATTTAAACATACAAACAAAAGGGTATAAAGCTATTGTTGACCTGTTACTTGCGACTAGGGCTAACGTCGATATTAGAAATTATGATTGGAACTTGACGCCACTCCAGCACGCGGCTAAGGGAGGGTATAAGGCTATTGTTAACTTGTTGATTAGGAATGGGGCCGATATCGAGCGGGGAGGGTTGGGCGATCCGCCACTCCAGCTGGCGGTAAAGGGAGGGCACAAGGCTATCGTCGACCTCTTAGTCGCGAATGGTGCTAAAGTCGATACTAAGGGTAGGGTGATAGATCTACGCCAAGGGTAATTGTTGGTCATTATCTAGGTACTTACCGAAAGCGCTGAATGTAAATACTCGTCGGGGGGTTAAAAATGCCGTTCGACCAACCCGGCTGTCACGGATGTCAAGGCACGCTAGCAGTGCCCGGACCATTAGCAGCACCGAACCTAATACCATTGTAAGACAACTTCAATCAGATTAAACCCTAACAGGACGAGGTCTAGGAGAGGGTCGTCATACCGCCATAAGGATTAATTAATCGGGACGGGAATTACATACATACCTACTTTACAGGTACCTAGCCTATTCAGAGGGCAATTTTGGTGTCGGCTCACTACCTAGCTCCCAGGTACCTACCTCGGGGAGGTAATCAATCCGCCTCGCGCACGGTCACTACAGAGATGTATGGCG